>NC_090921.1:801557638-801868173 GCF_040938575.1 Ambystoma mexicanum | reverse complement strand
GGTCTAAACAGCGGCAGACCACCCTGGATGCCTACACAGCCCCCGAACCCCCCAGCCCTGAGTGCCCGACCATGGCGACTGCCGCAGGGGACACGAGCGCTACTCCAGCGACGCCTGAACCCACTAACTTGCAACTCTTGGAGGCCATCAAGCTAATCCAAACGACTATGGTGAATAAAATCGACGCAGTGGCCATAGATCTGGGACTCCTCCGCCAAGACGTCCGCTCCCTGGCTAATCGAACGGAGGCACTCGAGACTCAAGTACGCGAGAATTCCGAAGCGAACACCCAACTTCTCCATGACATGGAAGGCCTCCAGCAAACGGTCAAAAACCTCGAGAACAAGGTGGAAGAGGCCGAAGGGAGGGCCCGCCGGAATAACATCCGGCTGCTCGGACTGCCTGAGGGCATCGAAGGCCCAGACCCCACCAACTACGTGGAAAACCTCCTGCTGCAGGAAATCGGCGCAGAGAAACTATCGCAGGGGTTCTCCATCGAAAGGGCCCATAGGTCGCTTGCCAAGAGGCCCCCGCCAGGTGGCCCACCCAGGCCCATGATTGCTAAAGTGTTAAACTACAGAGACCGCGAGGTCGTCCTGGCGTACTCTCGGTCAGGGGGCCAGATATTGAGAAATTCGGCCAGGATCGCCATCTACCCCGACTACACTTTTCAAGTGCAGATGAGCAGGGCCCAGTTCATCTACACCAAAGCCAGGTTGAAGGCCGCTGGTTTGAAATACATGCTCCTTTACCCTGCTAGGTTGAAAGTAATACACAAGAACAGAGCCCACCTATTCGACACACCGGAACAAGCCCGGGACTGGATGGACGAGCAGCAACTACCAGACATAGACGACAAGAGGCGCAGGCCGCGCTGATACACCTACCTAAGACTACTGTATTATACCGCACCATAAGAACACTGCAATCCAACCCCAGGAGCAGCTGAAGGGATCCTACCACGCGGAACACCGAGGTTTTAGCTCCCTCAACCCCCCAGGAGCTTGTGTTTTTCTGTTTTTTCAGGGTACGTTTACCCACCCGTAGGGCACCCGAAGACCATGCCAGGTCCTAGGGAGCGGAAACGGGACAGTCACGACGAGGAGCACCTTGTTAGACCAGTTATTTGTTGGGGAAGTTCTTTCTTAGGGAAAGGGGTGCCGGATATCCGCACCCTAGTTGGGATCCCTAAAGTTGACACACCGAGACCACAGGACTCCTCCAATACCACAGCACCTCCAATGAGGCCTCGACCGGGACCTGGACTAGTGAGAGTACACCACCTTGACTATGGCTGAGAGAGTGAAAGTGATGACATGGAACGTCAGAGGCATGAATAGCTACGTGAAACAGCGAAGAATTCAAGCATACCTGCGACGATGCAAGGTAGGGATCGCCATGCTTCAGGAGACACACCTAACGGAGGCTAAACTGACTGCGCTAGCCAAAACCTGGCGGGGGACCTTGGTGGGATCCTCCTACTCCTCATATGCTAGGGGGGTCCTGGTGTGGATTAACCCGTCAGTCCCTTTTAAAGTCACGGACACAAAAACGGATAACGAGGGTAGGATGGCGCTGGTGCAGGGTACCATGGAGGGAAGAGACCTATGCCTGATTAGCACATACGCACCCAACCATGACGCCACAGCTTTTTTCCGCTCCTTGAGCCCTAGACTATGCCCCCACGCAAACAGCACCATGATCTGGGGCGGGGACCACAACTGCACTTTAGACCCCCTCAAAGATAGGTCAGACACCAAACACTCCCGCCCGTCCCCCCCCGCCAAGATACTATCCAAACTGATTTCCAATCTGTCCCTTAGCGACCTGTGGAGGGAACTGAACCCGGAGAGACGGGAATACTCCTTCTTCTCCCCGCCACATAACGTCCACACTAGGCTGGACTACATGCTAGTCAGCCTGGAGCAGCAAGCCACTTTCAGCGAGGCACAATACTTACCCAGAGTATTATCAGACCACTCACCCCTGTCGGTCACTTGGGAGGTACACCCGCCCAGACCCCCTATCCCTACATGGAGACTGCGAGCAGAAGCATTGCTTGACGCGGCCTTCAGGGACCACGTACAAGACAGCACAGACGAATATTGGCTACACAATCTAGGCAGCGTAGATCGCATCAGCACCGCTTGGGAGGCGTATAAGGTGGTCATGAGAGGGGACATGCTGGCAGCGGTAGGGGGAACCCAAAAGGCCATCACGAACGCCCTGGCAAAAGCAGAAAGTAAGCTGGGGGAGCTGGAGAATAGAGCGAACCCGACCCCCGAGCAGGTACGGGAAATAATAGCGCAGAGACAAGCCTGTCTGTCACACTGGGAGTCCCTGGGGAAACTAAGCTACGCCAGGCACACGGAAAGGACACACGCCCTGGGAGACAAGCCCGGCAAACTCCTGGCCTGGCTGTACAAAAGGGAATCCCCTAGGGCCCCCATCTGCCACATCCTCAGACCAGATGGCACTGCGGTGCACACCCAGGCTGATATTAATATGGTCTTCTCCGAATACTACCAGGACTTATATTCTCAAGCCCCGCCCCCGTTAGACACCGGGATCGAGGACGCCCTAGACTGCATAGAGTTACCCAAACTAGACCCACAGTTGGCCGCAACCCTGGAAGACCCAATCACCCCAGACGAGGTCAAGGCAACCATTAGATCTTTACCCTCTGGGAAAGCCCCAGGTATGGATGGTCTCCCGGGGGAATTCTATAAGACATATGAGGAGACCCTCGCCCCGCTGCTGGCACAAGTGTACAATGAGGCTTTCGAACGCGGCATACTCCCTGACTCCATGAGGGAAGCTGTAATCATCCCCTTGCTGAAGCCCGGCAAAGATGGAACAGATTGCGGTTCCTATAGACCTCTCTCCATGCTCAATGTCGACTGCAAAATACTTTCGGCACTCCTCGCCAACAGGCTACGCAAGGTGATCCCCCTGTTGATTCACCACGACCAAACTGGCTATGTACCTGGGCGCTCTATCACTGAAAATTTACGCAGGTTGCACCACATCATATACCGCACTGAGCATGACACCCAGAAATACGCGGTGGCATCACTAGACGCCACCAAGGCCTTTGATTCGGTTAATTGGGAATGGTTGTACGCCACCATGGCCAGGATGGGCATTGGACCCGCCTTTCTTAAATGGACCCATTTGCTTTACACACACCCCGAGGCTAGAGTGCGTACCAACAAGACGTACTCTGACAAATGGCCCCTCCACAGAGGCACACGACAGGGATGTCCCTTATCTCCCATGCTCTATATCATTGCTGCTGAGCCAGTGGCCGCATACATCCGGCAGGAATACGGTGGGGGAGGCATTATACTTGATGGAGTGACTCACATCATCTCCATGTACGCGGACGACACCCTCCTCTACCTCAATAACCCTGAGCATCTCCTGCCCTACATCTTGGAGACTCTGGACTGCTTCCAAAAACACACAGGCATCCAGATAAACAAAGACAAGTCGTGTCTCTACCCCCTCGCAGCGCTACACAGCAATGAGGGCGGACCCCTGCCCCCACTGGCTCTCCAGTGGCAGGTAACGTCCTTTAAATACTTGGGCATTGTCATACACCGTAGCCCGTACACAGAACACATCCTCAACACAGCCAGATCAAAGGACGCACTCACCAACTCCATGGCCTTCTGGGGCAAACTTCCCCTTTCTGTGGCGGGGAGGGCGGGTCTCCTCAAAATGGTAGCGCTCCCACGCCTACTGCATTGCTTCACCAATGTCCCCTACAACATCCCCTCAGCCTTTTTCAGAGAATTGAACAAACTCTGCAGAGAATTCCTGTGGCAGGGAGGCAGGCACAGGGTGGGGCTTGACATCCTCCAGAGACCCTACGAGAGGGGCGGACTGAAAGTCCCTAATTTCGAACTATATTATCTGGCCAGCCAATTGAAACACGTAACGCACTGGATGGCGGATGAAACCACCACTGACACCAGACTTCTCCAGCCGGCCCTGCCACTACTGCTACTTAGAGACTTGTTGTGGGTCGGGAAGGGGGCTCCACAACGTCACCCATACCTGGCCATGTTGGGAACCCAGCTCTGGAAGAGGGCCTGTAAGGCTGTGGGGCTGCGAGATCCGTACTCCCCACAGATCCCCATCGCTGCAGTCATGGCGACACCCTCATGGGGGCACACCGAGGCTCGCTCGGTATGGGAGCCCCACGGAGTAGCGACGCTGGGCGACCTCATGCACGAACACGAACTTTCTACATTCTCCGACCTCTGCGAGTCGACGGGCCTGCCCATCGGGCAGTTCTTGCTCCACGGGGCAATAACTCGGGCCTTAAGGAAGAGATGGCCTGAGGCAGACAATCGATTTACAGAGAATGAAACCATCGAAACCTTGCTGGACACAGCCGAGGGAGGCCACGAAACCTCCAGAATATACGAGGCCCTGTTACAGGCAACAACAACGAATGAACTGAAATGCAAAAAGAGATGGGAGAGCGAAATGGGCCTTGTATTCGAGGACAACGCATGGGAAAAGATTACCCACTACCACAAAAAGACCTCCAGAAATGCACGCCTCCAATTAATACAGCTATACATCACGAACCGAGCCTACCTCACACCTGACGCCATATCTAAGTTCAAGGGGGCCTCGCCACAATCATGCCCCAAGTGCCATGCGCCACAAGCAGGAATGACCCATATGTTCTGGAGCTGCCCCATGGTCCTGAGGTTCTGGACCCAGGTACGAGATAGGGTGGCGCTGGCCGGGATAGAAGTCGAAATTCACGAACCAGCAGCTTGCATACTGGGGGCTTACAAGCGAAGCACCAAGAACAAGCCCCTAAATAGACTCCTGGACTTGATTTACATAACGGCGAAAAGGCGCATAGCCATGAGCTGGAAGAGCGCACGAGGACCTGGTGAGGCCCTTTGGTGGTACGATCTCAAGAGATGGGTCGCCGCGGAGACGGCGGCTTGGGAAATGGCCATCCAGGTACAAAAACTTGACTCCAGTGCAGATCTTCTCCGCTGGGTAGAACTGACTGAGCCGCTCCTCCGTTCAGCGACATCGGCCAGCACTCCAAACAGTCCTGGTAGTCCCTGCTCGACACATGAGCATATTGAATGATTGGGGACTGACCTGTGGTCTCGGGGGGAGGGGGGCGGAACGGGTGGGGAGGGATTGTTGAGGTTGTTGGGGTTTTTTTTTTTTTTTTTTTTTTTTTTTTTTTTTTTTGTGTGGGTGTTACACATATTACACCGCCATACCACGCACTGTTTGTTATATGTTTTGAAAAACCAATAAAAATTTTTCAAAAAAAAAAAAAAGTGTCGCAGTATTTCAGATCTTTCTGGGGTTTGAGTAACACAATAATTGTGGATTCCTCACATTGATCACAGGAGGATTCAGACCCCTGGAGCATGACTGTATACTTTATGCAACTGAGATACCAACAGATAAATGAAGGTTGTGTAAAATTCAACCAGGAGTCTGTCGGACCCCACCGTCTTGTCCTTCCGCAGACACTGAATAGCACACTGGATCTCACCTTTCTCAATCGAAGCTTCTAACATGGGCTTGACTTTATTTGACAAGTGGGGTAATTGCACCTGTTCTAATAAATCTGAGACCTCCCTCTCTTCATAGGTATTTGTGTGTAGGGTTTTGAAATAATCCTGGAATACAGCATTGTTCCGTTTGTATGAAGACACCAAGGCCCCTAACCTGTCGCAAATCTGGGTTATGGTAGACCTGGGCACTTCCCGCTTAAGAAGCCATGCTAGAAGTCTTCCTGCCATGTCCCCTTCACCGTGAATGCACACCACATGCTGATTAAATTCATATTTATTTAGAGACTCCTGAAGCTCCCCATATCTATGAAGTTCCCTGTATAGGTCATCTCCACACTGATTCCCCATTGATTTTTCCCATTGCAAGTCTTAGTGACTTGTGAAGAGTTTTACGCAACCCAAGGGTATGTATAATTATTATATATGCATATTTATAACACGTTCAACACCGAAGAGGTTTCTAAGCGCGGACCTGGGATTCAAACCTGTGTTGGTCTGCGTCGTCTTGCTTCCAAGACGAGCGCATTGCCACTGATCTATACTACCCGTGCTAAATGAATGAATGAATGAATCAATTGTATAATTGGTTCAATGGGCATACATAGCTATACATAGACCCCTGATGGTGACCTTGACGGTCCCCCACATCAGACCTACGTCCTCCCCATTGATGTCAAAGAAGGAAGCTATGTCATCCTTAATATGACTCCAGATCGCCCAATCCTCCCGAGCTTCTGCTGTAACCTCCAAGTGAATATAGCCAGTGCGAGCCCCTTCCATGACAGTGTGGTTGCATGAGGGCAGTGGTCTGAGAGTACCCCACCCACATTTTCAATATCAGAGAATAACTAAAAGTGTTCCCTACTCACAAAATGGGAGAAAAAGGAAGATCCTCTCACTCCACCACAATTTTAGTACCACAAATCCACCAATTCCAATGTATCTGATCTATTCAGCCTTGGATCCAGTTAAACTCCCTGCCCCAAACAAAGATGCCATATCTATAACCCCCAGTCCATTCAAATACCTCCTAAAAATACTACTTGTTATTCACATTCGGTGCAGAGGACTTGATGAGGCATATTTCTCTTCCATTCAAGCTATCCTCCAATATCAATATCCTACCCTCCATGTCCCCCACCTTTTGTCCACCTTCAGATGGTACTCCTCCCGCCACCCAGATCCTAACCCCTCTTGCGTTTCACGAATGACCTGAACCAAATACCCTTTTCCCCCCATCAGCTCTTCACATTCCCAAGGTCTGAATCCGTAAGATGCATTTCCTGTACCAGTGCTATTTGACCGCATGCCATTTCAAATTTTTACATATCTGCACCCATTTCCCTTTTTCACCAAGGCCCTGCACATTCCCCATCACCAGTCTTACTGTATTGGGAACCATACCAGATCTGTCCAGAAACAAGCCTTCTGGCAATCCATGGCATATATGCCAACCTGTGATTTGACACATTCCTTTAAAATTAAAAACTCTGACTCCTCCCTCAACCACTACTAAACATTCCACCCTTCTTCCCAAACTCCCAACATAACAGACTTACAACTCAAGTCCAACCAAAACAAACACAGCATGTGGGAATTGTACCCTCCATATGGAACCGTGGGTAGGGGTGTCCCTGAACTCCAAATCCTAACCGCTCATCACCACATGTCCATGTAGTGTAAATATTTGCAGAATGCCACCATATACATGACATGTATTTCAAAAGTCTGCCTTTATTGCCCATGCTTAATATAGCGTGTGGTCTGCAGACCAGGCCTATTTGCTAAATGCACAGTGCGATGAAAAAACATTCATTTTTAGTGCCATGCAAGCCGCAATATTTGCTTTTTCATGTTTCTAATAGTCTGGGCTGCACACCAATGGCCTTGTGCTAGGTACATCACACTCTTCTTGTGTAAACATCAATGTCATCAATGTCAATTGCTATGCAGACTCTCTCTGGGACGGGAGCCAATGTACTCACAAAATAGAAAACACAGATAACGGCAAACACTACAAAATACAAAAGGCAGTCCTTCTGTAGTTTTATTCTGTAGTTTTAAACACGATTCTGTAGTTCACTAGCACATTGTTGGAACTATCCCTAATAGCCGTTGAAGGACAGAGCCATGTTCTTGGCCATGCTGTCTACGAGAAAGGTGCAGTCAGCTAAAATACAATTGTTGGCACAATCGCTAGCATAGGGAGAATAGGGATTGCCCAGAGGGTATATAACAGAGTAAGCTGAGCCCCTACACACAGCTGTTCAGGGTGACAGAGCTGACAGGAAGACGGGGGCAGACACATATGGCTGGAAGGAGATGATGAGCAGCAAGACATCCCAGATCAGAGGGGTCAACCCACTCCTAATTCATTTCCTGGAATTCTGAAGCCCCAAGCTGGATTCCGGCTATTTTGAAGCGTTCTGAGCAGAACTTGAATTATTTTTGAGCTGCTTGCGGAAAGATGTTTGCTTCCTCCCCCCCCCCCCAAGACCCTTCAGCCTAAGAGCAGACACCTTATTCTGGATTAGCTATATGCTGGCACCAGTAAATCCAATGGACATTTAATTCATTATGAAGCATGTTACCCTATTTTGATGCATTTCTGATGAAAGGCTTATGGTGCAGCAATATGTGTCTTTTGGGATGTTTTCCAATTTTTTCATTTTTCATTTTTTATTTGAATTGTGGATTTTTCCAGGCATCCAGTCTTCTTCAGCCCTCTTTAACTCTCTACCTATGAGTACACCTTTTACCCTTCATTTGATATCACACTGTGAAAGGTTTTGAGGTATTGATTAAGTCAGTTGTTTTTTTGAGAATGCGTATCATGATTTAGTCAGGCAGATGGTTCTGTGAAGATTGCTTAGCGTGGATTCTAAGGTTGAGGCAGGTATCTGGTCTATTAGATGATGATGGTTTCTTGGAGAAGGTTGATCAGTCCTAGTCTTAATCATAGGTAGAGGCAACAACAATGATTTCAGCCTTTTAATTCATGGATTTTTGCATTTTCAATGTGTTGTGTATTGTGACATGCAAACCCAAACCCGACCTTGGAAACGCGAACAAAACCTGACTTACAAAAATTCAGTAAGGGCTTGTAAAATCGCCATTCTCAATGCCAAAAAGAATTATTATAATACTCGTATCACTAACGCAAAGTCTAACACTAGAGAAATATTTAAGATTCTGAAAGAACAGGAGGTGGTCCCTACTCCTTAGACCCTTTGTTGACAAAAGATAAATACTGGTGTCAACTCATTCAAGATGATCTTCAAAATAAGTTGCATAACAGTAGGACTGCAATGCTCGAAAAAAAGAATGCGCCCTCAACATTCGAGCTCAAGGAGCCATCAAAAGTCCCTTTGTGTGACCCGGGGTCCCTCTATTCAATTTTCATCCGATTTCTGAGCTAGCACTAATAAAAATCAATGAACAGATGAAAGCGTCCCATTGCAGAGGAGATGCATGCTCTTCCATGATAATTAAAACCTGCACCATTGCCTACTTAAAGCAGTTTGTCTCTTTATTAACTCTTCACTGAAGGAGGGTAATGTACCTGATGAGTTAAAGCAAACAATGGTCACTCCCATTCTTAAGAAACCAGGGCTACACAGGAACAACCCCCTGAACTATCATCCTACTTCTAACACTCCATTCTTTCTTAAAATATTGGACAGTGTCACTTATAGCCAGAACGCAGAGCACTTGGACCAGTACCCTATTCTTCACTCCCACCAGTCTGGATTTAGGAAACGATTTAGAACAGAGACATCACTCCTTGAGCTGAAATCTAAACTTGTAGCTCAGATGGATAAGGGTGCTCTTTCCCTTCTAATTTCTCTTGATCAATCGCTGCGTTCGATTTGATTGAACATACCATCCTGAATTCAAGATTAAAGGAGGTGGCTAATTTCTCAGATACAGCGGTGTCTTGGATCGCCTCCTTTCTGGAGCACAGATGCAGCAGAGTCTCCTTAGACGTAGCAGAAGCATCACCCATTCCAGTACTCTACGGTGTCCCAGAGGGGGCCAGTACATCTCCTTGTCTGTATAATCTCTTCATGGGGAGGAGGGGTTATGTTTTCAAATTATGCAGACGACACACAATGTGTCGTCCCCCTCACGGGTCTTCATGAGAAGGACGAACAGGAAATAAATAGAATTTTCAACCTAATAGAGAAATGGATGCTGGATAACTACCTAGCCCTTAACAGGGGTAAGACTGAACTTTTGATTGTTGGCAGTCCACACTCTTTGCGCAAACTGAATCAGACTTATAGTTTGTTCAAATTAGGCGACAGTATTAGGTCTCCTCTGCCGAAAACCAATATCTTGGGAGTCACCCTTGATCAGACAATGTCAATGAGAGCTCATGCTACTGTGGTTGTTTCAGCATTGGTTTACTACATCAAGATTTTATCACATCTTAGGCACCTTATCACTCGGGCAAGTGCCGAAAACATCACATGGGCTATAATAGGGGCCAAGATAGACTACTTCTGTAGTCTTCTGTTGGGCATCAGCATGCAAGTCATTCACAAGCTCCAGGTAGTACACAAATGGGTGGTTAGAGTTGTTCTAGGCCTTTCCTGGCGTGACCATGTATCAGAGGCCAGGCGCACGCTTCACTGGTTACCTATCGTACCTAGGGTTAAATTTAGGGTTCTCGTCATCACCTTTAAATGTAGACTACAATTGATGCCACCATATCTGCAGACATATATCAATGCTAATGTTAATACAAGAGCATTGAGGTGCAGCACTCAAAACTACCTTGTTCAACCAAGATGCAAAACATCGAAAGCCGAGAATGGGGCTTTTTTCGTAACAGCACCTAAACTCTGGAACTAGCTGCCGTACAATATGCAAAGGCAAAGTTCCCTACAGGCTGTTAAGATAGATTTGAAGACCTTACTATTCACTTGAGAAGGGATGGATATTTTACCCAACGTCAAGTACCGTCTTTAGCATGGGTTCTTGTAGATCTCGTCTAGAAGCCATTTTATGTGTGTCTTCAGTCCAACATGTCTGCACCTTTTTGCCTGAGGGTCCATAGTGTGCATTACAAATTACTTTTTACATGTGAGTGTAAGACACATTCATTGAGTGTTCATTACTGAGTGTTATCAGATGACTTTGAACATGAATATTGGGCGCAGGTCATCTATTTGAACTACTGTGTACTGATGTGTTATACAAGATACATGTATTTTAATACACACCCAGTGGTAATGGATGGTGTGAGCAGTGGACTATCAATATAAATATAATGTGACTTTGGTAAATCTCTCCTGTGTTGGCATTTGAGAGCAGCTGCCAACTTCAGGGGTGGTTGCATGCTCTCTTTACTGTTGCAGAGTGGCAGGTACATGCTTTCCCCGACCCCTACACCTACCACAGCCCCTGCTGGGGTGGTCATGGACATTTGCCTGGGGGTGGAGGCAAGTCTCTTGATTCCTTTAGAATCACGACACAAGTTAGGAATGAAGCTAATGCTTGAACCAATATAATAGAGATATATTAAAATGGATTTTAACTATACACCGCTTCTGCTGGCTTTTACATGAACAGTAATAAACTGTAAACATAGTATACGTAATCAAAAGTGCATAGTGCATATATAAACACATTTGTGCCTTGTGTTTGTGCATTTACCTTAAGTTTGTCTGTCATGTTTTTCTATACCTGATGTAGCCCCCTGCACCATGAAGGACGGCTTTGCTAGATTATGTTTCTAAGTATCACCTACTTGTTGTAACCTGTAGGTGTGGTCTCGCACTTTTAAGAATGTTCTCCTCGTACTTATTGTAACTAGCGCCCTGATGCCTGAGGGTTTGGCGCACTGAAATAAATGCAAAAAATAAAATAAATAAATAAAATAAAGTGCAGTGTGCATAAATAGTGCATTCATTTATTGTGCATTTGTAAGGTGCTTATACATCAAGTAAATTGTGTTTCAAAGCACCCACAGGTTAACAGGGAGGGAACATGGGAGTGAAATTCAAATAAAGAGAGATAGAGGCGGACCCACTATGCCTTCTGAGCATTCAGAACGTGCAAGTGCAGAGAGAGAGAGAGAGAGAGAGAGAGAGAAAGGGTTGAGGGAGTGGAGGTAAGTGCTAAGTGTATCAAGAGAGAAGTGCTAGGAAGGGTGAGCAGCTGTAAGTGCCTAGGTGAGTGGTTAGCTGCCATTAATTAAGTGGAGGCATGTGGTGGCATAGGCCAGTCGGTGCCAAGCTAGGTGCTGGGAACGGGGGGAAGCTGAAGGCGATTGAGGATGGGAGGCCAGGGTCTAAGAGAACACATAAGGGCCCCGGTCAGCCTTATCTTAGAGTGAAGATTTGAAGTTTAAAATTGCTCCGGAAGTTGGCGCCCTGTAACTGTAGCTGTCCGGAGACCTTTGATTTATTCCCCTGTCCCACTTCACACCCTCATGTAATTTCACTGTCCCCTGCTTCCCCCCCAGATATGGAATCTGGACGCAGGGCCCATTCCTTCTTTGGTAATACTCAGAAGTAACTACTGCATGAAGCCCTTTTCCAGCCCATAACCCGCAGTTCGCCTGACATTCATCCGCAGAACAGGGGTCATCTTGCACGTTTAAAGTGTCAAAACCACCCCTAGCTGCTGACTAGAAGTGTATTCTGCAGGATGGACTGCCGTGCTACAAGCAAGCTCTAACAAATAATCATGCTCTTCTTTCAAACACTCTTAGCCTTAAATGTAACTTTTTCCTAATGCTATTGTTAATTAAATGTGCATTTAAAGTCTTCCATACTGTGAGTTGTGACTCAGAAAACTATGCGAAGGCCATTGATAAATTTGTTGTGAGAGGTCAAGTTGACATTGTTGACAGATTCCTATTCTCTTAAATTAAAAGGCTCTTGAGGCTCTAAGAAAGCTCTCAGAGCAGACCCGCAGGGCGGCCTTGCCTCTGCCGCTCTGCTACCTGAGCCGAGCGGACTCAGCCGAGTGCATTATCATATGCTGCTGTTCAGGGTCGGACTCGGACAAGAAATAGGCCCGGACACCCCAAAAAAAGTGGCCCACCGCTCGCCTAAAAAAAATGGCCCTCAAACCATCATCTGTGAATCGCGTCAATTCACGACTTTACAGAAAATGTTACTTACAGGGTTCATCAGTCTGTTGCATGTTATGTTTTGTGTAAATGCTTGAGAAAGTGCCAACATTCCTTTTGTCCCTGTCCCTGAAGTCATGCGTCGTGGACCGACAATTTATCACCCCACACAGCACTTTGTATTCTGGGACTTGTAGTTCTGTTGTTCCTTCTTAAAATATGCACCAGCAAAGACCAGCATATAAAATAAATTTGGCCAATAGACAGGACGGTCCAAAGGTGTCACACACAACATGGAAGGTGTGGTGGGATTACGGATGCGGGATACCACCACATGAATTCCAGAACCATTGACTGCACCGCAAATCCTTCCACGACTGAGCCACAATTCCAGACTAGAGCATGAGCACTCTGCTAAGCAAGCCTTGGCCCCCCACAACCTCCTGGCCTAATACCATCTGAGATAAGCACAGAAGGTGCAAGTCTGTCCACCATCATGCCCCCGGTCTCTGGGACAATGTACCTCTGCTTCTTCACCTTCAACCAGGCCTTTAATAACCTACACTCTGAAATTCTGTTTATAACTATAGACATGGGGCATGATTCATTAGCTTTTTGCATGGTTCAAAGTGACTTTGCACTGCAAAAATACACTTTGCACTGTTGCATGAATAAGGGTGTTTTTTGGCAGTGAAAAGTCACTTTACACTGTGCAAAAAATTCTATGATTCAGGCCCTTAATGTTAATCACTTCGCACGGTTCCCTAGACTTCCCACTGAACACCATTCTCTTCTGTCTGCCAATCCTCTTCACTCATCTTTTTTTGCCAACTATAGTTTTCTGAAGCGACCATAAGGTGGCCTAGAGCGCTGCATAAAAACTAAAAAGAAACACATTGATGGGCAGAATGCAAACTACGACTACGAGAAAAAAATCCATCCTTTTTAAGAGGTACGAAACCAAATAACGTGACTGCACATCCCTTCTAGTTCTAATACAATCTATTCATTTTAAGGCCAGCTGCGATACATCCATTATTTACTGAAAGCATCAAAACGGGTCACTAAAGAGATATCTCCAACACGAAACACAAAACGACTGCTCTAAAGCAGTGGCTAAACACAGCCTATGCGCCTCGTTGAGTTCCATTATTGTATCCAACACATCCCTGCTTGCTGTGAGCAGTGCAACTGCGCACGGCCTGTGAAATTGTTTGCCATTGCCAATGCCAGGGTTTGTGTTGCTTGTGCACTACCCATTCCAACAACTCCTCTCGGATGGACGGGGCAGGCATTAGGGAGACACTTAAAAGCGGCAGCAGCATCCGCTCCCTGACTGTAAATCTGCGCCTGTTCCAGCCCGCACATACTTTCATTGCAAATATCAAAGTCTGCTTTCATGAGGATGTCCGTGCCGCAGCTTGAGCAGTGTCATTTTTATACAGTACAGTCCCCGGCAATCGATGGCCATGGCCCATCGAGCTGTGGAAATTATGGGGGGCACGGGCTGGGGGCAAATGATTTATCATTGATTAGAGGGACTGGACCATCACCATTCACCAAGAGAGACATTGTAAAGGGTGTCAGAAATGTTATTGATATGATACGGCCGATCGGTTGCTGGCCTTCACCAGATGCGGTCATTGGCGAAAGGCCACTGCGGAGTGAAAGGCTCACTAAGATCTTATACTCACTCAGTGGCCAAAAAGGGCGCGCTGAGCCAATGGAGGCCATACGTTCATGCACTCCCTTACTCCAGTGAGAACTGCTGCTCACTTCAGACTTGCAACCTATAATTGCAAGGAGCTCGGTTAGCCACAGGTCACCGGAGCTGGATCACTTATGGGAAAACGTGTTCCGTTTTATAAAAGTAAAAAAATAACACCCACCAACTTCCACTTCTCAAATTAGTTTAAGTGGTGTGAGGGTGGAAACGTGTGGGTACGAAGTCCTGTATTTATATAACACAGGCCTTAAGCTGCATGGGCTGTTAAAAAATGCACCTTTTTGAGCAAAATAAAACGTGTTTCCACGCCCATCCCCCACTTACTTAGTTGCCGCTGTGGCGGGTGCTGTAGTGACTGCAGTGCTGCTGCTGATGCTGCCTGCCACAGTCCAAGTGAAAATGCCGAGCCCCCCCAACCCCCACCGACTTGAAACTAAGAAACTTTAGTGTGCGACCCACCTCTCTCTCCTTGTTCAGGCCACGCAGAGTCTTCAATGTAATTGGCTCTTACCCAGCCCCAGGGCACTCAGAAAACAAAGTTGCTTTCAACTTTTGCACGTGCATCAACATTTTGTTGTTGGCACCTGCAAAGTTGAAAGCAACTTATAAATGGATTTCTGTGTCTGAGGGCTTGTAACTTACGAGGTGTTACAACAAACAATTAAGAGAACGGCCTGACTGGCGCCAGCCACGCCATCGGATGCCATGGCCAGCCAGGGACTGAGGCAGGTCAGTGAGCAGGACAGCCCCTTTCCCTCTGCATGATAATTCATCAAAGAAAGGTAACCAACGTGTGTGTGCTACTTTGCTTTGATGAATGCTGCAGCAGCCAATCCATCAATCTGCTGCACAGCCAGACCAGAGAAAAGTAACTTGCTTTACTTAAAGTAACGTAAGTTACAAAAATCAATATTAGATGCAATAAAAATCAATATTAGAGGCTGATCAAAAATCCGGCCCCCATTTCTTCAAAGTCGTTTGGCCACGGGCCGAACAAACGATAGCCCCAGTCCAACCCTGCTGCTGTTGGGCTTGGCTCCGGACGGTGCACAGAACATTTGTGGGCAGGAAGGCTAACTCATCTCAGGGCTCGTAAACAGTGAACAGGAACAAGAACAACAGCACGTTGTCAGTTCAAAGTCGGGCATACTATGTAGTGGCAAGAAGTGGTCGCTGAGCAGTGATGGAGCTGCAAGGGTAGCTACTTAAGGGTCAGGTGTGAAACACTCTCGGAAGTGTATTGGGAGCGAGGGGAGCTGGACACCGGACATTTTACTATTGTCTCACAATGCCAATCATGTCGCACTAGACACTACACAAAATAATTGCAACAATCACTTGAACATATATAAATCTATGTATACATATGTCTGCATATATTATATATAAACACATGCATATATATTTTTACAAATTAACAAATATGTATTACACCAAGACTTGTAATATTTATCAGCTATTAGATATTTTCAAAGGATTTCAGAATTAATGCAAAATAATTGCAATTAATCAGAGAATAAGGTTAATTGCAACTTACGTGGCCTGGCCCTGGCATCCACCTTCAAGGTGACTAGCGAGAGCAGCGCCATCCCAAGGACAAAGGGCATCTTGCCTTTTGGATTCTGGGATTTGAAGTTTTTTCCCCCACTTGGAAATGTAAGAAAACTATAAGTCCCAGAATTTCAAGCAAGCACAGGACTGGATGGCTTTCTCGCACATTGCCATGGGAAACTTTAGAGCTCTACTCTGTGAGGCAGTATTAATGTGGGACTTGAAGTAAAACATTTCAATATTTGTACCAAGTACAGCATGAAATGTTTGTCTTCAAGTGCCTAAACTGTACAGTGGGTTAAAATTCTAGCTTCGCTGTTTTAAAGAAACTGTGATCCTGGACAAATATTTGATTATCTTCTAGTAATGAGCAATGGCCTCAGCTCATCCATTTATTTCTTCTCCTTTTCTACCAGTCAGGCAGTCACCAAAGTACATGAGCTGTCCAGACTACTGCCACAAAGCAGGGAATGAGTGAATCACGTTGCTGTGCCCTGTTATGCTATGGCATGTATAGCTCACAGTGTACCATTTTCACTGTTTGATCTGCAGGAGGTGGGGCATGGGGCTAATTTAGGAGCATGCAAGTATCCTTTGTGACAATGCTAATGAGTGCAAATATGTGAGGATAGGTTTCTCTGTGGTGTGTACATTTTATAAAGTTCATGCCACAGTAAGAAATGGCTATGTGAGTATGTTCTCTTAGAAACCTGGGCAGAACACTAGATTGTTAACTTTTATTTAATGGAAGCATGAGTAATCCATTGGGTTTATCTTTTTTCAGTTCATGTGCATCATGGAAAATAGAAATAAATTGTCTGGGTCACAGTATAGTAAACTCAGAAGAAAAAGGGATAACGCAAAAGCAAAACAAGAAGAGTCTTTTCTTAAGTTTTTTTGAGGCACTCCACTGCAAGATCGAGATCGTTCAAAGGATCCCCCTGATACTGAAGTTGAGATGGCAGATATAGCTACTGCCTCACAAGTGGAAGAAGAATTGGAAGTGCAAACTCTCAATGTAGAAAATTAACCAAAGGAACAATTGCAGGTTCAAGATTTGAGAAGATGGGAAAGTGCTGCTGCCTCCATCAGTGTGAGCTATAGTGATCCTGCTACCTCGGCCAATTTTCCCTCCAAAATCAGTGATCATGTCCGACAAATCCTGATAGAATATAGGCCAGAACAGGTTATTCAGTTTCTTTTCCCTAAAAATAGAAACAAAATAAAGTTTTCCTCAAATCTTTACAAACTGAGGCTTCCCAACGAAGATGATGTGCACCGTCGGTGGCTACAGTATTCCACATCAAAGGACACTGGCCCTCATTACGACCCTGGCGGAGAACCATGGTGCAATTTGCACCATGGTCCATGGCGCTAAGCTGCCAACTCCGCCATGGTGGTTGGCGGACTTACCGCCCCATTCCGACCTTGGCGGGGCGGTAAGTCCCCAATCCCCATTTACCCTTCCCCATTCCCATTTTTGCCCCATAGGGTATAATGGGAGTGGGGAAGGCGTTAATTACGCCACCGTAAATTACGGTGGCGTAATTAACAACAAGTCCCGTAGCGCCATGGATTTTTCCGCCTGCAAAAAGCAGGCGTAAAAATCACCATGGCGCTACGGGAACTCGTACTCAGGCGGAAAGGGGCGCCATGGTTTACGCCGGCGTAAACCCCTTTCCGCCAGGGTCGTAATGAGGGCCACTGAGTTTTGCTTCTGTTGTAAGATGTTTAGCAGCAATCCAACCAGTACATCATTTCTTGCTGATAAAAGGTCAAAGGACTGGAACCACATGTCTGCAATTCTAGCAGCCCATGATAGAGGCAGGGAGCATTTAAAAAATATTCAACAGTGGAAGGCACTGGTACTGCGAATGAAAAAAGATAACAATTCATTAAGCAAGAAGAGAAGTATTGGCAGCAAATCCTAGAATGACTGATTGCTTTAGTAAAGAGTTCTCAGTATGCAAAATCTGGCCTTTCATGGAACTCATGGAAAACTGCATACATTTGTTAAAGGAAACTTCCTGAAATTTGATGAATATCTAGGTTTGTTTGGCCCACTCATGTAAGAGCATCTTTGAAAAATAACAGACCAAAAGACACTCATTCACTACCTCGTAAAGATATATAAAATGAACTGATTCAACTTTTAGCCATAACCGTTAAAGAGGAAATCCTAGCCTCAGTTTGGGCTTCCATTTACATTTCAGTGATTCTAGATTGCACACCAGATGTCAGCCAAATTGAACAAATGACAATGATTGTTCGCTATGTGACCACCATGTCAGTGTTAGACTCTGATCATTGTGAGCCTGTGTGCATGAAAGAACATTTCTTAGGATGTGTGCCACTAAAAGAAACATCTGGAACTAGTATGACACACACTATTCTCCACCAATTACAAGAAATGTCATTGCCCATTGAAAACATGGATGGCCAAGGCTATGATAATGGAAGCAATATGAAGGGAAAAGAAAGTGGTGTACAACAAAGAATTTTGAATGCAAATCCACATGCTTTGTTTGTTCTTTTTAGTGCACATTCTTTAAATTTGGCTGTTAATGATGCAGCTAAGTGTTGCATGATGGCAACTGCTTTCATTGACATGGTACAGTGTATTTATGTGTATTTCTGTGGTTCAATGTGCCATTCGGAAGTTCTAAAGCATCATGTTAAAAATCTTACAATGAAACCACTGGGTGACAAAAGATGGAATACTCAAATACATGCCTTGAATCCTCTCTGCTATCAGCTGGGTGATGTGTATGATGCACTAGTTGAGATATCAAATGACACTACGCAAACAGGATCATCTGGTAATATCTCTCGCATGGATGCCCAAGGTCTTGCAAAGGGTATTTCTAACTTCAGGTTTGTAGTTTCCCTTGTTGTGTGGCATAACATACTCTTTGAGATAAATGTGACGAGCAAACAACTTCAGGCAAAAACATTTACGGGGTAATTCATAGAATTCCACGCACAAGTGGCGCACGCGGCTGGCGCACAGCGTGTGCGTGCGAATGTCTGCGCCAGCCGCATGCGCTAAAATCGATTTCCGCGCACAGCGTATTCATGGATTTTAGCCTCCAAAACCAGCAGTGGCGCAGAGTGGCACAGCGACTCTGCAGCAGCGCCAGTTACGCCCCCAAGAACGCCCTCGCGCAAGGAAAAGCCTTCAAAATCCCCAATCCAGCGCAAAGGGCTGCGCTAACCCTGGACCAGTTTACAGGGCTGCCAAACAGCAAACGCCAAGCAGGGAACGTGTATTACTGGGGTTCGCGTGAAGTTTCACACGCGAAAGGGCCTGTGCGAGTGGGGTACGTGTATAACTGGGGTTTGCGTGAAGTTTCACACGCGATTGGAGCAGGGTACGTGTATTACGGGGGTGCGCAGGAAGTTTCACACTTGAAAGGGCATGTGCGAGTGGGGTACGTGTATTCCTGGGGTTCACGGGAAGTCTCACACGTGATTTCAGCAGGGTACGTGTATTTCGGGGATGCGCAGGAAGTTTCACATGCGAAAGGGCCTGTGCGAGTGGGGTACGTGTATAACTGGGGTTGCGGGAAGTTTCACACGCGATTGGAGCAGGGTACATGTATTACAGGGGTTTGCGGGAAGTCTCACACGCGATTGGAGCAGGGTACGTGTATTACGGGGGTTCGCGGGAAATTTCACACGCAAAAGGGCCTGTGCGAGTGGGGTATGTGTATAACTGGGGTTCGCGGGAAGTTTCACATGCACTAGGCCCTGTGCGAGTGGGGTATGTGTATTACTGGGGTTCGTGTGAAGTTTCACACGCTAATGGAGCAGGGTACGTGTATTACGGGGGTGCGCAGGAAGTTTCACACGTGAAAGGGCCTGTGCGAGTGGGGTACGTGTATTCCTGGGGTTCGCGGGAAGTCCACACACGATTTCAGCCGGGTACGTGTATTTCGGGGGTGCGCAGGAAGTTTCACACGCGAAAGGGCCTGTGCGAGTGGGGTACGTGTATAACTGGGGTTCGCAGGAAGTTTCACACGCGATTGGAGCAGGGTACGTGTATTACGGGGGTTTGCGGGAAGTCTCACACGCGATTGGAGCAGGGTACGTGTATTACGGGGGTTCGCGGGTAATTTCACACGCAAAAGGGCCTGTGCGAGTGGGGTATGTGTATAACTGGGGTTCGCGGGAAGTTTCACACGCACTAGGCCCTGTGCGAGCGGGGTACGTGTATTACTGGGGTTCGCGGGAAGTTTCGCATATGATTGGAGCAGGGTACATGTTTTACGGGGTTCGCGGGAAGTTTCACACACGAAAGGGCCTGTGCCAGTGGGGTACGTGTATTCCTGGGGTTCGCGTGAAGTTTTACACGCAAAAGGGCCCTGTGCGAGTGGGGTACGGGTATTCCTGGGGTTCGCGTGAAGTTTTACATGCGAAAGGGCAAAGCCCGTGCGCGATACGTCACAGACGCGCTTACGCGCTAAGGGCCTTTGGTCCAATGAAATCACGTACGTGTGCTGACCCGCTTACGCTCTAAGGGCATTTCCTCGAATTACACGCTGACGTGCAATTTTTTCACGTGCCAAATCACTCCGTATCAAGCTGGCCACGCATACACACATGGAAGACCATGCTCCTGCCATGAAGGCCATTTTCCTGCCCCAGAGAGCCCCGAGCACGCTCCCACCTGCCATCTGCTGCTGCCTGACTGTCTGCTGCCCACGTGCCCTGCTATTTGGTGCCTGGACATCAGCCATCTGAAGGGGTCCAGTTGCTGTGTCCACCCCTGCTGGAACAGAAGACTCCCGACTGGGATTCCATCGCTCCACAGCCCAGCCCCAGGACCCAGTTGCCCACCCACTCCTGCCTCTGTGGTTACCATGTCGGGCACATCTCCATCTGGCACCACTGGCAACCGCCCAGCCAGAGAGGCAGAGGGCCACCAGCTTCACTGCCACCGAAGTTGGTGTCCTAGTGGAGCATGTCCTGGGGCATTATGATGCCCTCTTCGGAACATCACGCGCCAACAAGGAAGGACGGGAGAGGATCTGGGACGACGTAGTGGTTGCCATCAACGCGGAGGGGGTGGCCACCCGCCACATTAAGCACGTCAAGAAGCGCTGGGAGGACTTCAGGTCCAGGACCCTCCACAAGGCCCGGAGGCTTGCGGAGGGGGGGCGGGCACGCATGAGTAACATCCAGATGAGGGTCCTGGAACTCGTAGGCCCAGCGCTCCACGCCCAGATCCTTCAGAGGCAGACCCGTCTGGAGTTGAGCGGTAAGTGGCCAAGCATTGCTGTGTGAGACAGGGCATGTTGCAGTGTGCTGGTAGTCTGATGCTTGCCTGTATGTGTGACATAGGCCATGTATGGATGTGTGTGTACAGGGACATCATGGTCATGCATGTGAGACCAGTTATGTGTGAACCACATGGTTGGTGCATGTGTTTCAATGCAACATGGGGAGCTCTATGCGGAATGCACACATGAAAGCATGGCTGTCTCTGTTCCTGGACATGGAGGGGGGGTGAGGAATGGGTGCTGATGTCATGTACATGTATGGTGCACATGTGTGTGTGTGTGTGTGCCTGAGAAGTGTGTATGTGACTTTGAAACGCCATGGATGCATGTAACTTTGAAAGCAACATCTTGGTTTACAGGGGCCCTTCTACATGGATGTTGATTGCAGGCGCCAGGACTGTTTCTGCATGTGTATTGTGTGCATTCACCCATGTGTTGTGGAATGACAGGATGGAAGTGACATTTGACAGTCCCACTCATGTGTTATTGCTTCCTGTCTAGGGTATTTTGTACTGTACCCTGATGCTTGTGTTCTATGTCTCCCTCTACGCAGCGTCAAGTGAAGAAGAGGGCGGAGACGGCGCTGTGGAGCCAAGCGGCGGGGATGCCTCCACTGGGCAGCGACGCAAGGCCCAGCCACCCTCCCAGGAATTATCATCATCCGGGAGCGAGGGGGCTGGTGCTGCGTCTGCCACAACGGCTGTGGCGGAAGGGCCGGGTGAGCCCCCACAGGGGCTTCCAATGGCGGAAGACGGTGTGGAGACATCCAGGTTGGTGGTCTCCACAGAGGAGGAGGAGCCCGCTAGTGAGCCGCACATGGGGCCTGGTGGGGGTAGTACCACTGGTGCAAGTGGTGCAGTCCAGGGCGAGGGTCAGGAGGCAGCACAGGTCACTGCGGAGTGGCCTATGCATGTCGCTGTCCCTGACCCTGTGACTGCACCACCATGCACCAGCAGGGAGGCCCCGTCCCAGGCCCGTCCGGAGGTAGGGGAGAGTGCCATGTCATCTGCCTCTCCAATACCTGTGGACGAGGGGGCCCACGAACGTATGGGCTCCGTCCTGGTTGGTGGGTTCCTACATGTTTCGCGCACTCTGGCGGACCTCTCCTCCTCTGTGGAGACTATGCGCCAGTCGTTCCCCACACCATCTTCCGGCCCAGATTCCACAAGGGCCCCCTGTGGACCTGGCCCGACCAACACAGCCAGCTTGGTGGAGGACACATCCATGCCACAGTCAGGAGTCGGCGGCCCAGCAGGGGTGGACACCACAACTGGAGACCAGCTGATGGAGGATGTACAGGCACCATCAGACACGGCACATGGACAGCAGCAGCAAGAGCAGGCTCTAGGTGGGAGCAATGATGGCTCGGGGCCATCAACATCGGAGGGGCAGGCATCGGCCAAAGGGCAGGAGGACCCAGGAATGGGAGTGTCTTCCGTGTGGCACCGGTTGGGCCAGCAGATAGGTGCAGAGCGGCGGCGGGCGGAAGAGGCGTGGCTCACCATGGTCAGGGCGGAGTTCTCCATGCGTCGGGCTTTGAGGCGGGCAGAGTGCCTCGAGGCAACTTGCAGGGAGTTGGAACAGGCCATGAGTGCCTCCCTGCGAGACCTCGGGGACAGGACAGAGGCCCGCCTCCGGCAAATAGACATGGAGTTCGATGATGCCCTGGCCCGGGACACCACAGAGTGAGCCGCTGGACTTGACCGCCACCATTGCATATAGTTAGATAGTGTTAGGTTTCCTTTCATTTTTTCTTTATTTTGGTTGCGCTTGGACAATGCAGCACGTTTTTGTATATAGTTTTTTATTAGGTAGTATTTTTGATAGGTTTCATTTCATCAGTTGGGCTCATGGACCTTGGATTGTTCATCTGTACATAGTTCACCATTGGATTGTTCTCTTTTTTTTTATTTTCACCATGGAGCAATGGTTTTCACTTTCTTTTTTCCCTTGGATTTGCTTTGTTAGACTGTGACTTTGGACACCATTTCTTTTGGATTTCTTTGGATTATGATTTCTTGTTTTTTATTCTTTTACGGACATGCAGCTTTTCTTTTATTATTCCCATTGTTGTGTGTTGGATTTAGATTACATTCATGTTGTGTTCAATACATTTCTTTCTTCATACTTTGATGTGTGGTATTATCTCATTGGTTTCATGCATGTCATGATATGGGTTTTCACATTCACTTGCACCCATTGTGTGTGTGTGACGGACATGTGTTCATTTACATACTTGCCATTGGGGTTGTATCATGTAATTGCCTTTTCTATGTGGGTGGATGCAATACTTGGTTGGGTCTTTGGGCTGGGGAGGCTGGCCATAAGGGCCACGATTGAGGATCGTCATGACCTGAGGACAGGGGAAGATGAGTGGGACATGAGTGGGGGCCTGCTGGCAGGTGCCCTGCATTGCAGGGGGTGTGGGTGCAAGGGGAAAAGAGTGGGGGCCTGCTGGCAGGTGCCCTGCACTGCTGGGGGGTGGGGGTGCAAGGGGACATGATTGGGGGCCTGCTGGCAGGTGCCTTGCACTGCTGGGTGGTGGGGGTGCAGGGGGACATGACTGGGACATGAGTGGGGGCCTGCTGGCAGGTGCCGTGCACTGCTGGGTGGTGGGGGTGCAAGGGGACATGAGTGGGACATGAGTGAGGGCCTGTTGGAAGGTGCCCTTCACTGCTGGGTGGTGGGGGTGCAGGGGGGCATGAGTGGGGCCGTGCTGGCAGGTGCCCTGCACTGCTGGGGGGTGAGGGTGCAAGGGGACATGAGTGGGACATGAGTGGGGGCCTGCTGGCAGGTGCCCCTCAGTGCTGGGGGGTGGGGGTGCAGGGGGACATGAGTGGGACATGAGTGGGGGCCTGCTGGCAGGTGCCCTGCACTGCTGGGGGGTGGGGGTGCGAGGGGACATGAGTGGGGGCCTGCTGGCAGGTGCCCTGCACTGCTGGGGGTGGGGGAGCAGGGGGACATGAGTGGGACATGAGTGGGGGCCTGCTGGCAGGTGCCCTGCACTGCTGGGGGGTGGGGGTTCAAGGGGACATGAGTGGGACATGAGTGGGGGCCTGCTGGCAGGTGCCCTGCACTGCTGGAGGGTGGGGGTGCAGGGGAACATGAGTTGGGGCCTGCTGGCAGGTGCCCTGCACTGCTGGGGGGTGGGGGTGCAAGGGGTCATGCAATGGTGATCAGTAGTGCAAGCTGACATGTGGCTTGGCTGGGGGGCATGCCCATGGTGGATGGGCTGCCTGTGGGACATGACCAGGGGTGCAGGGTAGACCCCTGTGGTGTGGGCTGCCTGCAGGGGCCGTGGAGGGTGTAGAGGGAACACCTGGGAGGACCCACACTGCCAATTCACGTGTAGGACTCCCCTGCACCCCCGAAATACACGTGCCCTGCTGAAATTGCGTGTGAGACTTCCCGCGAACCCCAGGAATACACATACCCCACTCGCACAGGCCCTTTCGCGTGTGAAACTTCCTGCGCACCCCCGAATACACGTACCCTGCTGAAATCGCGTGTGAGACTTCCCGCGAACCCCAGGAATACACGTACCCCACTCGCACAGGCCCTTTCGCGTGTGAAACTTCCTGTGCACCCCCGAAATACACGTACCCTGCTGAAATCGTGTGTGAGACTTCCCGCGAACCCCAGGAATACACGTACCCCACTCGCACAGGCCCTTTGCGTGTGAACCTTCCTGCATACCCCCAAAATACACGTACCCTGCTGAAATCGCGTGTGAGACTTCCCGCAAACCCCAGTAATACACATACCCAGCTTGCACAGGGCCCGTTCGCGTGTGAAACTTCACACGAACCCCAGGAATATTGGCCCTGTGCGATTGGGGTACGTTTATTCCTGGGGTTTGCGTGAAGTTTTACACGCGAAAGGGCCCTGTGCGAGCGGGGTACTTGTATAACTGGGGTTCGCGGGAAGTCTCACACGCGATTGGAGCCGAGTACGTGTATTCCTGGGGTGCGCGGGAAGTTTCACACGCGAAAGGGCCTGTGCGAGTGGGGTACGTGTATTCCTGGGGTTCGCGGGAAGTCTCACATGCGATTTCAGCAGGGTACGTGTATTTCGGGGGTGCCGGGGAGTCCTACATGTGAATTGGCAGTGTGGGTCCTCACAGGTGCTCCCTCTACGGCCCCTGCAGGCAGCCCACACCACAGGGGACTACCCTGCACCCCTGGTCATGTCCCGCAGGCAGCCCATCCACCATGGACATGCCCCTCAGCCAAGCCACATGTCACCTTGCACTACTGATCACCAACTCATGTCCCCTTGCACCCCCACCCCCAGCACTGTGGGGTACCTGCCAGCAGGCCCCCACTCATGTCCCACTCATGTTACCCTGCACCCCCACCCCCCAGCACTGTGGGGCACCTGCCAGCAGGCCCCCACTCATGTCCCCCTGCACCCCCACCCCCCAGCACTGAGGGGCACCTGCCAGCAGGCCCCCACACATGTCCCACTCATGTCCCCCTGCACCCCCACCCCCCAGCACTGTGGGGCACCTGCCAGCAGGCCCCCACTCATGTCCCACTCATGTCCCCCTGCACCCCCACCCCCAGCACTGAGGGGCACCTGCCAGCAGGTCTCCACTCATGTCCCACTCATGTCACCCTGCACTCCCACCCCCAGCACTAAGGGGCACCTGCCAGCAGGCCCCCACTCAAGTCCCACTCATGTCCCCCTGCACCCCCGCCCCCCAGCACTGTGGGGCACCTGCCAGCAGGCCCCCATTCATGTCCCCCTGCACCCCCACCCCCCAGCACTGTGGGGCACCTGCCAGCAGGCCCCCACTCATGTCCCCCTGCACCCCCACCCCCAGCAGTGAAATGCCGATCTCATGACACAAACCAAAAGTCAACTATGTACATCAACACATGTCCATCGCACACATACACTGGTTGGCATGGCTTGTTTAAACCCACATTTTCACATGCATCAACCCAATGAGCGAATCCCACACATGGAACTAAAAATTGAAAATGTATTATGTACATGAAATCAAAAATGAAATGAAAGCATACCAAAATATGAAACATGAAATGAAAAGCATGTGAAAAAGATGATTGAATGAAAATGATAACCAATCCAAAATAATTTGAAAGAAAAACAGTCCAAAGTCACCCTCCAACAACGCAAATCCAAAGGAAATGTAAAAAAAAAATCTCCATTGCTTCATGTTCATAATAAAAAAAAAAAGAAACCAATCCATAGTCCAACTATTTACAATCCATTGTCCGGAAAAAATAAATCCATTGCTCCATGTACATAATGCAAAAAAAAAAATGAATACATGATGAAACTATATACAATCCATTGTCCAAGGATGTAAAGGGTCCATGATCCCAACCAAACAAATGAAACCTACCTAACAAACTACCTAAAAATATAACTATATGCACATTTGTGTGGCATTGTCCATTGACCACAAATAAAAGGAAAACGAAAAGGAAACCTAACTCTAAAAACTATTTACAAGGGCAGCGGGCTAGTCCGACGGCTCACTTTTGGATGTCCCGGGCCAGGGCATCATCGAACTCCTGCTCAATGTCCTGGAGGTGGTCCTCTTCCATTGCCCCGAGGGTTCGCAGGGACGACGACATGTTCTCCTCCAAATCCCTGTGAATTGCCTCGAGGCACTCGGCCCGCCTCAGGGCCCTCTGCATGGAGTTCTCCGCCCTGACCATCGTGAGCCGTGCCTCTTCTGCCCGCTGCCGCTCCGCATCTATAGCATGTCCTAACCACTGCCACATGGAAGACACTTCCAGTCCTGCGTCCTCCTGCCCTCTGGCCGATGCCTGCCCCTCCGATGCCGAAGGCCCCGAGCCATGATGGCTCCCACCTTGTTGCTGCTGCTGCTGTGCCTCTGCCTGTGGCCTGGCCCTTGCTGCCTGCACATCCTCCTCCGGCTGGGGTGCAGTTGTTGAGGTGGCCACCCGTGCTGGACGTCCGACTCCCGACTGTGGCAGGGATGTGTCCTCCACCAGCCTGGCCGCAGGGTCAGAGGCATCTCCACAGGGTACCCAGGTGATCCATGGGTGGGAAGATGGCATGGAGGACGACTGGGGCATAGGGGGTTCAGTTGAGGAGGGGGTCGGAACAAGGTCCAGAAAACAGAGGAATCCGGCCCTGGTGAGCTGTCCCAGTAGGTCAATGCGGTCCACGAGCCATTCGAGAAGACGTGCAGTCTCCTCATGAAAAGACTGCAGGTCATCTCGCATGGCCCATTGACGCAACGCCACCCCACCCAGGACAGGCTCAACCCGGTCCCGGATAGCCACGTCCGCAGGGAGAGGAAGGCCAGTTGTTGTAAGCGGATCCCCTCCCTGAAAACGGGTCTGGACGTAGGCATCCCTGCTGGTGCGGGATGATACAGTCACAGGATCGGGGACAGGATTACACACAGGCACCTCCGCTGTGGCCTGTGCTGCCTCCTGTCCCCGCCCCTGTACTGCACCACTAGCACCAGTGGAATCCCCACCTCCAGACCCTGTGTCTGTCCCTTGCACGGCCTCCTCCTACACCAAACCCCCCACCAACCTGGATGACTCCGTGCCATCTTCCTCCGTCGCACCCTGTGGGGTCTCAGCTGCCCCTTCTGCTGCCGAGGAGTCCAACTCCAACCTCCGCCTCTTGGACCTTCCCTCGGCAGCTGCGGCCTGGGACGTGGCACCAGACTCCTACTCCCCGACAAGATGACAACCTGGGAGGGGAGCCGGGCCTTGCGTCTCCGGCTGGCGGGATGATCCCTGCCGCTGTGCTCCACAGCACCCTCTCTGCCCTCTTCTTCAGTTGACGCTGCAGACAGGGAGAGATAAAACACAGGCATCAGGGCACTGTACAATGGACTGATACACACATGACAGTTGCACATGAGTGGCATTGTTTAACTACAGACACGGCATCACACTCCACGACACACATGTCATTTTAACTCACACACATGAACATTCCAACAGCAATATTGCACCAGGCAGCACCATCCATACACATACAACAGCATGAACAGCCAAAGGTGAGCCTGACATCACATGAAACACAAGGAGTGCACTAGACATGCACACACGCCACCACACTTACATGCATGTCTACATCTCCTCCAACTGTTGCAGTGATGAGATCGCCATACATGTCACATCTGCCATTCATCCTTCTACATATCAGTGTCACGTGCATCCATTTTGCATCACAGTTGCACACTTGTCAGATACACATACATGCACATGTACACAGTGCAGATACATGCATTATGAGAACCACCATCCATGCCACAACCATGCCAATGTACATACACAGAAATTCAAACATGTGTGCTCCCACACCTGCATTTTCCCAGCATGCTTACCAACACATACACCATCAATGTGTCTCACAACTGAGAGGACTCACATGTGGCAGCCTCACGCCCATGTTCATACACATCCCTACATGGCCCTACATAAACACATGTGCAACCTGCACACTACTGGCACACTACGACACGCACAGCGTACTAACAACATGCATGTACACTTACCGCTCGACTCCAGACGGGTCTGCCTCTCAAGGATCTGGACGTAGAGCGCTGGGCATATGCATTCCAGGACCCTCATTTGATGGTTCGACAGCTGGCCCCGGCACCCCTTGGCATCCGCTGCCTTCGCGAGGCGCCGGGCCTTGTTAAGGGTCCTGGATCTGAAGTCCTCCCAGCGCTTCTTGACATGATGTAAGTCGCGGACTGCCACCCCCTCCACGTTTATGGCAGTCACGATGTCCATCCAGATCCTGGTCCATCCTTCATTGTCGGCGCGCGAACTTCCAAAGAGGGCATCATACTGCCCCAGGACTTGCTCCACCAGGGCACCAACTTCGGTGGCAGTGAAGCTGGTGGCCCTCTGCCTCTCTGGCTGGGGGTTGCCAGTGCTGCCAGATGGTGTTGTGCTGGACATGGCAACCACAGAGGCAGGAGTGGGTGGGCAACTGGGGCCTGGGGCTGGGCTGTGGAGCGATGGAATCCCAGTCGGGAGTCTTCGGTTCCAGCAGGGATGGTCACAGCAACTACACCCCTGGCTGACGTGAAGGCAGCAAATGGCAGGGCACGTGGGCAGCAGGCAGTCAGGCAGCAGCATATGGCAGGTGGGAGCGTGCTCGGATCTCTGGGGGGCAGTAATTCGGCCTTCTAGGCAAGAGCGTGGTCTTCCGTGTGTTTTCGCGTGGCCAGCTTGATACGGAGTGATTTGGCACGTGAAAAAATTGCACGTCAGCATGTAATTCGAGGAAAGGGCCTTAGCACGTAAGCGCGTCAGCACACGCACGAGATTTCATTGGACCAAAGGCCCTTAGTGCGTAAGCACGTAAGTTACATTACGCGCACAGGCGTTTCCCTCATGGCACGTGATGACAGAGCACACGTGGAAAAACTGCACGTCCGAGTGTCATCGCGTGTAATTGGAGGAAAGCACCCATGTATACACGTATCTGACGTGTACGTGTGGGCGGTTTAAAAGCTATTTATTTTCAAATTTCTTTATTGGGATTTGTGTAATAAAACAGTGCCTCACTGGATCGCACAGTCACAGTAGTAATAGTCAGGACTACACAAAATAGGCCATTTGTGAATTAACGATTAAACAGAAATAACAAAACAATAACAATGTTAACAACATGAACAAGTCTCCATATGGTCGATGATCTAAGCAACAAGGGGGGGTCAAGCAGCAAGCGAGCACAGGTTAGGTACTGTGCCAGTGTTCCGTTCCAGATATCGTGTGTCAACAGGGGTCAGTAGCTCAAGGGGGTTTATCGTCGTTGGAGGGGTTGAGTAAGGCCCAAGTAAGAGTTTTCCAGGCAGCAAGTCCCAAGCTCGTGTTTTCAGGGGATGTGGTGAGGCCGTTCTCCCAAGCTGAGGTTTCTGCCCCTATCCAGCGCTCCAGTCCGTTGTGCCATACCTGATACTGTGGGCCTCCAGGTCGCTTCCAAGCCATAGCAATGGTCCTTTTGACCAGAATGCATGCCAGGTCCATGAGCTTGATTGAGTGTTTGAACTTGGCCAGTCTGGGGTATGTTCCAAGAAGGCACTCCTTCGGGGTCCATTCATATCTGGTCATGCCTGCCTCGCTACATAAGAGTTCCACTCTCGCCCATAGTCGCCGGACCTGGACACATCCCCAGAACATGTGTAAAAGATTTGCTTCGTCTCTGCCACACCATGGGCAGTTATGGTGGGGTAGCTTATATATTTTGGCTATTCTGAGTGGTGTCAAGTAAGATCGGTATAACATGTTGAGTTGTATCAGTTTAAATCTAGAATTTCTGGATACCGCATTAGGGAACGCTAGTGCTCTACCCCATTCGGCTTCAGACAGTTCGTGACCCAGGTCCCTCTCCCATTTGGTTTTGAGGTCCTGACTGCGGGGGTTGGGCCTGTCTATTAGGTGACTATATATGCGGGACACAGGCCTCCATCCATCCGCCAAGCTGTATAGGTGTGTTATGAAGGAGTCGGTTTCGGGCTCCTCAGGCCATGTGTCCCATTTAGTCCTAGCCAATTTGCGGATCTTTATGTACCAAAGGAATTGACCAGCCGGGATGCCAACGTCAGATTGCAAGGAGGGGAAATCCCGGAAGGTGCCCTCATTGTATAGATCCCCCCAAGTGTATACTCCCAGCCTTTCCCAGTGTCGGATGGAGGCGAGGTCCACCGAGTTCTGACATAGGTCGGCTAAGAGCGGTATGTCCGGGTTGTAACTGTGTTTCAGGTGATGAAGGCTCATAACCCTTTGCCATACCTGACGACCCAGGGTAGCTAAGAAAGGAATCCCGTCCATAAGACGTTGAGGGGCCCAAATGAGTTCATTTAACCGGATTGGAGCAATCGGGTGCTGTAAAAGCAGAGTTTCGGGGGTAACATCATCGGCTAGCCATTTAGCCACAAAGCTTAGTTGGGCAGCCAGGTAGTAACGTTCCAGGTCAGGGAGCCGAATGCCTCCTTGTTCGTAGGGGAGGGTCAGCGTGGATAATGCAAATTTGTGCCTACTGGTTCCCCACAGGAAGTCTTTAAGTATCCTCCCTAAGAGACGGAAGAAGGGAGTTCTAATGTAGTAAAAAATATTTTGAAACCCATAGAGAAATCTGGGGAGAACAATCATCTTAATGATGGAAGCCCTACCCATCATGGATAGGGGGAGGCGAGCCCAAAACCCAATTGACTTGCGCAAGGGAGGCAGCGCCGCTACCGTGTTGTTGGCATGCATGAGTTCAGGCGTATGATAAATATTGATGCCTAGATAGCGGAACGTGGTGGGGCACCAACCTATGCCTAGTGAGGGGAGGTCATCTACGTGTATATTCCGGAGGGCGCCCAACGGAAACAGACAAGACTTGTGTCTGCTAAAGTGTATGCCTGATACCTTGGCAAAGTTGCCGAGGACCTCCAACATGGTTGGGACATTCAACTGTGGGTCCCTCACATAAAGGAGAACATCGTCCGCATATAGGGAAATTATATGATCGACCCCGTCAATCCTTATGCCAGCGTCAAAAAATTGTTTTCTAAAGAAAATGGCAATGGGTTCAAGCCCGATTATATATAGCATGGGGGAGAGCGGGCAGCCCTGCCTTGTGCCCCTTTGCCCCTTTGTATGTCCCATTCCTTGGAGATGAGCCGACCAGTTTTCACCCGAGCTCGCGGCTTGGTGTAGAGGATTGTGATCCATCGAATGAATCGTTCTCCGAAACCAAACTCCCTAAGTACCGCAATCAGCCATTCCCAGAAAATTGAATCGAACGCTTTGATGGCGTCCAAAGAAAGCAAAGCGTGGGATTTCCCTGTATGAGTGGGATGTGACAGTACGTGTTGTAATCTACGTAGATTGGCAGTGGTGTTACGGCCCGGCACAAAGCCGCTTTGGTCGGGGTGCACCACCTCTCCAATCACCTTGGACAGCCTCTTGGCCAGAATGGTTGTGAGGATTTTAACATCATAATTGAGCATAGCGAGAGGGCGATAGGAGTCACAGTCATCTGCAGGCTTACCAGGCTTGAGGAGCGGAACCACCAAGGTCTCACGCATGCTCCCGGGCAGGATGCCCGACTCATAGGCTTCTAGGAACACCTCGTGCAGCAGCGGGGACAGTTCCTGCTCGTAGGTTTTGTAAAATTCGGCGGGTAGCCCATCACTACCCGGAGCCTTGCAGGTGGCCAGGGACTCGATGGCGTCTTTTATGTCATCTATGTTGATTTCAGCATCTAGAGCCTCCTTGCATGGCAACGGGAGTGGGGGCAGTCCAATTTCGTCCAGGGTGTTTGAGATTTCCTCGGAGGGCACCATATCAGTATGGGAATATAGTCGGGTATAGAACTGCCCGAAGGTGTTATTAATTCCCTGTTGGGACCGTTGTAGCGTGCCATCAGCATCTCTTAGGGCTGTGGTCGAGTGCTTAGGGTGTTCTTTCCTGCACAGCCAGGCGAGTAGTCTACCAGGTTTGTCAGCGTGGGCGTGTGTTTTATTGGTTCTGGTAATGTAATCAAATTTGGCAAGTCTGTCCCAGGCTTCCTTGCAGGCGGCCCTGGTGCTGGCCAGCCTGTCCTCCTGTGGTTGGGGGTCCAGGGTATTGGATTCTAGCTGTTCTATTTCAGATTCCAATAATTCAAGTTCGGTTCTTAGGTGTTTCCTCATGCCTCCAGCCTTTGCTATGACCTCTCCCCTTACAACCACTTTGAGAGCGTCCCAGACCGTGCTTAGGTGGTCAACACTGTCTTTGTTCTCACAGATGTAGTTCTCTAGAGATTCTCTAAGGCTTTCCCTGAACTCTGAGTCTTTAAGTGCCTCAGTGGGCATCCTCCATGTGGGTATGGGAGAACTGGGTCCAGTGATGTTCCATTCAATTATCAGGGGAGAGTGGTCGGAGATGGTGCGACCCAGGTAGTTAGAAGAGTCAATCTGGGGGAAGCTCTCTCTGCCGGTGAAGAGATAATCGATTCTGGTGTGAAGATTGTGTGGCGAGGAGTAAAAGGAGTAGCCCCGATCCCCGGGGTGTTGTTCCCGCCAGATGTCTACCAGGTCTAGACGATTTAGCATGGTGTTCATGGCGGTGGTAGCGGTTGACGTGCCCGCCAAGGGGGGAGCCGACCTGTCAAGCACAGGGTCGCTGACGCAATTAAAGTCGCCACCCCAAATAAGGTATGAATTGACAATACATATCTCTGTTTGTTCGATGTGGCCCAAGAGTATAACATACCTTCCATCAGGGTCCATTTCAGCTTTGGTAAGCTGGAAGGGGATGTGAGGACTGATCCAGGTGAATACCCCTCTAGCGAATTTGGAGTATGTGGACCCGAACCCCTGTCCACCCCAATATGATTTGAGTGCCGCCATGGATTCCTTGGTTAAGTGGGTTTCTTGTAATAGGGCCAACTCTATCCTTTTTCTGTGCAGATAGGATTTTATTCTGTTCCGGCGTAGATAAGTACCCAGACCCCTCACATTCCAGGTGGCGACTTTAAGGCGTGTGGGCATGATGGTGGTGAAGGAGCCGGGGCGATGGGCCCGAGGCAGTTTCAACCCTCCACGAGCCGGCTCCATGTGCTGAGCGGCTGCCCCCTGGGTCTGTGCATTGCAATCTCCCTGCTGACCTTGATTGTTGCGTTGATGTGTTAATCGGAGACTTGTGAACAAATTTAACTTCCACTCGAACAGGTGGATTGAACAAGAAAGTTAACTGTGTGTTGCCCCCAGCAGCTGTTCTGGGAGGACAACGCTCGGGGGCTACCGCTACCCATCGGCCTGTCCAGGTCATGTGGTGCGGTTGTGGTGTTGGCCTTGGGCCAGCCATGCTTGGGGTGGGGTGGGTTGTGACGATGTCTGTGGGGTGGTCCGTAGGGCTCCCGTCCTTAAAAGAGCCAATCAATCGTTGCTGTAAGAAGATCTATTTGGGTTCAGCCGTTGGGTGTCAAGATGTGATCCTCTCCCTCAGCCAAATTGTTGTGCTCCATCCACATATTGGCTGCTGCCGGGGTCTCCATGTAGACGGCTTTGCCTTTGTATAGTATTTTGAGGCGCGAGGGATACAGGAGCATGTATTTGAGGGCGAGCTTCCGCAGTTGGGCTTTGACAGGTATGAATGAGTTCCTGGCTCGCTGCACTTGTGGGGTATAGTCGGGATAGATTGCGATCTTGGAGCCATCGCGTCTGATCTCGCCTCCGTCCCTCGAGAATTTGAGGATCGTCTCCCTGTCGCGAAAGTTTAAGATCTTGGCGATCATCGGGCGAGGGTGTGATCCCGGAGGGGGTCGCTTTTGTAGGGCACGGTGGGCTCTCTCGACAGAGAAGCCCTGTGTGAGCTTGCCAGCTCCGATTTCCTGCATTAGTAAGGACTCAATAAATTCTGTGGGGTCGGTGCCTTCCATCCCCTCAGGAACGCCGAGGACTCTGATGTTATTGCGGCGAGCCCTCCCCTCTGCTTCCTCCGATCTCGCTTCAAGATGTGCCACTTGTCTCTCAAGTGTGACGACTTTTTGCTTTAAGTCCTTGGCAGTGTCTGTGGTGTCCTGTAGGTTTATTTCCACCTTATCTATTCTTTCCGCTAGGTTGCGGGCGTCCTGACGGATGAGCTGTATGTCCACCTTGAGTTCATCTATCCTAGTCTCCATGCACGTCTGGAGTGCTGCGATAGCCTGTAGCACTTGGGCGTTGCTGGGGTCGGCAGCGTTTGTTGGGGGTTCTGTCTGTGTGGGGATCTCGTGTTGGCCGGGCTGTTTGGATTTAGCCCCCGAGAACGAGTCCATGATTGATGTACCCCTGTTCTTGTTGCGTGAGGTAGACATTTGTCCTTCCTGGTATTGTGACGGCAGGGATGAGCCACCAAACGGCCCCTAGGCAGTGTAAAAACAATGTGAGCCACACCGAACTGCGCGTTTCAGAGAAGTTCGGTGGTATTCTTTGGTAGCGCCGGAGGGCGCAAGGGGGTGTAGGTAGTTGTGTGGCCCAATGCAGGATATTCCCTCAGCAGGACAACGGGGTGCTCTGCGATCCCCTGGCACACCGGGCCGCTATCCCGCAGCCCCACTGGGCCCTGCCGTCTGTGGCTCAGGCGTGTTCCGGCTCCCAAGCGTTGGGTCAGGGTTTACAGTCTTACCGGTGCTTCTGTGCCTGTGCTGTTCGCTCCCCAGCCGCCCGGCTATCTATTCAGGATGAGAGGAGGAGGGACCCGCGTAGCTCGCCGCGGTGACAGGGGCCTGCTTAGGTCTCCGCCGCCCCGACACACGGAGCTCCTCGCCGACGGGGTCTCCCACGTGGTGGCCGCTGTCCGTTCGCACTCCGTGTCTCCTCCGCGGCGATCCCGGAGCCGCGAATATGGCTCCGTCCGCTCCCCCGGGCAATGCGGAGATTCTTTCGGGTGTTCGGGGGCCCCCAGCAACAGGGTGCAAAGGTGTCCGGTCTTTCCACTCCGAGACAGGGGGGGCGGCGCCCGATGGATTATCTCCCCGCTGCCTCGCTGCCAGCTTGGCCCGTCTCTCCGTCAGGCCTCGCCGCCGTCCGCCATCTTGTTTCACCCGGGGGCAGCAGTACGAAGGCTGCGTTTTCGGGAACGCCGGTTCCGATTCCTCTCGTTTCAGCGCCGAGCGGGGTCGGAATCGCCTCCCCCTCCTGGGTGTGAGTTTGGCTCTTGGTTGGGTCGGGAATATAGGTCGAGTAAAGGATCTGGGCCAGGATCGAGACGGGAGCTCCACACAGTCACGTCTTTACGCCATCAGCGCTGGCCACGCCCCCCGGGCGGTTTAAAAGCTATGTGTAGGATGCCATTTCCTTGTACGTGCTTTTCGTGGAGAGCGAGTGGGTGAAATCTGTACTTCTTGTCGGTTCCACACGATTACTTCACAGCGTTTCTAGTTCGTACTCCCCGTTACCTCTGACAGCTCTTTTCTGATTTTTTGTTGGGCCTGTTTCCTCAGAGTTCACTTCTCCTTTTGTCTTGTCTCCTCAGACAGCGTAGAATTCTTCTTTTGGCGGGGGTGTTGCCAACGCGCACATGCGCATATTTTTCACGTTCTTTTTCCAGGCAGACGGTGAGTTCTGCACGTACTTAGCAACTGTGCTTGCCCCGTGTGTCGCGTTCCCCTTCAGAGGTCATTGTAGGCTGTGTGTATTACGCGTATGCTTAGTTTTGTGTTTCTGGGTGCCACAGCATAGTGCGGGTTCATTTTTTCACGCACGTGGTCTACGAGGGGTTGCGTGCACATTAATGTTTGATTTTGGGCTGCCTGTGCGTTGCGTGACCCGTCATCTTCCCCCAGGGGTCACAGACAGCCTTGTTAGAGCACTAGGGTACGAATTCCATCTGGTATCCTACCCCTTTGACCCCCAATTGCCCAGGACAATAGTTTACTGCAACTCCCATACGCACAACAACATCAGTGCCATGGTTGGGAGGCGACCAAGCGGTAAGGGACGCAAAGGTGGCCGACCTTCAAAAGGTGGGCATGGTGGGCGCGGTAGGGGACGTGGCCGGGATTTGCAGGGTGCCCCTATACCCCCATGTGTGGAGGAACAATCAGGGACACCCATGCCTGCCCCCATGCTTGAGGGAAACGTGGCTGACACCATCCCAGCTCAGCCCCTGTTGGACCAGCCCATTGTGGCACCTGACCTGGCACAGGATGACTCCCTGGCTGACTTCCAGGTCAGCAAGTCTAGGCCACGTGTGGCGGTGCAAGTTGTTGTCACCAAGCCACGTGGATCTGGGGCAGCTATGTCATCTGCTGCCCCAAGTATGCAGGGTGGGGAGGCTGCAGGGGCAGCTGCAGCTCCATCCGCCCGAGCTCCGACTCTCCCAGCCAGGACAGTGTCAGTCCAGGTCCATCAAACTGACGTTCCCCCTGCCAACATTACCCTGCAACCAATGCCTGCATCACGACCTATGGTCATTGTGCATTCCCACACTCCTACTACCCAGTCCACCGGTGATTCTGCCCCTACTGACCACAGCGGCATATGCCACTCTGGCTCTGCTCCACCTTTAAAGAAGAGGAAGAAGGGTGCTCTGGCACGACAGGCTGAGACCCCAGACACGGCTACGCACTCCGGTACCTCAAGGAAGCCTTGCTTTAATGATCCGGAACTTGATGCACTTGTGGCCTATGTGTCAGCACATAGCCGCAAAATGGTGATGACTGCAGGGTGCAAGACCACACCTGGTCAACGTAGGGCACACTGGCAGACCATCGCGGACCACATAAGTGCCCTTGGATTTGTGAGGCGCACAGCTGATGATTGCTACAAGCGGTGGAATGACCTGAAACGCAGAGCAAAGAACAAGCTGGCCTCAAATCATGCCGCTACTCTGGTGACTGGCGGTGGGTCTCCACAAGAGGACAACAAACTCACTGAACATGAGTCTGTTGCTGGGGCCTTCGTCACAGAGGAACAGATCCAAGGTGTGGGAGAACAACCTGATTATGATGCATTGTCCGGTGAGTGCCCATGCATGTGTGTGTAATGCATGTGTATGTTGTTTGGGTGACGGGTTCTGATTGAGTGCCAGGTGAGGGTGTGTGTGCCTGAGTGGTATGGGTCACTCATGTGCTTCATCCAAAACATTCAGCGGCCTTGGATTTGGGTGTGACAGTATCCCTTCTGCCCACAGTAGTAATTTAGTGCAACATTATGGCAGTTGCCCTTAAAATGGCATCTTGCAACAACATTGTTTGTATTTTTCAGTGTTCGTTCAGGCTGATTGTTTCAGTTCTCCCACTTTTGCTACACATTCCTCAGCCCTATTGTCACATTTGTGACATGCTTCTGTCATTGATGAACCCCACATTGGCCCACATGTGTTACCTTGTTAGGTGAATGATTTGACCATTCAGGCTGATTGAGTATTGGCCTGATCACATACATTTTTGGGGCCTGTTTGAATGTGGAACATGATAGTTGTTTCCTGTCATGTTGAAGTGCACAACCATTGATGTGTACATCGGCCTGCATTCACTGTATTTTTGTACACTGGATTTGTTGCAGTGTGTGGCACATGCCTATTTTGTCACACTATGTAGCATTTTTCATCTCATCATGTTCATCTCACACGGATGGCTGACAGTATTCATTCACTGACATATGGATGCACTTGTGGAATGTACCATGTATGGTACATGCCATCTGTGTGATGGCATGTGTCATGTATGTGTATTGGACATGCCACTCACAGGCCAATGTGTGATGGCAGTGCTACCCAGCATGCAGCAAATGTGTTGCTCTTCCATCTTGGTGTCATCAGTGTCTGCCTTTTGCCTCCCCTTCCAACTCAGTAACAGTGCATGCATGGGAGGGTTATAGTCATGTGGGACATGTGTAAATCATGTACTGGTTCTGTAGCTTGTCAGGCCTATTTGTGTGCTATGGTGCTAATGCCTGTTTCCATTTTTTATCTTTCATGTTTTTGCAGGGGATGACGCACTTGATGCTGTTGAGGTTGAGGAGATGGTGCAGACCCAGGAGGGATCTCAGGCACGACCGGGCACCAGTGGGGGACGTGGTGTGGTGGTGGGTGAGAACCCCATCTTGCTGCAGACCATTATGTCCAGGGGTGTCTCTGGGTGCACCTCCCCAGACCTCTATTCAGGTGCTGATTCGGATGATGAGACCTATGTGGCGTCGCAGGTAAGTGTTTCTGGCAGGGATTCTGTTCTGTCCAACCCACCTGCACCAGGGGTAGAACCATCTATGGGGATATCAGTGTTGGCAAGTCCGCCTTTGGCAGTTACGGATGCAGGGTCACACTCCACAACATCTGATCCTGTTCCTGGGCGAGCAGATCAGAGGGGGAATGCAGTCCTGCAGCCTCAGGCAGTGCCGGCACAGCAAGGCGCAGATCGCCTTGCCCCAAACAGGTGTGGTGCCCGCCGACGCGGTGGCCGTACGCCACCAGGCAATATCGCATGGGAACAATCCATGTACGGTATGGCAACCCAACAGGCAGCATCAGTTGAGATTATAGCTCAAGCAATGGAGAGGGTAGCCACTTCCATTGTCCCCCCTGAAAGGCAGATGGAGCAACTACAGCAGGCAACAGACTCCATTTGCCAATCACACAGGGAGGACATGTTGGCGTCCAACAGGGACAGACGGGCGGCACTGGAGACTCTACGCCAATCGATATCAATAGAGTCCCAGGGCCACAGGGAAGCCCTGAGGGTAGAACTCCATCACCTCAGGGAGACTCTTGTTGACCTTGAGGCTTCCACTAACTTGAGGACAGAACAGCAGCTGGAGCGGCTCACACATTCGCTCTCAGCTCAGATGCAACTCGGGAGGAGATCCGGGCATCATGTCAGGTGGTGCATTGGGATCTCTGCACTATAATCCTCCAGAACGAGACCTTCCACACCCGCATGCTTGCTGCTATGGAGGACCATACCAGGGCTTTGCGTGGGCTGCCTCCCATAGCACCACCACCTCCTGTGGCAGCAGCAGAGGGTGATGAGAGCGACAGCAGCAGTTCTCCCACATTGGCATAGCCGTGCAGGCCATGAGCCCATGGAGGTGTTTTTTTTTCCCCAACATCCACACAGGTGGCTGTTGGTCCGCACCCTGTCCTCGGACCTCCTGGGTGCCCCCCCCGGCTCCCACATGGCCATTTTTGATTTTTATTATTTTTTTTTTTACAGTGTGTTGCCTTGTGTGGCTCCCGTGGGCATCCACTGTATTCCGGCTGGGCACATGCAGGCTTGTCCTGAGTTTGGGTTAGATGCTTGGGTTCGTGAGACACACACCCCTCCTGCTTCCCATTTCCATGGGCTTGCAAAGGGTGTGCCCAAGTGACAGTGACTTAGACAGTGACGTTGGACTCCCATGAGTTGTGTGGGCAGTCTGTAGTCAATACTGTGTGTACATTCCTAGTGGATATTGTTGTTGTATTGTACACTGCATGGTGTATTGATATGTGCTTGTGCATCCATGTCTTCCTCCTAATTTGCAGGTTCATTCATCATGTCTTCACAAGGCCGTCTACTTTGGAGATGGAGTTCATGTTGTAAGCAGTGCACTTACACATTTGCGTGGCAGCAGCACTGTACAGTTGGAAGTGGTCGATGTGCTGGCATAATTAGGTTGTAAGACTACCACTACTTTAACTTAGTACTGTCATGTTTATGCTATGTTTGAGGTTGTGTAGCTGCATTGTATTGTTGGTAAGTATTTGGTCATGTGTGTTGTTAGTTCTACATTACTGGGAGCATATTGTATGTGGCCAGTTTCCATTAGGGACACTGTACTTTGTGACACTTGTGTCATGTTTTGGGGATTGCTTTGTTTGCTCTCGCATAGCATGACATGCCATGGTGTGTTGGGTGGCGGTGCTGGGGAGGGGTTGGGTGACATGGCACTGTTGTCATGTTGTATTTTGCAAGGGGGTAATGAATTTAGCAGCATGGAAGTGTGTCTTTTGATGACACAGCATTGGTGGTGTTTGTGTAGGTAGGGATGCACACAATGTAACACTTCCAGGTGACCAATCACAGGCTGGTATGGTTGTGACAGTTGACTGTCCCTTATGTCATCATCATTGATTGTCAGATGGTATGTGCCAAGGCTGTGTGCACTCCACAGGGGTGTGATTTTAGGTGAAGTAATTAGCCACCAGCTGCGTACGGGCTGCCTCACCCCGTGCCCTTTCCCCTCCCATGTGCAGTGGGCGTGCATGTGGTTGGGGATGTGAGGGCACCACCATGTCCACGGGCAGGCCCCGGCGTGTTGCAACGTTGTGCAGGACACATGCTGCCACTATGATCCTGCACACTACTGGGGGAGCGTATAACAGCTGCCCGCCAGAACGGTCAAGGGAGCGAAAGCGTGACTTGAGCACTCCGAATGTGCGCTCCACTATGCCCCGGGTTGCAATGTGGGCTGTGTTGTATCTTACCTCGGGTGGCGTGGTGGGGTTCCGAATTGGCGTCATCATGTGGGTGCTCAGAGGGTAGGCACTGTCCCCTGGGGAGGTGGTGATGGGTATCATTAGTGGGGTTGTGACATTACTCAGTATCTGACATGCATTCATGTGCTGTGGCATTTATACTCACCGAGCAGCCATGTATCGCCATGCCGCCCAGCTTCTAGGTCCCAGTTTAGGGTTGACATTCTGTAAATAAAACTGTCGTGGGTGGACCCTGGATAGTTGGCATATACTGAGGTGATGATTCCCTTGGCATCACATACTACCTGGACGTTGATGGAATGCCAGTGCTTGCGGTTTCTATTGATGTGCTTTGATGCCCTGGCGGGACGTAGAGTCACATGGGTGCAATCAATGGCACCTAGGACTTTGGGGAATTGTGCCACCCCGTAGAAATCCTGGACGGCAGCCTGCCTTTCTGCAGGTGTTCTGGGCAGGTATATGTGCCTGCGGACTGATGGGCGTGCAGTCATGATGGCCAAGACCTGGTGTAGGCAGCATGACTGCATGGCCTGTGACACCCCCCCCACTATAGCACTTGTCCGCTGAAATGATCCAGTGGCCAAGAAGTGCAGTACATTGAGGACCTTCTCCAGGGGGCTGAGTGCTTGGGAGCACAGGGTGGGTGATGTGAGGTCATCCTCCCACTCACTGACCAGGTCGAGTATTATGTGAGGTGGAAACCTGTACCTCCCCCCATACATCTGGTCATCAGGCATCCCAAAAAGGCTGGTTCTGGGTGTGAAAATTCTGGGCCTGACTATCCTCCTCCTCCTCCTGCGGTATCCCATGACCACTGCTGCTAGGAACGGTATATTCATCCTGGCGCCTGAGCTTGTTTGTTGTTTGCGTGCACTTTTATGCTGCGCAGATCCACATACGCCTGCTTCCTGGTGGCGTACGTGTTTCCGGATTAGCGCTTCTTTTTTGGCGCATGCGTTAGCCCGTTCGAATCCATGAATACGTGTTTTGAACGTGTGTGTGTGCGTTCCGCGCATTTGCCTCCTGTACTTCCCCCGTGACGCCCACATTTTCATGCGTTGTTCCCCATTCCACATGTCACGCCCTCTGTTCCTCCTACTTTTGTTGTGTGCACCGTGCTATGTGCGATTTCGCTGTGCGCGTAGCGCACGCTGTTTGGAGACGTGTGCGCCAGCGTGCGCCATGCAGAATTTTGGCGCACATCCTGGGATTTACACGTGCACGGACTTCCATGAATCACTGTGCACGGGTTTCGCTGCGATTTTCGCACTGGCACTGCGAATCGCACGCTTTCGCACGCTTTCGCACGCTTTCGCACACTTGCGCTGAAAATTTCAGCGCACATTAATTCCATGAATTGGCCTGTCAATGTTTGTGATGCTATAAAATAACTGGAAGAAACCAAGAAGTTTCTTAGTGAGTGCAGGAATGATGAAGGGTTTCATAAAGCACTTGTCAATGCACGTAAACTTTCAGAAGAGTTAAAATTCCTACATGCTGGGGGGCGCTGTTGCGCTTGAACATGCATGGCGCCTGAGTGGGAGCTCTGCTCCGAGGGAAGATGCTGATCCGAAAATATCTCGCAGCGGTGCTGCGGTTCCTATTGAAAGACCGGTGGCAGCCTTCTGAAGTGGTCCTGCACCCACTGGCTGACTCCTGACCCCAGTGAAGGCACTCTTGCAGAGATAGTCGTGGGCTAAGACTCGCCGTTAGAGCCCAGTGTGACAGCCCGGGCTGCGGCTCCACACAAGGCTGCTCATCTTTTAATTGAGCGGCGAGTCGGCGCAGGCCCATTGGGGTAGGGGCACCATCGTTCTGGACTGCATGCACTGCCCGACTCTCCCTGCACCGAGGCAGTGGATGGAACACTCCCTCTGCCCCTCTCATCAGGGAAGGAACACTTATCTGGCGCCCCTGCCTCCCCATCTCCACTACGTGGCTTCTTAACCATACGGCAGACACTGCCCTGGACCGGAGACTCTGGCGTCACAGGCCGCCACATTCGCTCTGAATCCGCCTTGCCTGTAAGACACTACCTGCTTCCGAGGGCCCCGGGCGAACCATCCAGGCCCGTGCGGTCCATGACGGAGGGCACGGAGCCAAGATACCGCACCACTGGGGCCAACAAGGATCCTGCTGCTGGACTACTGACCTGGTGCACCGGGTCCCCTCTTCCCGATTATAGTTGCGTGCCATAACATGCTGGCAAGGTAGGTGCAACAGGGGGCAGCGTCCATCACTCGGATTTCCTGCAGCCCCTGCGGCCCTGCGCAATGCTGGTGATCACCCACACTACTATCCATTCTGTCAGCATCCAATGCTGCGCCTGGTGTCCTCCATTGCTGTGAGTCTCCCTGCTCGTGCCTTCCCTCCGTGCGTAGCTTGAAGACACTGGAACACTGGGTGAGGGGCTGCGGGTGGTGGGACTCCCGACGCCACCAAGATATGTGATCTTGTACAAGAGCAGTGGAGAGTAGACCGTTAGCTGGCACCTGATTGGCACCTCAGGCCCTGCTGCACGTGACCTTCCACAGTCCATTTGGCGGGAGACCCCGCAACCACGCATACTCCGTGAGGCTTCACGGTGTGGTGCACCTCTTGTGACAGCCAGAGCCACCATTGGACCTCCCAGCTGTGCAGGATGTCTCCTTGGTTCTCCCACAGATGAGGTTTGCGCACGTGAAATATTCAGCCAACTTCCTAAGGGCAATCTACAGAAGCCTTGATACCTAGGCTGATACCTGCCGCACTCCCTAGAATCAGGTACCAGGCAAGTCGAATTACCTTGTTTTTTTTGGGCTGGAGCTCCCCCCTATCCGTCCCATCCTACAATCCTACGTGGAAGGACACAGGCCACCCGAGAGAGGTGGGGCGTCCCACCTGGCACCGAGAGGAGAGCACGACCCGCCTGGATCCGGCCTGAACTGGACCTGCTCGGCCTGGAGATTATTACTGGCCATCCCTACTGTGCCTCTCCTTGACTGTAACCGTGCATAGGTCACTTGCACCGGGACTCTAGATCCCCGACCCAGATCTGTCTATTGCACACCCCGCAGCTATACCCTCCTCCCATAATACCCGTGAGCTTCATTGTCTAGAGCCCTGCCACCCCTTTGTAGTCCGAGTTGGATAATCATCCGGCCTGTGGATATCCGCCAGAGTAAGGCCGCCTGACTCTAGTCAACCACTACAGCTCCCTGTGCAGTTTACCCCCGGTAGCAGCTACTGGGACCATAGACAATAGGGGCTAATAAAAAACAGAGCTCCATCAACATGTTTGTGAAGGCGCCACCTAAGCCTGCTGAGCTTGCACCTGAACCTCGTTGCCTCCTGAGTCCACTGTGTCTCAGAGAATGATGGACTTTGTGCAGAGGTGACCACGCTCTCCAGACAGGATGAAGAATGATGATCTCAAATCTCTGTTCAGCAGGAGCGCAAGACATTCCTGGCCGCCAAGAAGAGGCTGCGAGACCTAGGGGTCAAGTACTCCATGATCTATCCAGCCAGACTCAGGGTTGAACACTCGAACCAAGTCTACTTTTTCGCTATTCCTGAGGAAGCCTCCAAATTTATCGACAAACGCGTCCCGAGATGACCGCACACACCTCAGCAGCGGAGTTCAGGCCGCTTTGTTCATCTATAACTGCATGATGTTATCTAGCTTGTTCTGGAACCTGTTAGTAGTGGACCCTAGAGCCCATAGACTACTCCGGACCACCTGATCCTTTGCTCAAGTTAGACGATTTGTTCTCTTTACCCATTCTGCATTCTCCTCCCGCTATGCACCACAAAAATGCCTATTCTTATCCCTGTTCCGGAGGTACCACTGCTCGTGGTCAACACACAGCCCCCCAGGCGATGCTGCCATCGTTTTTATCTTTGTTGGGAGTTTTTTGGATATTCACCCCTCTAATTGGGAGAGGGATGGGGGTGGGGAAGGGTTGGGTGGGATGTTATGTTGATAATTGCTTGACATGAGACAAGGAGCCAGAGTACTCATACATGCCCAGTCTGTCCCATATAGATTGGGGCCCCATCCACATTTTTGAGGAACCGGTACCCCAACTACTACCACTATGTTTTGTCTTGATACTGTTCGGTACCTGTGTCGATGACTGGTGATAACCTTGTTGGTATGAGCTGGAACGTCAGGGGGCTGGGCAATTACACAAAAATGCGGACATTACAGCTGTACGTCGAACGATATGGAGTGAAACTGCTCTTCTTACAGGAAACCCATGCTCGCATTGGGGGATGTGAGAGGTTTGCTATATCATGGGGCCCTCAGCGATACTATAGAGACTCTACCCAGAATCACAGAGTTATGACTCTGATGCTCAAGAGCCTCAAGTTCCAACATAAAGCAGTTCATGTAGACCCCCAGGGCTGCTATGCTTTGGTATTTGGGACCCTGCTGAACAGTGAAGTTGTACTCCTTAATGTGTACGGTCCCAATGTGGACGATCCTGAAATTTACATGCACCTGGCATCCCTGTTATCTGGGTTTCCCCTTGTCCCTATCATCTGGGGTGGGGAGTTTAACACCATTTTAGATGTAAATTTAGACAGATTGGGCTCCAAGCTACGTCAACTCTCCAGAGCAGCTAGGACTATCATAGATGTCCAGGCCCAGGTAATGGTGTCGGACGCTTGGAGGCTGATGTACCTGGATGCCCGATCATACACCTTCTATTCCACAGTACACAACTCCCATTCACGGATCGACAAGTGGCTTGTCTCGAATATACTTGTCAGATCCATCACGCATATGACAATTCTCACCAGAATATTCTCTAACCACTCCCCGATAACAATCTCCCTAGATTGGGGTACAGATGACAGAGGGTTCTGATCATGGAGACTGAAGCCGCATGCCTTATTAGATATCTCCTTCAAGGCGGAACTGGGGGCAGCCATAGATTTCTTCTTTGTAGAAAACACTGGCTACCCTGTGGGAGGCGTTCAAAGCCTACATTAGGGGCATAGCAATCTCCAAGGAGTCTGGGATCCTTAAAGTGATCCGAAGAGACATCGCAAAGAGTGAATCTCCACTCTCCTCCCTTGAGACTCAATATACCTCCTCACAGTCACCTACAGCCCTCTCCGATACTGGCATAGAGCTAGATGGATTTCACTCCCATGCGGAGCGGGAAAGGAAGATCCTAGATGACCCCCACTCAGATCGTAGGTATGGGGAGGGGGAGCGCCGTGGTCATGTCTTAGCCAGGCTTCTCCGTCAGGAGTCTGGCTCACCCCACATTCCGGCCATTGAGAGAGCCGATGGTACCGTGGCACTATCATCGCAAGCTATTAATGCAGAATTCCGCTCATCCTATGCATCCCTCTACTCCAATGCTGATGGGAATTCAGCGATAGATGTAGAGGCATTTCTGGACAGTCTCCCACTTTCTGTACTCTCCACTGAAACTAGGGTCTCTCTGGATGAACCAATTACACCTGAAGAGATAGCTAAGGCGATTGATTCCCTGGCGTCCGGGAAGGCCCCCGGTTCCGATGGCCTCCCGGTCGAATTTTATAAGCAGTACAAAGCCCGCCTGGTCCCCCAACTGCATGCCCTGTGGGAGGAACCCTGTGAGATGAGTATACTCCCCCCTTCCCTCCGAGAAGCTATAATTTCAGTATTACTCAAACCAGGCAAGCCCCACTCAATGCGGCTCATATCGACCCCTCTCCCTCATCAAATGTGATGTCTAGATCTATGCTAAAGTTCTGGCTCTGCGCCTAGCCCCATATATGTCCTACATTATACACCCAGACCAAGCGGGTGTTATCCTGGGGAGCTCTACTTCTCTTAACCTCAGTCGCCTATTTAATATTCTCGCCTGTATCGATCTGAGCATACAGGCAGTGGCGGCCACCCATCACATACAGAAGGCATTCGACTCCTTCTCCTGGAGCTATCTCTGGCGGGTCCTTGAGAAAAGCAACTTTGGACGCCGCTTTCAGTCCTGGGTCAAACTCCTTTATTCTTGTCCAGTGGCCAGAGTCCGCACCAAAGACAGATGTTCAGCCCTCTTCCAAATTGCCTGGGGCACACGGCAGGGTTGTCCCTTCTCTCCACTGATCTTTGCCATAGCCATTGAACCCCTGGCCGACAGGATACGTCAAAAACATGCACATAGAGGTCTGAGATTGTCTGGCCCTCCCAAGATCATCTCTCTATATGCTGACGATGCGCATCTGTTCGTCCGCTTCCCAGCGGATAACCTTGTCCCAATCCTAGAGGATGTCATTCACTTTAGTGAGATCTCGGGTCTCAAGGTGAATTGCTCCAAATCTATCCTGTTTCTGCTTACAGAGGTTACTCTCGCCCCTCCGGACCCCTTGGGCTTCACATTGTCACAGACTGAGATCACCTATCTCAAAGTAGTGGTCGCCCGCCAATCCGGCTCTATATATACCGCGAACTATGGAAAATACCTTACTACTCCTACCAGGAAATGTACAGGCTGGGCTAAACTACCAATCTCCTTGGCGGGCAAAATTGGGATTCTGAAAATGATTGTATCCCCCAACTCCTCTATAAATTCGTCAATATCCCATTATGGCCTGGCAATGTGTTCTTTCAAATACTGACCTGCACCGTTAATGCCTTCCTGTGGCATTCTGGAGCGGTTTGTCTAAAATTGGACACGTTAACTGCCCCCATGTCTGTGGGAGGCTTCGGCACCCGTGATTTTGAAAGGTACTGGATAGTCACCCTGGCACAGTACACCTCAAACTGGTTTATGCACACTGATCCCCCATTGCATACCAGGCTTGAATGGCTTGCTGTAGAAGGCTGGGATATTTGCTCTTTAATCCTCCCTTCCCAACATGTCAAGTTTGAACATCTCGCCCCAGTAGACTCCACGTCACAGGCCTTAACTACGCTGTGGAAACTGACCACTGTTTCACATCCCTTTCATGGCAACCTTCCCCTCTGGAACTTCTTTCTGGAGGCTCCCTGCATATCCCCCAGCCCTGGTGCGCTTCTGGGCGGATCAACGTTTTGAGACTGTCCGAGATATCTTTGACCAGGGTAGCTTCATCGGCTGGCCGAATCTCCCTATATCCCTACGTAGGAAACCCTCCCATTGGCTTCAACACACAGGTCTCCGCCATTCCCTTAAGAAAAGATACCCAGACTTCCCCGCAATCCCCCCAGACGATCCAATATTAGCTGAAATCCTGAACACTATGTCCTCCGCAGGGAAGGTCTCCAGATATATATATGCCTTACTTCAGTCCAAAGCCACCCCCCCCCCCTTGACAAACTTAGACAAACCTGGGGTGAGGATCTGGGAATCAAAATAACTGACCATGTGCGCTCGTACCCATGATGTATCGTTCAATTCCCGTTATAAGCTGATACAATTCAAAGTGCTCCATAGGTTCCATTACACCCCGATTAGACTGAATCACATGCTAAAAGTTCACTCCCCCAGATGCCCCAGATGTGGTTCGGATTATGTAATATACATGCATATGATATGGTCTTGCCCACGTCTCTCTCGGTTCTGGGAGGAGGTTTGTTCACTGTGTCTGAGGTCCTGGATTGTACCGTTGCACCATCCCCAATGACATGTATTTTTCATGAACTCCCCAGACATAGTCGCAATGCCATGAAACTAGCAGGGTTATGAATGCTGCTAGCAGTCCGCTGTATCCTGTTGTGCTGGCTCCGCCCCGGGGCCCCCACACATGCCCGGTGGCTCCAAGCCGTGACTTGGGCTTCGGATACAGAGGAGGCCTGGGCGGCCCAGCAACCACTAACCTCATGACCCAGGAACATATGGACTCCATTCCGCTCCTATATATCCTCTATATCGGCCGGGTCCGGTGATGACTCTGGCGATCTCTGCACCCCAGCCCCTTTGACCACTTAAATGGCACGCTCTGGTTGGTACTGCAATATTTGAACTCTGTACGTTGTGGTCTTCACTGGTCCCCTATCTTTCTACATATTTCATCCTTGCACTGTGTATGTTGATTGTATATTTGCTAACTGTTTGTAAGTTACTCACTCCATTGTTGTCATGTCAAGCACAATTAACAAAGTTTGAAGAAAAAAACAATCCTACATGCTTTGAACCTGATCATTCTGTCCGTGTCCGAAGGAAGACGAAGCAGTGAACATATGAAGCAGATGCTGAGCCTATTGAAAGCCCAAAGGAGCCCGTCAATCTGTAGATCAAATGCATCAAATTAGTTATGTGTTTGGCTTCCTCTATAACATACACAGTTTGAATACTAAGACAGCACAACAAACCTTTTACCACTGCTTGAAGCTAGAGAAAGCTTTAAAAAATGAGGACTCAAAGGACATTGATGCGTCAGATGTGTGCAATGAATTGCAAGTCATTGCAAGAAGTGTTTCCAATTGTTCATCACCACAAGATGTACTGTCATTTGCATACAATAATAATTTGTCAGAGAGTATCCCCAACACATTTATCGCTCTCCAGATTCTCTTAACACTGTCTGTTTCAGTGGCAAGTGGTGAAAGAAGCTTTTCAAAGGTAAAGTTGATCAAAAGTAATATTCGATCTTTGATGATGCAAGAAATACTTGTTGGGCTAGCAGCCTTGTCAATAGAGCATGACATCGCTCAACACATTAATATCAAGAACCGTGTGTCTACATTTTTGAAAATTAAAGCTAGGAAAGTTAATTTATAATGTGCATTTTCACTTGTTTTAACACACATCTGGTACAAAGTACCATGCAGCCTAGATATATGTGTGTTTTCTATGTCTGGGTTCTGTGAGAAATGCACAGTGGCAACAAGTAAGACAGACACAAGTGAACACAGTTCAAGGGTGTTTATTGAAAAATTAAATGCTGTATGCAGGTTGGAAAAATGCCGAGTATAAACCTAAATCTAGGATGTGAGCAAGCGTCGACCATCAAATGAAAATAAGGCAGTCCTAGTGGCGTTGTGTCATATAAAAAGGGCCTATACTAAGAAACCTATTGGCAAACCTTACAACTAATGCAAAAAAAGGTGTGGGATAGTTTTCAAGACAAGAACGAAGTGTTCTCAAATAGTATGTCAGGATGCGTTAGCATGGGTCTCACATCCTCACGTTTTGAGCACAGGGTAAAGTAAGATTTCGGCACAGACTCTGGCTTCCCCAGAACAAGATGACAGTTCCAATGGCAGCTCTCAGGACCGTCCTCTGCCTTCGAGGGTCTGACGTGTTCAATATAACTAAAACAAAAGTCTCTTCAACAAATGAAAGTTCTTTAGGGTAATGATGGTTCACTCCTTGGTCCCCCTCTTCTGGGCGCTGACCCTTCTCAATTGCTAGCCACAGTTCACAAAGGGTGATGGTTTCACCTCTGGGTCCCCCTTTTCTGGGCACTGACTCTTCCCCTATTGTTCTCCACAAATTATATAACAATTCTTTTCTCAATGAACATTTGGGTGATAGCTTCACCCCTGGATCTCCCTCGGTCGGGCTCAGACCCCTCTTGACTGTCAGTGCTTGGGTGATGGCTACACCCCTGGATCTTCCTCGGTCGTGCTCGGACCCCTCTTGACTGCCAGTGCTTGGGTTATGGCTTCGACCATGGATCTCCCTCGGTCGGGCTCAGACCCCTCTTGACTGCCAGTGCTTGGGTGATGGCTTCACCCCTGGATCTCTCTCGGTCGGGCTCAGACCCTTGTCTTCTCTTAGTTTCTCAATGTCTTTTCAAACAGCTCATAGTGGACATCCCTCAGCCGGGTTCACATCTGTCAACACACTGTTTCTCTGGACTTTAGACTTTGCCCCTCTCGTCAGCATCCCTCAGTCGGGTTCACTCGTGCCAACTTCATCTTCACAATTGTTTGCGGGATTCACCTCCCCCTATCTTTCACACAATTTGTAGATCAAAGTTTTTCGATTGTACAGGGATTTTACTTGACCCCCGGTATGACCACTTTGACCTATTTCGATGGCCCTTCTATGGCCTTCTGGTATCTGTTGTTTTTCTCAGATGGAGATTGATCAGAGTCTCTTGAGTTAGCACCCACATGGTACTGGTTTCCCTCGGCAGCTGGTCTGCCCTTAACACTTTTACAATTCTTTCATACTTCATTGAACTTGGTTCAAACTTGCCACTTTGCGATACTCACTCAACACAGCCAGGTTCTTATTGTTTCTACCCTCGACTCACCGGCTGTGATGAACCACTTGGCTTTCCTCTTCCTTGGAGTCAAGGCTGTTACCACGGTCGCAGAACCTTCCCTCACTCCTGTTTATCGGCGTAGGCTTGCCCCATGTTCCGTTGACATCTGCTGCAAGACACTTGTGCTATTGTTCACGGTCCTCTTCCATGAAGGTTCCACAGCCTGGGACGAAAAGGGCAAGGCCACTTCTCTCCTCACCACCCTCTCAATTTCCGCCGCCTTTCTCCTTCTCTTGAACTGCTGTGCCTGGTTAGCTGTGCCGTCGTGCTGTCTGCCGTACCATCAGGTGTGCGTGATTCAAGTCAATTGCCTGAACTTGCCTGACCCTCCCGTCGGGACATGTCAGGTAAACAGTCATATTACAAGTCCATTGTGCAAAGGTGTTCATGACGGAGAGGGGGGCAGTTAGGGAATTCGAATATATTTCGAGGTATAGAGAGGAAGAGTTGTTGTTTGGGATTTGGGTAAATACGGAAGGGTGAGATTTGTGGGGTGTGTGGAACAAACTGGAATGACAAGGATTATTGTTGGAAGATAAAAAGGCGGGTTTGTGGGAACGGTAGTGTTTTGTATGAGCCGGTTGGGATTGCAGGAAATGATTATTAGAGGGATGGGATTGGTAGGGTTTTGTCAAGGTAGATTTGGTATTCAGGAAAGAATAACCAGAGGAACAAGGATAAGAGTTAAATAGGAATCAGGAAAAGCGGGATTCTGGGAGATGTATTTCTTAACAAGTTTACCAGATGCGAATGGGTTGTTGGCTTTACGTTTGGGTAAGTGAGATTCAATGGGTGGAAGAGATGATGAGCAGGAATAGCTCATAAAAGCTTCAGGGACTTTGCTTCATTCTCCTCACCATCCTCTCTGTGATGGTACCGCATCTCACCTGGGGTATTCCCTCAAGAAAAACCCTGGGTTCCCCCATCCAGGTGATCCTCCACCACCGGTCCAGCCCCAGGAACTGGATCCAACAGCGATGGCCATGTCCTGGCCACCTCAATAAGGAATTCTCGAGGTTAGTTGGGGAGAATACCCTCAGGTTTCTCACAGTTCCCAAAGCCATTACGTATAGTACATGATGGATTTGATGACCCAGACACATATGTTTCATGGTTTGACAACAGGTGGCCCACCACTTCTGCTCCAGTGTTTCTTGGGTTTTTGGATGGTTTTGGAGAGTCACTCACTGATTTTCACTTTTTTAGGTGTTACTAATAAGAGAGATATTGCAAATTATTGTTGAATTTATCCATATCATACTTTGCAAGTATTGGGACCGGTTTAGTATTTTGTATGAGGTACTGCTGCTTGTGTGCTTACATGTGTCTAGTACGTATTACCAAAATAGTTTTCCTACTGTATTAATTGCATTGTCTACAAATAATGTACAGAAATTATCAGATCCACATGCCTCAGTATTACATTTGTTGTTGCGATACTATCATGGACTTGTTTAATAAATCTGTATTTATGAAACACAGAGGCTTTGAAAAAATCTGATGGATTTGTGAGAAACGAAAAAAACAAAGAAAAAGAGGGAATTGTGGGGAAAAAGTCTCCTCCCCAAGTTACTGAGGAGAAATGCTTGAATCCGAAGACATCAGTTGAAATTGCTAAAAATATTTCCCCACCTCAGGAACCATGCTCCAATCGTGCCGGCGCTGGGACAGAGAACCACGGTAAGCAAGAACAGGTAACTGCACATTTTTCCAATCATATTGCACCGCCTCAACCATCGTTGGAGCTTCCTAAAACACTACCTGTGGAGGTCACAGGGCTTCAGTCGAATTCACAGTCTATAAAAAAGGCTCAAGAAGAGCGTGAAACAGGAAATTTACCACACAAGACTCCTGTGAGTTGGAACAGAATAACAAAGACATTAAAGATGAAAACGAGCCAGACTCGTACTCTGTGGATGCCAACCAGATTCCTTCCCATAACTTTCACTCAATTCCGAATGAGATGAAGAACATCATCGGATGGAAGAGCGATGCTAACATCAATAATTCTGTTCGGATTAATCGCCCTTTCTTAATGAATGCTCTCTTTAAGATTCCCTTGCTCCGAATCCTAGCGACAAATGATATTGAATGGATTTGGCTCCCAAATGAGAATAACAACCGTATGCTGTCTAGGATGTTTTCACCAATAATTGTGAAATTGATATGGGAACATTGAAGCGATCTAGAGATACTTGGCCTTAATATGCTTGTCTTCCCGAATATCAAAGATGCAATGGACTTCTTAGAATTTCAACCACTGCCAGTTATAGCTGCTGTCATTAACGGCGAAAAATCCAACTTGCCTTAATGATTCCTCTAAAAACATGATGGAACAACTATCACTGCTCACGAACCCCCTGAATGGGCTAAAATGGCTTGAACCGCAAATTAAAACAGCTGCTAATACAATCACTCCTCATGCACCATCATAAATTCACAACCTCAAGGTTGCTTCGTGAAATTGTTATGTCTTCTCGAATCTAATGTACTAGAGGAGGCAGTTAAACCAAGAATTTCTTCCTCACATTTTGTTGGTTCAAGAAACCATGGGCGTAACTAACATCGACTTGGATGGTTTCGTTTCTTATGTACATCCCGCCACTAGAGGTACAGAGGGTAGACCAGCAGGTGGGTTGGCTATTCTGATTAACACCAAATTGAATTTCACAATTAACCATGTATATGCCTCCGACCTGTTCTTATTGGTGGATATAAAAATCGATTCCCTATATAGTGGAAATCTATTTGTAATTTCACTATATTGGAACCCTTGTCGATATCCAATTGAAACAGCATGTGAAATTCTAAATGATGTCCTCATTAAGGCTTACCACAGTTCACCCTTTGCTGAAATCCTTATTGGAGGGGACTTTAATGCATCATTTTGGACAATGAATAGTAAAATTTCCCGCAGTTCAGCAGACTTCCAGACTGCTGTACAAAAGGGAAATGTATGGAGCAAGTTTCTAAAATGTTGGGATGTTCATCTATTACAACCTGAATGTAATCATGTGAAGTTCACATGGAAACGTGGGGACCTACAATCGTGGATTGACCATATGTTTTCTTCCAAATGCCTACCAGGTATGCTTTCAAAAGTAAGCACTATTGAAACTCACTTGGGCGATCACTTAATGATTGCCACCTCCATTGTAGACTACTTGAAATCTCGACAGTCAGAATCTCATTTAGCCCTCATCCAGATTGATAGACCTAGAGTGTCGATTAACTGGTCCCCCTCTACTTGTCGAAAATTCACTGCTCTTGTAAACAGAGATCTATGGAAGAGCAAAGGGAAAGATTGTCATGAAAATGAAGATATCCTACAGTGGAATTTTCAGATGATTGCCTCACATCTTCTAAAAATGGCCCAAATGTGTGGCGCTCATAACATCATTAAAAATGAGGATGTGCATTATTCTCAAGAAATTGCCTCAACCAAACAGAAAAAAAATGCTGACCTTAGAGAGGCAAGGGAGTCCAGGTTGAGTAACACTACTTCTGAATATGTAACAAGGAAATAAAAATCATATTCAACTATAAATGCGCTTTAAGTCAAATTCGTGCCTTGAATAAGCTAAAGCTAAATCAAAAAATAGTTAATGTTTTATGTAATCGTAAGACTAAAGACATTTGGAAAATCATCAGATCAATAGACAAGGAACAACCCCATGAATTCGACTCGAGAATTGCTAGCTCAACCTGGACTGCATTTTTTCTATCTAAATTTGCTCTTCCAGATAGATTCAGATCGTTTGAACGTCCCCCTGATTGTCATCTAATTCCAAATTGTTGTCCATGGGGACCCACAGATATACTTCATGCAATTTCCAAATTGAAGGGATCCAAATGTGCAGGTCCACATGGTTTACCCCCTTGTTTGATCAAAGATGATCCGTTGTTCTGGTCTTCGATTTTTAGCACCATGTTTCAAGAAATCTTTCGTTCAAAAAAGATTCCGAACTCCTGGCTCACATCAATTATTATTCCACTTCACAAAAAGGGGTCTATATGCGATCCTAATAATTATAGACCTGTGGCAATAATTGACATAGCAGCGAAAATCTTCGCATCTCTAATCCTGCAAGAACTGGAATCATTCACTCGTAAAAACGCTTGTCTAAGTACTGCACAAGTAGGGTTTAGAAAAGGTATGGGCACCCCTCTTAACGCCTGCATTCTTGCCCACACTATTGCTTATGCTAATTGTTCTGACAATAGTCCCATTTTTGTCGCTTCACTCAATCTAAAGGCAGCCTTTGACTGTATTATAAGAGGCAAAATATGGCAAAAAATGCACAAAGCTAACTACCCTCAGTACCTGATCACTTTAGTAGAAATGCTCCACTTTAACACGAACTTCAGAGTGCGAATCAGTCATGCAGGATCACCTACTGAGGCTATACCAAGCAGGAATGGTGTCAAACAAGGCTGAAATCTCACAGCCATCCTCTTCAACCTCTATTTGGCTGACATAGACGAGATATGCAACCCTGATAAATCTTTTGCCGCTCGTATAGGGTCTCTTACCCTATCTTGGTTAGCATATGCGGATGATATCCTGTTGTTTGATCGAACTCAAGCAGGACTTCAGATGAAATTGGAAAGTTTTCTACATTATTGCAATACTAACAATTTAACTATAAACCCTCAGAAATCAAACATAATTGTATTTTGCAACAAGAAAAAAGTCTGGCACTTCTCTTGGACAATCGATGCCTTACCAATAGCTGTATCCATAAATCTACCCTATTTAGGGCTAATTTTGACGAATAATTTGTATTATAAAAGAATGAAAGAAATTATGGTAAAATTGCTTCCTCTGAAGGGCCAAATGAAAATCCTGCTTTACAAAATAGTTTTCACTAATCCCTTTACTGGAATTTTATCAGAAAAAAGTCGAGGCAATTATGCTTTATGGGTGGAATTGTTTCTTTACAATCTTGGTCACCTTCTAGATCAAATCCAAGGTTCTATCTGGAAGTATGCTCTGGGACTACCTGCATCTATGCCAAATGCAATTCTTAGGCACGAATTAGGCCTCAATTCACTATCGGTTAGATATAATTGGCGCCTATTTTCCAATTTCTCCAAAATGATGTTTCCTCCCAAAAATTCTGTGTACATGGGCCTACACCACATGCTTGTCAGTAATACCCTCCCCTCTTTGGTACAGTACAAAGGGCGTATGCTGTCCTTGTTGGAAAAAATCAATATGTCTGTTGAAGATCTAGAACTGTTTCAAGCAAAGGTCAAGAAAAACATGTTTGAATACGACTGGGCGGATTGTTGCTTGCAAATGCAAAGATATCCCTCATTTGCAGAATATTCTAAATTCTGCCATAAGCAATCACCCCGCCTTGCTTATATAACATTGTGTCCTTGTTCACAGGTCCGTAGAACATACATGTTGTTCAGACTTGATTTGCTCCACACAAAGGTGAGAATGAAACATTGGGATAAAAATAAATCAGACAGGAGAAATGAAATATGCAGATTCTGTAAACTAACTCAGGAATCGCTCAAACATCTTTTTATCGTTTGTACATATTTTGAAAATGATCGCTGTAGAATAATGAATTCATTTTTGCAAGCAAATTCTGTTTTAGCCAGAAATTGGATTTGGCTAATATGTATGTGGGGAACTACTAATGCTTCCATACTTAAGACTGTAAGGTTGGTAAATGTTATTGCAAACGAACTCGATGGAGTGAATCACCAATCATAATTATGTTTCATATGTTAAGTTGAATAGGCTATTGCTGGTTTCGTCCAGGCTATAAGCCTGTTGAAAATCTATTACAGGATGTGGTTATTCTGTCAGATGATTTTATTTGTATCTTCTTTTTAATTATTTGTAAAGGTCTTTGTACTAAAAACAAATAAAGAATTAAAAAAGAGGCTTTCATTTTGACTTCTGAAACCTAACACTGTGAGTAGATGTGAGGGTGAGGAAAGTGCAATTGGATCCATACACAGCAGAATACGTGAGCAATGTGTTAGCTGCAGGTAATGGGTTGCAGCAATCGGCAAAAAAATGGGGACGGTTGGTTGAAAATGGTTATCACCCAGAGGAGAGGGGGCGGGGCGCCAATCTGACAGTTTTCCTAGGGTCTATGTCTAAAAATTGGTACTTCCCAATGAATTTTGTTATTGGGGACCAGCTTCACGATGGGAAGAAAACTACACTAGGTTGGCAAAATTCCTCACACCGGCCCAGTTCAGATGATCTCCTTAAAGAGGGGCTCGAGCCCTCTTTTAAAGCCAAGTGAGCCACAATGATTGGTGTAAGCTGAGCCTACCTTAGTGAACAAACCAATCCTGAGGTCCCTACCAACAATTTTCTGTATGTGTGAGGTCATAACTAGAATGTACTTTTCGAGGAACCTTATTTGTTTGGGCTTCCCTTTGAACAACCTCAGCGCCCTGAAAATTTCCAGATACTACACTGTTGTGTTAGGACTTTTCGCTTTTTCGTGGTCGCATGTGATTGTAACCACAGAGTTCCGGTTCCTCAACTCCGTTTTGATTAAGACACAAAAGCAAACTTTTGGTTACTGTTTCTCTCATGCGCCCTTATGCTTTGAGAAGAAAAAATCCACCAGACTCTCCTTCTCTTGATTTTGTAAAAGATGGATATCTTTTATTTAAACAACTTAATTGTACTCTTTATGTTGCCCTTTATGATTACACGTGTTTTGACGAACACATCGTCTTTTTCAAATCAGGGCTGATTTATAGAAAAATTCCAAGACACATAAACAATTAACGAATTTCAAAACATAAACCAAAACATGTACGGTCAAGTACAAATAAAATGACAAGAAATATAATTAACCATTTTTTGACATTGAGTATAAGCAAAACATTTTTTCATTACAATAAACATTCAATGGGATGGCCATTTTGAGAGGGGTTAAGGGTCGGAATGTTGAGGGTTATGAAAAAACACACAAAACATAACATAAACACAGAGAGAGAAATGTTTGCAAAAAAATATATTAGTTAGTTACCACTTTCATGTTGTTCATAAAGTGTAAGAAAGTTTTAGTTTTTAAATTTTGGTAAGTGTGAGTAGTAATTTACATCTTGTTACCTAATGCTTCCTGTTCAATACTCATATTGCTTTAGTCTGTCTCTATTGTTGATAACGGGTTTGTCATGGGTTAAATCCCTGTAAATTAAAATACACTACATGTAACACCAGGGTTTATACTTTTCATTTGTTTACTCAATAGTGTTTGGAAATTGAATCCTAATGTAGCCCGAAATTGATTTAAACGTACTCATGAGTTCTTGACTAATATGAATAAAATGAAGCTCGCTGTGGTTTATTCTGCTTAAAGAGGTCCTTATGTGCCGCACGGTATACTTAAAAAATAATAATAAATCACTTTCTCTAATTTGCCGTTGAGTTTCCTCACCTCCATGCAGACTCACGTGTCCACATTGAAAATAATGCAGCCCCCTCAGGAGACCCTCTCGCACGCTTACCTGTGGCCGCGTGTCCTGTTCCAAGTGGATTGAGAATACAAATTTTCCCTGACCTTACAAAAGACGAGGATAAAGATCTAGCAGATGCCTGGGAAAAGAATTTGAACCAGAGTTCAAACAATATGTTTGAAATTTTGATCGAGCATGCATCCAGGGAACATAAAAGAATAACAGTTAAAATTGAAGAAACTAAAAAAGAAATTAAGGAAGCCAAAGCCCTAGAAGTAACCAAAGAGAAAAATTACCAGAAGATGTTTGAGATCCTAAAAGAATATCAAGATGAGATCAAATTAAGAAAAATGCGAGAATTTTTCAGAGATAACAGAGACTATGAGGATGACAAGGTGTACACCTTTCAGGACAAATACAAACTATTCACCAAACCATCCTCGCATGAAAGTAAACCAAACACTACCCCGGAGAGCTCAGATGCAGACTCTGAAGGAGATCAAGAAACCACAATCGAGACAACAGAAGGACAGGGTTTTTTAAACCAAATTAAAAGGTATAAAAAAGGAAACAGACTTACCTATCAAAATCAAAAACAAGTGCGTTTTTTATTGCCACAACAAACAATCCAACAACAATCACCCACAGGAGGAGGGGGAAACGTGGGAGTGGTAGACTCAGGAAATCAAGATGCTTTAGAAGACTCCAGAAGATTGACAAGAGCCAAAACAAGGGAAGCAGCAAAAAAGAACAAATGAATGATCTGATACTGAACATATCATTGGAAAGAAATCACCAACTAACAGACAAACATGAACTCAAATTCATAGGGCTTAAGAAAGTGACTCTAGGACCAAGAGGAGGTGATCAAGAAGCCAAACTTAGACAAGAGGAAGCGAAATTAATTTGTAAATTCCGTAGAGTTGAAAGGAGTCTTAATTCAGACCATGAAATGGCCTCTTTTCTATGAATTTTATCCTTTTCAATTTTTAATATATGGGAATTAAGACATTTCGGTTAAAAAATTAACCAATATTTGTAATTTACAGAAAAAAGGGAATGTAGACATTGTAGTACTGTTACTTAAAGGAAATTAGTATTTTTGAATTGGATTCGAACACAGTTGATAGATATTATAACCATTCGTCTTTTCCCTTGGTATGGCTTTTTTGAGAGTAGCATTGAAACCCCTAAAAATGTTTTAATTAAAAAAAAAATCTTGCTTCATAGCAATGGGGCCACCGATTAATTTTCAATCCATTTGTATTAAACAAAGTCAATTACTTTCGAAGTGCAAATCACTATAGAACTTCAATATTTTAATGCTGTTTGCCCAAAAGATGGCCGCAGGCGTGGAAACAGAAGAAGGATAAACCGAAAGGGAAGTAGTAATCACAAACAGTATAAAAGAAACTGGCACACGAGTTAGTGTCAGTGTTAGTTAAGTTAGTGCTCAAAACACCAAAAGGAAATAATATTCCAAATGCCAAAGGATTAACATGAATATTTTGTTGAAGACGGAGTGAATTTTGGTTCATTATTTTAGATTTAAAATTGGGCGTTAATTCGATATTTTCATTTTTTCAAATATGCGCACATGCGATTGATACTATTTTTCAATATAGAGTACACACAACAGGACTTGCATATTAGTAGGACCATTACGTTAGCTAAGTGAATCAACATGGCGACCGCAGTAGACATAGTTGTGGGACTCGCTATCCCACAAACCGACATGAAGTAATGTAAACAGGGAGACGAGACAGAAACATTAGGACCACTTGGAACAGGACACGCGGCCACAGGTAAGCGTGCGAGAGGGTCCCCTGAGGGGGCTGCATTATTTTCAATGTGGACACGTGAGTCCGCATGGAGGTGCGGAAACTCAACGGCAAATTAGAGAAAGTGATTTATTATTATTTTTTAAGTATACCGTGCGGCACATAAGGACCCCTTTAAGCAGAATAAACCACAGCGAGCTTCATTTTATTCATATTAGTCAAGAACTCATGAGTATGTTTAAATCAATTTCGGGCTACATTTGGATTCAATTTCCAAACACTATTGAGTAAACAAATGAAAAGTATAAACCCTGGTGTTACATGTAGTGTATTTTAATTTACAGGGATTTAACCCATGACAAACCCATTATCAACAATAGAGACAGACTAAAGCAATATGAGTATTGAACAGGAAGCATTAGGTAAGAAGATGTAATTTACTACTCACACTTACCAAAATTTAAAACCTAAAACTTTCTTACACTTTATGAACAACATGAAAGTGGTAACTAACTAATATATTTTTTTGCAAACATTTCTCTCTCTGTGTTTATGTTATGTTTTGTGTGTTTTTTCATAACGCTCAACATTCCGACCCTTCACCCCTCCCAAAATGGCCATCCCATTGAATGTTTATTGTAATGAAAAAATGTTTTGCTTATACTCAATGTCAAAAAATGGTTAATGATATTTCTTGTCATTTTATTTGTACTTGTCCGTACATGTTTTGGTTTATGTTTTGAAATTCGTTAATTGTTTATGTGTCTTGGAATGTTTCTATAAATCAGCCCTGATTTGAAAAAGACTATGTGTTCGTCGAAACACGTGTAATCATAAAGGGCAACATAAAGAGTACAATTAAGTTGTTTAAATAAAAGATATCCATCTTTTACAAAATCAAGAGAAGGAGAGTCTGGTGGATTTTTTCTTCTCAAAGCATAAGGGCGCATGAGAGAAACAGTAACCAAAAGTTTGCTTTTGTGTCATAACTAGAATGCTTTGCAATAGGAAAAGGTAAAGGGGTGAAACAGGAACAAGGGGTGTCCCATAACCAACATGGCGGAACCCTTCTCTCATCAGAAAGAGCTCTGGGCTCACTCCCCTGTGATAGTAGGTCCCACCAACTGTGAGAAACCTTAAGGTGTCCCACTCGCTAGTCCCCGGGGATCTGTCATCCAGGTGGCCAGGACACGGCCATCGCTATTGGAACTAGTTCCTGGGGGTGGACCAGTGCGGGAGGGTCACCTGGATGGGGGGTTTTAGGGGAGTGGAAGTCATACACCAAAGAGCAAGACGCGGTATCCCCTTCCTTATATAACACCCTTTCCCCATCCTACCAGCTAGGATAGCTAGAAACTCAACCCCTCCTCTCACCTTTGCAACACAAACACTTTCTCATCGTGAGCAACAGCAGACTAACACTAGAGCCGTATATCTGACATGTCCCAACACATGGGTCAGGCAGAGTCAGGATATTAATGCTAATTACACACACCTGACTTCCATCACACTTCCCCAAACTGATAAAAGGTGGAGCACGAAAGCACACTCTGTCAGGACAGGTGCAGTATTTATCCCCTTCTGAGGTGCAAATGCCCCAAATGCCTGAATATCTAATGGCCTGTTGTCATAGTAGGGCTTCGCCCCAGACTTACTCAAAGTGCTAATTATAAGATTTTACATTAGGTTTGGATAAACCTAAGAGAAAACTATTACCTCCTTTACAACCTTCCCTTACAAATATATCCCATAAACCACTCAGACAGAGTGGATTAAATTATCTTAAACAACTAAGAACGTAATGAGACAGAGTTACTAAACCGTAGTGTGCAGTCTAGTTGCTCTAATAACCCACACCTGAGCGGGATGTGAGGAGGACCTTTAAACATTTAGAGGCCTTTCAGGTGCAGGTCAGGAGAAAGCAGAGGGAGCAGCAGGAGATAGCAGAAGCAAGACCCGCCGCTGTACGCTGTGCAGAGAACATGGCAGAGGTCGAGGTTCCTGGGAGATGCAGAGGACGTGCAGCAGGAAGCAGTGTGAAGCCCAGCTGTACCGAGGGGGAGAGAAGCTCTCCTTGTTCTGCATTTTGCCACGGTGGGAGGTTTTCACTGGAGCGCGTGTGGAGCAGTGGAAGCTCTATTGACAAACCATGCGAGTAGCAGAAGGCTGACCAAAGCAGTCAAACGCCAGGGAAATCCTGATGCGTGAAGAAACAGAAGCAGCGAGTCCAAAGGAAATTACTGGAAAGACTGGCGAGTTGGCTTGACATAGGTCACCCCCGTAGCGCTCCAAAGTAGATCGCTGAGTAAGAATACATATTTTGAATACCAAACTTGAATTGAATCAAGTTGAGCGTGACTCTCCTATTAAGGGGAGGGGTTGAATAACAGAACATTGTAGCCCACATTCCCAAAACCAAGATTGGGGAATAATTAGGCAAAGTGAATGTAACATCCCAAAAGGCAGAGTTTGAATAAGAGAACATTGTAACCTGAATTGGTACAGCCAAAGGGAGGCAATGATAAGGCAAATGAGATACAACTTGCCTAAAGAGGGATTTCTAACAAGGGGACATTATAACCAGCACACATTGGCGCACACATTGGCAACCATCATGGAATTTTTGGAACTCATTTATCTTCATAATACTCTTAGAACAACCCCTATTCACACTTTGGTCCTTAATTTCCATTTGCACGACTTTGGTACTTTCTTATTTAATTCAGCTAACTACACGTACCATAATGCACCTTGCTACAGTTATCAATTCCTGGCTATTCCCATTCATCAGTATTGGAACCACAATCCCCAGAAGCCCTAGCGATCAGTGCTGCTTCCACCTTCTCAGGACCAGAGAGGGAGGAGGCATATTACCTTCAGGTGTGCTGCTCCAGGTGCTGCAAATTAGCCTGCCTCAGTATAGGGCAGGGCTGTATTTAAGCAGCTTCCTGCAGGAACCCAGTCTCTTGCATCAAGAGTTCTCCCAGCCCCTTCTTGCCTTGAGCCACAATTTGTATGCTGTTCCTGTTGCCGTATTATCCTCCTTCTGAATCCAGCGATCCTTGCTACCCTGCTCCTCTGGGCTCCCTGCCTTGCAGCCTGCTACACTCGTCTGCCTTCAGCCCTGGTCCTCTGGGCTCCCTGCCTTGCTGCCCTGCTCCTGTGGGCTTGCTTCTTGCTGCCCTGCTCCTCTGGGCTCCCTACCTTGCAGCCTGCTACACTTCTCTGCCTTCTGCCCTGGTCCTCTGGGCTCCCTGCCTCGCTGACCTGCTCCTGTGGGCTCACTCCTTGCTGACCTGCTCCTCTGGACTCCCTGCCTTGCAGCCTACTACAGTCCTCTGCAGTCCACAACAGACTGCCTGCACCGTGTACCATCGGTTACTGCAGCCCTGCTTCTTTGTTTACAGCCCCCCTGTTTCCTGGCTACTGCTCCCTTACTCTCTTCCTTGTTTGCAACCCCATGCTTCCTTAGTCTCTTCCTTGTTTGCAACCCCCTGTTCTTGATCCCTGTCCTTCTCTTCCTTGAGTCTTCTGTCCTCCCCTTAGGTTATCCATTTCAGTTATACTGTTTCATTCTTTTCCTTCTGCTAGCTTTCTCTTGTCTTTCCAGCCCTGAGTTACTGGTCTACTATTCCGTGTACAGTTTCCGGTCACCATTCCCTATAGTTCGATACTAGGTTTCTGCCCTTCCTTTCTTCCGGATTCTGTTCTTAACCTTGTTCTCTTTGACTTCCTTTTCCCTGGATATTTCTGTTCTTGTCTTCACTTGTGTCTTATGTAAATCCTTTGTACAGAGCTTGACTGTTGGTTTCCGGCAGGCAACCTCTGCCCCTTCCCTTGTTGTGTTTTCAGTGTTGTACTTCGTGTCATTGTTTGGTTCCTGCTGGACCCGTACAGGCTTCAGTCTTGTGAAGTACTGTTACCTTGTTCGTGCCTTAGGGTTCAAGTACAGACACCCACTGCTGTTGTTCCCAGCCATGAGCATACAGAGTGGGCCCCTGTTATAGCAATCTGTGCAGAAAGCTGTAGTTTCCAAAGGTCCTGTTACTCACCGAGCCGGAAGGTGTGTGTGACCCCAACTTGGATCGAGATGTAGGATGAGCTGTAGACGTCTCCAGAAACCCAGGTCCCCTGATTTCAAAGAATCAGGCTTCCTCTTAGAGAAGGGCTCTTTTTCACGATGTACCACTCTGCTATTTATGTAAGAACAGACAGAACAGTCTACAATGCAAAAGAGTGGGATTGAGAGCACCGCCAGATCAATGCTGCAAGAGATACAGAAAGGTTTGAGTATTATGCCTAACTTGTGTTTTAAATTATTTCTATTTAACACAATAGAACTGCCGGTACCTGAGGTAGTGTATGTGAGTAGATCTGAGAGGGAATCGTGTACCAGTTTCAATAAGGAACACAAAATCCAAATGGTGGATGACAACGACAGGATAAAATAATAAAGTGGGACGGTCAGTATAGGGAGGACAACCCGAACGGCACGCGGGACGCACTAGGGCCAGGTTGGTGCAGGTCCTGGAAAGCGTTTGTAAATGCACTTCAGTAGAAAAGACAAACAGTCTCCCAGGATGCGAACACAGCTAATCAGGTAGTTGGAGCAAAGGCAATCCTTGATATGCAGAACTGGTAGGATGGGATTTATACTTCCAAATAGATGATTCAGATAGAACAGGAAGAAAAGGACCAACCAGGATACCACTTACGCTATTAGCGAAATTCCCAAGCGTTGCGCTGAAGCAGATCTCAGCAGGTCTTAATCGCAGAGCCGGAACTCAGATGGAAAGCAGAGGCGCTCGTGCAAGTATAAGTTGTATGAGAGCTGGAGTCCAGTTTTGAGCAGAAGTGAAGTGCCGCAGAGCCAGTAGAACTGAAGGTTGAGCGGGGAGGCTCTTGCGGTTTTACGGCAGTAAAGGAAAACTGCACGTGAATAGAAAAAGCTGTGGCAACAAGTCCGTAGGGTAATCCAGATAAGCAGAAACAGAGTACAAAGCCAAGGTCTGGTAACGAGAGTTCAAAGTCAATAAGGTTCACGGAGGGTAATCCGAGAAAGGCAAACAGTGCCGTAGGCGGGCTACGAAAAGGCACGTAGTAACGTACAATTAGCAGCAACGAAGTTCCTGCGGCTGAAGGCTTTAAGGAACAAGAGAGCGTGGCTTCCGTGTAAGCGAAGCACGTCCGATCAGCTGACTAGCATGTTTACATGACCTGAACAGTTTCCAAGGCAACTTGTAACTATGCCAAAGCGGATTCCATGGTCGGGAACTTCTTCGTAAGAAAGCCCTTTGCTGCCGTAGTGTAACAGCATCCGCCTCCAAAAACGCCGGCATCTACCGGGTGGCATGGAATTCCCACAGGAGATCGGGGCAAAACCAGGTGTCCTTAGCGGGACCCGCAAAGGGACCTCGTAGTAGGGCGCAAAGGGATTACCGGCACCGATGTCCTTAACGGTGCCCGGTATCCCTTTGCGCCCTACTCGGAATCAGGCCCACATATATTAATGATACATATGGTGATCCATTCTTGTATGAAATGCACATCACATTAGTGAAATCATAACCATATTTTTCGTAGTGTAGTTAGGAACAATGCTATTAGATGCCACTTCCTGATTTGTCAAGGGGTGAAAGGTCGTGTTTCATCGCTTCTCGGATGTCACTCTGGAGTGGGGTCAAATGACATCACTTACGGTGATGTCAGAGGTCAAGGGCCACTTTTTTGAGGCCAGGGGAGGGCCACTTTTTATTTGGGTTTCCGGGCCTATTTCTTGTCCCAGTCCGACCCTGCATGGCTACCCCCAAACTCGGGTCCGGCTCCGGGTCCTGCGAAAGGGAAATTACCGGGCTATTCCAACCTTGGCGGGCCCGGTAATTCCCCTTGCACGGGATCCAGAGCCGGTAAGTCCCCATTCCCATTGAGCCCCCATAGGGCTCAATGGGAATGGGGAGGATGGTAGCAGCGGTACCGTTCATAACAGTACCGTTGCTACCATCCTGTTCTGCTTGCGGGTGCCGGTCTGCACGCCTGGTCTGACCAGGCGCGCAGAGCGGCCCCCGTAAGCAGAACTCATAATATGGCGGTACAGTGATAAAGGCACCAGCATCACTACTGACGCCGTTATCACTGTACCTCCACAGTTATCATGAGTCCCATTGTGCTCTGCTCTTTGCTCATATTCTAACTAAATATGACAGGGTCAGACTGTGCCTGTAGGCTGTGTCCATGCCAGAGTACATGGGTCTATGTGTTTGTTGTGGTGTGGGCGTAGGAAAATGTGAGTGGATTATCCCCACACATGTTCTTGAGGCAGGTCTACTATCATCCATTTACTTAAAAATGTCAAAAAAGCCCAGGCGAGCCCATTCCCACCATGAAGATGGTCGTATTCCTCCCACAGACCATTTGTGCATACTGGTGAACACTCTAACTTGCTGAACAAACCTTCCAAACTTCCAGCGACCACTGCTGTTTCCCGTCCTGTGGTTTCTAGGTCTGGGCGTACCAAGCTTTGATCATTGCCAGAGCTAATCAAAATACGTACAAGCAAGGGGCCCTGGAATCAGTCACCTGCTCGGTCGTGCATAACCAGGGCATTGTGTTCAAAAGTATGCGACAGCAGGGGCCATTTTTTATAAGGGCCAGTGGAGCCGTTTAAGTTGTTGAGAGATTTGCTGAAAGCTGTTTTTAATGCATTTGTTTCTTTCGCTACTGCCTGGTTGCTTTTCTCGTGTGTGCTTACGTGCCTCTCAGCACTGGCTGACTTTTTTCCCTGATCCGCATGTTGCTCCCCATTTATTGTGTTCCCACACTGTGCTACTCCCCATTTTCCCGTCCTCAGAATAGCTGGGTAGGTCATCTTGACGTCAGTCGCACTGCACAGGCATTTCCAGGAATAAGAAAGGTGAGCCTGGTGTGCTGTGTTTTCTTTCCTTTGCCACTCTCGGCCCTGGCACCAGAGGTCCATAGATATGTTTCACACTACCCCATTGCTCTTTGGCAGCCTGAAAGCCTCCCCCTTGTTCTTGACATCCATGGTCGAGAGCAGCCCACCAGGGAAGGATGCCCTGCAGCCTTCATCATCTGCAGTCAAGAAGACTGGAGCCCTGGATCCCGGGAGACCAAAAGGAGAGACGGGTGGCCTCACAGTATCAAAGGGTAAATGTGGTGGACTCAATGATCCCTCTAGGTCGTGGTAAGGTTAATCTCCTTATTATTATCCTCTGTAACAGATAGCTAGTTGCTTCACTGTATCAGCAGTTCAGCAAAATCTGGATGCTTTCTCATGAGCACATGAACAGATCTACATAAAGTATTTGGGTTCCTCTGTGAGTATTTCAGTCTCTCTCGCTCAGGAGGAGCACAGCGGTGCTTGTGCTTTTGGCACAGAAAACGCTCTTAATGGCTCACCGTGGTGTGTGCCTCGTGCATGTCTGTGCTGGTCTCGCGAGAGTGCCGGGGGCCTGGCATCTCGCGAGTCCTAATCCCCACGTACCTCCTTTTGTTAAGCAGCTTGGTTCTACTCCATCACAAAGTCAGCACACCTTGCAGGTCTCCTCCTCTCATCTTGGGGCCCTTTCTCTCTGCTCTCCTCATCCTGCGACCTCATCTCTGATTTCCCTCTCTGCTCATTCTGCACCACACTTCCTTCATCTTGCACTTCTCCCTGCTCTCGCGAATTCTCAGAAACGCCATCTCTTTCCTGTTCAGGTCCCTCCACGCTAGACCTGTCGAGGCCCTTTCGGTCCTCGGGTCTCTTTCGCTGGACACCTGTTCCGCGCTGTTCCTTCTCATTAAACTCCCTGGATCTCTTCTGAAACATAATCTTGAGAAAGGGGGACATAGCAGCAAAAACCGGGACGTCTGGTCACCCTACCCATCTGCCCTCACAGTTGTGATGTGTTTCAGGTCAGCCCATCACACTTCATGCTCAGCAGCAGGCACATCTGATTGGTTGTGTGCGAACAAACAGCTGTCACGTGCCTTCCCCAAGCAATGCCGGGAGGAAAGGGATCTATGTGATTATTGCCATGGCCGAAAATGCCGACTTTTTTTTAAAACCCCTTTACACAACATATATATGCGGGGGGAGACCCCTGCAGCCCCACATATTAATATTATATTGTATACTATTATATTGTATACCCCCCACATATATATCTGGTGTAAGTGGGGGTAAAAAAAAAAAAAGTCTGCATTTTCGGCCGTCGTAATTGTGAGGGCGACATTTTGGTACGATTCCGGAAAAGGTATGTTGCTAAACTCCACATTGGTGCAAAGCAGTGCTAGAGACGATTTTGTGCAAACGATTTCAGAAAGGCACCATTTGGGGACATTGGTTAAGGGGAGTGCCTAGCTTAGGCTTTCGGTAGCCCAGAATGAATTTCCAATTGCTATCTATTTCAACATCTTTTCAGAAATACACGTAGCAATTTCAGAGAAACATTAACCCGAGGAAGTACTTTCTCTAATTATGGAACACGTCCTAAATGAAACCTGTGCTGGGGACTCAATAACATAATAGCAAGTAACGTCACAAGATGTGCACGTGAAATATGCAGATTTCATTCAATTGGTCTTTGCCAATTGAAGAAAGTTTACAGGACAATCAAGAATTTGCCACTCAGAAGATAAATAATGGGCATGTGAAAAATAGCTTGTGAGGAACGCCTCCTATAATGTTGCTGGCAAAGAATAAAAGGTGTGCACCTTTTAAAACTAAAAAGCTGTGATTGAGTATTCCCTGCAGAGTAAAATCCTAATGAGATAAGCATTTTTAGCAGGCCTTCATTTCGTCTTGTGGGTAAGGGTCTTATCCAGTGGTCGAAGTGTTCGAAAAGAAGAAGTGGAACTATGTTCCCTGCTGGCCTGCCCCCGCTCCCCACGAACCCCATGGCCACACACAATACAAACCCCCCAAACAAACGCACCTGCTCTTTAAGGGAATGTTCAATGCAGTGCACTGAAGTGAAAGTTTAAACTTCTTCCTACACTTTTATTTGAAAAGTAACCCATTCCGGAACTGTTTCTTTTTAAAATTAATGTATAGGAACAGTAAAACGTACCTAAAAAAAGTAGAGGTGCTCCGCTCTCAACCGATCCCACCCACTTCGACCACTGGGCATCGATTGATGCAGGCCAATCACACTTAAACAATTGAGGGGAGCAAGTGGATGCCATTCACTCATGTGCCCCCCTGCCCTATTTAAACCCTGCCCCTAATACTCTATACAGCCCCCTATTGAGAAATGTGTATTCAGAACTAGTGCAAAAAGCACATTTGTGTTTAGGAGCTACTATGGGGGTCATTCCGAGTTGGGTGGTAAGGGAAAAATGATGCCGGTAAAGGACTACCGGCATCGTTTCCCGTTACGGCCCATTCTGACCCACCAGACCGTTATTTACGGCGTCGTAAAGTACGATGCCGTAAATAGCGGTTTAGTGGCGCGCGCCCGACACGCCATGCCGTAATTAGCGGCATGGCGTAAACCGGAGCTGATCCCAAGTAAAGCGGACATGGAAAAAAAAGCCTCCACAAGACCGCAAAGTACCTTACCGCCATGGAGTAAATACCGGCATCGCAGAGAAGGTGTTAAGGACCCTGAGCAGTGTTTCCAAGAGGAACAGGTGCACTCAATCAGCACAGGTGGAGGCAATGGAGTCTGGCACAGCACAAAAGGAGCACACCCACACACCACACCCCCTCCCACACCAAGATGATACAAATTGTAGCAGCATTCCTGGAGCTGGAGGCCCTGCTTGCAAGGCAGCAACTACAACAACAGCAACTACAACAACCACAATCCCCACCACAGAGGATACACAGGAGGAGAAGGAGGGTGAGACAGGCCCAGCATGCCCTACCGGTGCAGCCACCATTACCACGCCGGCAGCCCCCAATCCCCTGCATCAGAGCCACCCCCTTCAACCTCACACCAGAGCAGATCCACACCCTGTACTGGCTTGACTGGGACACCATTACCAGCATAGTGGACATGATACATGATGATATAGTGAGCCGCATAGAAATCAGCACTGCCACCCCCCCTCTACTGAAGGTAGTGTCTGTGCTCCACTTCCTTGCCACAGGCAGCTACCAGCATACAGTGGGGCACATGCATGGCATTTCACAGCCCATATTTTCACGGATACTCAAACAAGTGCTGGATGCCCTCCTCACCCACACAAGGGAATACATATCCCTACCCCGTACTCCCCAGGAGATATATGACACCAAAGCTGCCCTCCATGCACTGGCAGGCATGCCAAATTGCATAGGTGCCATCGACTGCACCCACGTGGAATTAGTGGTCCCGCATGCCATGGGGTGGCGTATCGCAACCGCAAGCAATACCACTCCATCAACGTCCAGATGGTGTGTAATGCCAGTAAATCCATCACACGTTGCAATGCCCGATACCCCGGATCAACTCATGACTCCTTGGTCCTGCGGAACTCAACACTACCACGCTACATGGAGCGACATGCCGGACGACGTGCCTGGCTGCTTGGTGAGTAACCTGAATGGGCCATGGCAGTGCATTGGGGCTGTGAGAAGGTCGCCTGCATACTCCACCTGGGTGGGGAAAAGGGGGGATGGATGCATACTTCACCTGGGTGGGAAAGGGGGGGGATGCATACTCCACCTGGGTGGGAAAGGGGGGGGGGTGCATACTCATCCCAGTAATCATCTGCGGCCATGTAAGACTAGTACAATTCTCCACCATGAATGCACACACACTTACCTCCTTTCCACTTCTATGCAGATGATGCTGGCTACCCTCTAAAGCCGTGGCTCATGACCCCGGTCCGCAACCCACAGAACAGGCATGAGGAGGACTATAATAGATCCCATTCCCGTACACGGGTGGTGATAGAGCAGACCTTCGGCCGTTGAAGGCACGATTTCGTTGCCTCAGCCGGTCTGGTGGGGCACTCATCTACAGCCACGAGAAGGTGTCCAAGATCACCATGGCATGTGTAATGCCACACAACATGTGCATCCGTCGGAACGTGCCACTGCCCCCTGACATGGAACTGCTACCACCAGATGATGATGAGGGGGAGGAGGAAGGAATGGCAGGACAGCAGCACGGTGCCGATGCACAGGAGGGACGTTCAGTGTGTCAATCATTGATTGGACAATATTTCTGACTCACAAGTCAGGTGAGGGTGTGAGAGTGAGAGGACATTGGGCACTGGGTGTGGGGATACATGTACACCATGCAATGTGCGACATTAAAAGACACAAGCAAAATGAGCAATGTACACCCTGTTTTTTGGGAATGAACAACCAGTGTATTCAACATTTATGTAGGAACGTGTACAACAAAACCACCACCCTCACCCCCTCCCCCTCCCCCCCAACTCCCACACACACCCTCACCCCCCTCCCCTTCCCCCCCAACTCCCACACACACCCTCACCCCCCTCTCCCTCCCCCCACAACAACCCCACAATAGTCCCATCAGTGCAACATAGGCCACATGTGTGTGGCAGTATGGTCATTGTGTACTTCCAGAGCCAGGGGTATCCATGTTCTGACGGCGGAGTGTGCGCATTGACCGACGGACAGGGCTGGTCTGCGTGGAGGAGCACTGTGAGGGTGGGTACTCCCACTGGGGCTGTGGTCTGGGGGGTGCTGCCTCCAGGACATCAGCGATCCGGCCCAGCACCTCACAGAGCCGGTTTGTGTTGGCAGTGATGACTTCGCCCAGGACCTGCAGGTCATTGTGCCACTCCGACCTGGATTCACGGTTGTCCCGGATAAAGTCATCAATCAGGCCCGTGAGGCGCTGGGAGTGCAATCCATCCATGGCCGGTGTGGCAGATGTGCTCGGCAGCCGTGGTGTTGAGCCTGCAGCCCTTTCGGGGCTTTCTGCAGGGGAGGTGGATCCAGGACTGGCAGGTGGTGCTCCTTGGCCTGTGAGGCCTGGGGTGTCACTCTCCCCGGAGTCGCTGTGTGCAACTTGACTGTAGGATGGGGTGTCTGGGCTGTGTACAATGTCATAGGGCTCCTCCATGTCGGATACGGGAACTGATGTTGGGCTATCTGGCTCCTCGAGGAGGCACATGGCAGCATTCTCCACTGCCACACTGGACTCCTCTGAGTGCACCGTGGGGCATGTCTCCGTCGGCAGTGCAGGCATGGGTAGGGGTGTGGGTTGTGCAGCCTCCATGGGGGTTGCTGGTGCAGGTGGTGTTGCCTGTGCCTTCTTCCTTCCTGCAGGTTTACGCTGTCCCCTGGCTGTGCCCCTGGAGGTACAGGGCTGCGTGGCTTCCTGGCCCTCACTTTCATGGCCGCTGCCTGTGGGGTGGGAAGAGAGAGATGGCATGAGCTATGATTTGGGGGTCAGCATTTCTTCAAGCCTATGGTATAACAATGGGATTGCAGCGTTTTGTTGACATTTGGGTGGGGAGTGGGACAGTGATCTGGGCTTGGATGGTAAATGCATGCAGGTGTCTGGGTCACTCATGTTGGTGGAGTACTGTGCTGACTCACATTGACTGCCTCTTTGTGTGCTATGGCCAATATGGGTTGGAGCCTTGCACCTGGCATCAGCCTGGGTCTCACTTGTGAAGGCATGATTTGATGGGGGGGGTTCCCATACATGATGTGACTGCTTGCCCAGCCCTTGGCGGTACCTTACATTGGGAATGCATTTACTATCTTCACTCATGACACTCACCTCCATCTGCGGATGACGGGGCACCGCACTCCATCTCGCCGACCCCCTCTATGGCTTCAGTGCCCATCATGTCCGCACACGTTTGCTCCCAGGGCATCATCTTGATGGGAGAAGCTGGGCCTCCTCCTGTCTCCAGGGCCTGTGTTCGGTTGGCCGATAGGATGACCCGCACCCTGAGACGGAGGTCATCCCACCGTTTCCTGCAGTCCCTCGTCGTACGGGGGGTGTTCCCTACGGCGCTCACCCTCTGTGCAACCAAGTCCTAGATCTCCTTCTTCCTGGCAATGGTGGGCCTACGCATGTCACTGCTGAATACTATCTCAGCATTTGCGTGCAGGGTGTCCACCAGGACCTGGAGCTCGTCCTGCGTGAAACGCTCCTTCCTGATGCGGGCGGCACCTTTCTTCAGTGCTTTCGGCATGATACTGGTCAGTGATGGCTTTTTTAATGGTCAAAATATACCTCAGGGTACTGTATTAAGAGGATGCCAATGGATTGTGTTTTTAAAGATGGCCGCCGCGCTCCTTCCCGTTCCTGTGCGATGACGTAATTTCCGTATCCGTTAATTAGCGGTGACCGTAATTTACGGATACCGTAAATTACGGTCACCGCTAATAACGGACAGCGAAGCTTCGGTGGTGGTGTTGTAATGACCGTCTCGCTTTATGCCACCAAGGGGTTTTACGGGCCTTTTAGCGGTATGCCGCTAGGGGATTTACTGGCATGGCGGAAAGCTTGTGCCCGCCAAGTCGCAATGGCCTGTAAATTGCGGCGTCGTACCAGACCGGACTCGGTCTTTCCGCCATACCGGTAAAAACCCAGAATTAGCGCAAAACTCGGAATGAGGCACTATGTGTTTCTGCCATAACATGATAGATACATTTCAGGCAGTCTGTATGTAATTACATCTGCTTCCCGGAGAATGATGAATGGGTCGGCACCAGTTAAAGTAGCAACCAATGAGTGAGACTGGTCAGCATTTAAGGAGACTTCAGCTGCCATTGGTTTGAGCAGGATAATACTGAGCTTGATCTTCCAAGTTTATGGTATCAGTGCTGGATTTGGGCAGGATTTCCCTAGGTTCGGAAACCGGAATAAGTTGTCTCCAAAAGCCCATGCTTACCCGCTGCATGCTGCATTTGCAATGATGAACTTTGCCAGCAGCACATATACTAAAATCGGAACGATACAGAGAAGATTACCATATCCCCTGTGATAAGTGAGATGTCAGTTGGGGTGGGGGGATCTCTCTTGGCACATCGCTGCACAGGTCAGAGAGTTGTCGTCAGCCGTGTGTTAGAACGGGCCGTGGCTAACTGAGCCAGCAGCGGCAGATTTCCCAGGGGCCCATTGCTGAGGCAGGGTGAGGGCCAGGGCACATGGCACCATTGGTGGGTGGATTGCTGTTATGTTCAGGCTGTTCTGCTAAGTGTTCCTGAGCAATTCGCTAACCATAAAATGCGGGTCTGTAACATCTATGATCCCCCTGGTGGGAAATTCACTGAAAACATCATAATATATCTTTAGGACGTGCTAAATTCAGTGAAGCTAGACAGAGATAACGACCTGATTGTGGTGGGTGGGGATTTAATTGCCCTTTGCGTTGACAGCACAGTTCACGCAGAGTATAAACATGTTAGGCCATGGAGTGTAATGCTTGACATTGATTTTGCTTAACGGCAGAGTGGCAGGGGACAACCCCGATAATCAAACCTGGAGAATGGGGGATATAAGTGTGGGGTTCATTCAAAGGCCCCAAACTGAAGGTCCCTTTCACCTGAGAAGCAGCATTTTATTTTTAACACTAACACAAAAAACAGATTTGCATGTGTGGCTGCAAGGGAAAACTGAAGGCCCCTTTCACATGAAAAGCAGGATTGTTCAACACTAACACCAAAAACAGCTTTACATGTGTGATTGCAAATTAAAACTGAAAGGCCGTGTGAAAAAGACCTATCTCTCACTACCCGAGAAAAAGCAGTTTTTTAATTCACAAAGGAAGAAATAAAATCAAAGGTCCATTTCACATGGAAAACAGGATTTTTAAACAATGACACAAAAACAGCTTTGCATGTGTGTTTGCAGTTTAAATGTGAAGAATTGACCCCTGCTAACATTTGAAAATAAAGATTCTGTAGGCTAGAGACAAACCCTTTTGCTTGATGTGGGACACTTCACAAAGGATGTCCCCAACTGCAGGTCTGGATTTACACCCCCATCTAATTCTAACGGCAATAAAGCTTCCTGCTAAAGACGTGAAAAGCTCAGTGTTCCCCAGACTTGCTGGCTCTGAAGGCAGTGACAGCAGGACAAGTTCTTCACTTATGGAGAGGTACTATGGATCTGTTGTGGGAGGGGGATGGTAAATATAGACCTTGTTTTAAGAGTGAGGCAGATGTTGCTGCTTGAAATACTTACATGGGTGACACATGCATTTTCTTTTTCCTGGATAGGACTGTCCCAGTGATTTTCTTCCCCGGTTCAAGAGTTCAGGTTAGTACCTGGTATGGGTGACATACAGCTTCTAGATTGGTTTAACATGTGATTAATATCCTGATGGGTGTTTATCTGTACTCTCTTAGGTGAACTTACACAATTGTGAACGACATTCGGAACGATTAAGCTTTCTTTGCCCTGAAGATGGATTGTTATTCAATCCGAGTCGCGTTGGCCATGTTACATCATATACAGAAGTCTTTTTGGATATTGATACAAAAGAAAGCAATTTGACTGTTCTCTACACACTTGTTAACACCTGAGATTAAAGGGTGGATCTATGATATGTGGATCAAGGAAAGATGTCACAATGTCAATATGCTTTTTTCTGACCAAAAGTGATGTGAAATACTACTTTATGCTTTGAACTGACTTTTTTTGTTTGAATTGACTTGATGTGTATATGAGATTTATGTATCAGCAGTAGACTGAAGCTTTAATTTGCAACTGTAAAATGATACGCCTTGGAACTTATCATTGTGTTTAATTTGTTTGAATTACACCGTATTGGTATTTCCTTTGTTTATTAAATGAAACTTGTTATGAATTTGTACTGAATTGTGTTTGAAGATTCATACGGAAGTGTGTTAAGAAGGGACACCCAGGTTGTGCTGATTCCCTTTACACACACTAACACACCTACTTTGGGTTCGGAGGAGCCCTTTGGAGTGCATTTTGGGGTTACTGTACGGTGATGTATGGTTTTGTTTTGCTCTGCAGGACAAGTTTCCCTTGGCTGGAGCATGACCAAAAGGTGTGAAAATGGAGTCAAGTATCATCAAAGAGCAAGCTGCTAACACAAAGAGAATAATAAAAACTCTGGTTACAGACTGACCCAGTGAGACCATATTGCCTGAAGGCAGGAGAATGGTCATTTGTCCCACATGAAGATTCATAATTTATCTAAAAGGACTATTATCATTTAGGCCTTCTTCACAGCAAGCATAACTCATACTGATTACATGTATGTGTTATTTTTTTATGTAATTTCCAGGCGATTATGGAGATATAAAGTTCATCCACCTGCGACTCTGGAAACTGTGATGTCCATCTAAGATGGATTTCTGGCTGATCTGAAAAGGTTTCAAATATGAGAGTTGGTGAACGGGTGGAGGGAAAAATTAGGAATAAGGGTAACCAATTATATATTCATAAATGTTATGCTTTTTGAAAATGAAAATGGCAGAAAATTGCCAAACAGTCATGCAACATGGTTCGGACCTGGCTGTTTGATTAGATGCTGCACAATTCGCAGAAAAGGAAAATGTATATATTATGGTAGTTACTAGTAAATCACAAAGATTTTGATACATAACTAGTTCTTGCCTAAAAATGTGAAAGGAGGAAAAAATGTCGATTACAAATGGGAATTGTCATATGTTGCTCCAGATCCCTACACTAATCCTGAGAGGGAGGCTGGATTTGGGAGAAGAGAGAAGGGTAACTGTCCAATCCTAGTTGCGGGAACTATTGCAGGGTACTTCTGAAGATTGTAAAATTGGTGGTGTCATCACTGCTATATAAGGGGGACTGACAGCTGTAAGGAAACACCAGAGTAGATTGCTGAGAGTGCATCTGGGTGGAGCTTTCGATTTCTAAGAAGTCCTCAAAGCTGACTGGGTCCTATGGTTGAGAGCGGGAGGCCAGCTTTGAGAGTGGAATGACCAGACCCATGCCCTATCTTTCAAGAGTGTCCTGAGATGCAGCTGGCTTTCCTGAACCTTAAACAGAGGCTTTCTAAGTCAGTAGAACTGAACCTTGGGAAACCAAATGGTGGGGGGTCTGCTTGCCTTAAATCCTTCTCTTTATAGTGGGCGCGGGGCAGCAAAACTGTGTAGATCCTTAGCCCATTTAACTAAAAATATTAATTTAATTAATTCCGCATTTGGCAGAACACTAGCGGGTTAATTTTGTTAAAATTCAAAATTAACAAAGCTCACTTCCCAGTGTGCTCTGAAAACTATAGCCTATAATTTCATTGGGCAAACCTTTTTGTCCTGCTGACCCCAACTTCTTTAAGGAAGAGGAGTGTCTTTGTTCTCAAATCAGTCCAACCTTTTTATCCAGCTTGCCCAACACAGGCCTTTCAGTGGAGGGGTGTCTGAAATCCAAAATTCCCCAAATCGTTCCAATTTTCTGTCCAACTTCCGCAACACAGACCAAAGTAATGGGGGGTCTGAAAAACCAACAGCTAAATCACCCTGTGTTTATTTTAAACCAAAAGTGTGAACAAAATCATAATTGCCATACGTATTTGTACGAATCTTGAAATCCTACTGTTAGCCTATTAAGCCCGCAGGAAAATCACATTTATAATTGTTTTGGTTATTGATCAGTTTCATTATTTCTTGGAGTTAAATTTGTAGAAAGTGAAGGATTGTGATTATGTTCTTTTCAACTCGCTTTTGTGATTTATTTATGCTCAGAGAAGTTGATTGTGTTGTGCCAGGGATAAAGTGGTGTTTAACATTGTCATGTGAATTTATATTACTTTTCATTTTAATAAATACAAATATATTTCCTGTACACTGGCCTAGTTCTTGGCTAATTGGTAACTCAGGGGGAGGGATCCAAGGGGCATTATATGAGTCTGAGATAGGGCTGAATAAAATAATCTGTTAAACAGTTTGTTGTGAGAAACCTTGAGTGGGGAGGGAAAGAACTCCTCGTGTTGAGAGTGGCCTCTCAATAAACTGTTATAAATTGGGGACTCGTGGCTGAGATTTAGCTAGCTATTTACGACCCATGACAAAGTGCATTGAGACAGACTTTTCATTTTGATGCAATTGCATTAAGGTGGAGGGAAAGACATCTTTGTTTTGTTAAAGTGCTGCAAGGACTGGACCCCCGAGTTCCATGGAGGTGTATAGGTGAAAAGGTAAGATTTTGTACGCATTTATTTGTGTGAGGAAATCAAGCAGGAACAGGTTGATTTTTCCCCTGCATTAAGAACGTTTTACTAAGGTTCAAAAAGCCATTGTGAAAATGACTACTGTACAAATTGGTGAAGCCAGGGAGCATCTCCTAACTAGATTATTTATTAAAGGAGAATGGGTTGAGGACGATGGAGGAAACTGGCAAACCATAATTGTACAAGACGTTACCTCAGTAAGCAATGATATTTGGCTTGAAGATGGAATATTGTACAACACACTTGAGGCATTTTATATGACCACAACTGCTTGTGATGAACAGATACAAATGGCTCACCTAGCTGCTCAGTTACATTTTCATTTGTTGTTAGTGAAGAGCGTGGGCAAAATAGTGAGGCTAGTAGGACAAATCGGGCTGGAGACCTGTCACAGGCCCAGGATCTCATTGAACAACTCAAATATGAGTTAATACCCCAGCAGCAAAGGAGTGCAGAGTGTGAAACACAGTTTTCTGCACTGCAGAATACACAGAAAAAGTGTGGAAATTTTGAGCACATTGCAACATACGTTTAATGATCAGAATATTTATAATAGAGTGTCATTAGATGACATTGTGGCCCTCAAGTAACAAATAAAGACTGTAGAAAGGGAAAATAGTCAGTTTATCATTAAAGAAATGGATTCCCAAATGGAGTTTGATGACATTCCCCAAGGTATAAGTACTCTGAAACAACAGAGGACACAGCTGATTCAGGAAAAAGACCTCTTGAATCAGGAGTCCTATTACAGAGGATAAATCAGTTGGAAATGGAGCTGGAAAAGGAACAGTCAGGTTCTCAGGAACTGACCAGAATTAGAGAAGCAAGTAATGAGCTAGAAAGGCGTGCGAGACAAATAGAAGCTGAACTATCAGAGGCAGCGAATGGTAGGGATGAGTAAGAGAAAGAGATTAGTTTCCTGAGGGAAAAGTGCCTTGAATATGCTTAGATTGTACAGGGCTCACAGAGGGAGAATTAATCACTTCAGCATGAGTTGCCGCAAACAAAAGATTGGTTGGCAACTCAGAGCAGGGTGCTTGACACTAATCAGGCCTTAGTGCCAGAATTAAAATGCCAGCTCTCTGACAACCAACATGAAATACATAGACACACAGGTGTGAGAGCCTCATTAAGGAAATTATAAATTATAAACAGGACCTGCGGCACCCTGCCCACTCAGGATATCGGACAAGGCCCACTGATCAAGGTGAGGCACCCTTCCCAACAGGGGCCTCATGCCAGTCATTTATAAACTTCAATGTACAAATGGAAACCAATCTCATGCATGCCATCGATCTAGAACAGGGCGACATGAGGCAGTTAAACCTTACCCAGGCCTAGCCCAACTGATCAAGGAGGCGAGTCCCAGCCTGATATTGATGAGTATTCATCTCTACAACACAGAAGAGAAAGTGGCCGGACCAGTGTGTCCTGGGAAGTAAGGAATAATACTGTAAGTACTTCAGACCATGAAAACTCTTATGAGGAGAAAGTCAGGGAGTAAGATTGACTGAAGATGCGACTACAAAGAGACCACCTTGCCCACCTCGCTGAAGGAGAAAAGCCAGGCCCTCATCCTAGGAAGGGCATTCGAAAAACATATGTATATTCAGGGGAAGGGGGAATTCCCCAGACTCCCTGGTAGGAGGGATGAGGAAATTGGATTCTATCTTGAGCCCGAAACGAACTCCAGGGAGAGTGACCCTGAGAGTTCACTTTGGTCCAGGCGAGAGAAGTCGACACCCCATGGTTCTGGGAGATATTCCAAGTCTCATAGAGATAGCAAGCGCCTAGAAGACAGTCAAACGAGTATCAGTAGCAGCTCTGAGTCAGAAAGTGAATGGACTCCGGTGCAGAGGAAAAAAAAGACAGGGAAAAAGAGCAAGGGTTTTGTAAAAGAACCAATAAGACAAATCAAGGCCATAAAGAGCTTCCTGACCCCATACCACAAGAATGCAAAGTATTTGGTATCCGAGCACCTGGAACTTTATGAGCAGATGATGGCATAATTTCAGATCAGGAATTATGGGAATTGTATAGCGTTTCATAAATGGACTTTCTCACCTGAGTACTTCAGTTTCTTTGCAGAACTGAAAGACCAGGATCATTATAAATGGTCCACTTATAAGGCGGTCATATTGAAAAAAATGTCCACCCGCCAGAACCCACAATAGGGCCGTAAGGCTGCATATATAATTTGGGGAAGATCAGGCCTAGGGAGTTTTTGAAGGCGGGTGAACACCAATAGCAGGGAGTTCATAACCACACCTTCCCATGCGCTCCCCAAATACATAATGAGTCCGTTGGTGCGTAATTTTCATGAGAGTAGGAACTTGTATTGGGTGATTGCACAGGACACCAGGATCTATGAGGTGCAGAAGCCTGCTGAGAACAAAAACACCCCAAACCATCTAACACCCCTGCCGCTGCAAAGGTGGCAGAGGTAAAAACTACCTCTCCGTTGGATCTGGAGACGCGGGGGCCTAAAAGTAACCCTCCTGCCAGCAAGCAAAATGGAAGGCAGAATGGACCCCCCCAACCCAGCCCAAATAAATGGTAGTCAGGCAGGGCCCAGCATAATGATCTCTATGACCCTCCCACCTATATAAGCCCTAGGTACAAGGGAATCAAACCAATCCTGGGATATCTATACACTTCCCCGGCCCGTGGGGAAGGGACCAATCAGGTAAGTGCTGTCCCGGGAAACTGCCCTCCCACCTTCCCTCAGGAGAGAAGTATCACTTCACCTCCCACTCTGAAACTTTTCCCCAGATATCCCCCAAACCAGAACTTCCAAAACAATCCACCTCTCTCTGCCCGATACCTGGACAATAAATCCCTGAACCCTGGAAAGGGGAGATTCAGGGCAGAATATTATTGTGGGAATTCCTAGTACCTGAGATGCTCCAGCAGAAGGGACAGTTACCCTTTTCTGGGGCAGCAGAGGTATTACTTGAGACCTCCCTACCACCCAGACAAGGTCTTGCAACTGGCGCGTCAGGTCCAGCAACTGACCAATGATCTGGGGTGCATGCTGAGGGCTCAGTTCAATCCTCAACCTAACCCTACTTCCCAGAATTCTCCAACACCCAGGGCTGATGCCTCAGGGGGAAATGACGGGAGGAAACCTGTGACAAACCAGAGGTCCCTGAGGAGTGGTTCTGGGTGGAGGGGACATGCCAAGCCCTAGAGAAAATTTGCTTTCTCACCCAGACAGAACCCCTAAAACGCTCTCAGCCTGAAAGTGCCTCTTCTCCCCCCGAAATGTTAGAACCCAGAGAGCAAAGGGTAAGTAGGAGAGGCCGAAAAAGAACCCACTTTGTGGAGGAACTCCTGATTATCCCCTTTCAAAGAGAAGAATCCCTGGGGGATTCAGGTAAGCAGACCTTCTCTTTCAAAAACAGGGAGATCACTCCAAAAGGAAAATGGGTCCCAAAAGACCCTGAGGGGAACAGGGTAAGTATGGAGACCAACCCAGAACAAGAAACTATTGAACCTCAAACATGTGAGCCAGACCGAATGGAAACAGAGGGGGTTTCCTTTCTCCAAATGGGTTCTGACAACTGTCGCCAGGTGGACAGACAAGGAGCCGGGGGAAAAGGAGGATTCCCCAACAACTCCCATTGCGAGTTGCAAAGTTTTTTTTACAGATTCCAACTCCAACACCGAAAATTGACCAAGATCACGCAGTGTCGAGTTTAGTATTACTAAGATGACCACAGGGCTGTCAAATAACTCACACTTTCTTTGCACCTTGGAGGAGAAAGAAGGCTGAATGTATGCACCGGTCAAGGTGCAGTGTCAGTGTGAATTACCAGCTCTGGTGGATACTGGATCCCAAGCCACCCTCCTGTCAAAGAGGGACTTTGACCAACTAAACTCAAGACCAGGGGAGGGCTACCAAATTCCACTCACACCACTTCCTGGACAACTCCAAAATGTTGACATGAATGTTATTTCCATCGAAGGAACTGCAGATCTTGAAATAAAAATTGGACGGCACAAGCTAAAACATCCGGTGATAGTCTTGACTCCCGAGGGCATGCCTTGTTTACTGGGAAATGATCTCCCGAGGAGGTTATGACCTCTGATCGACTGTGTAAGCAAGGTCCTCTGGACTCAGACTAACCGTCCCATAAAATTAAAAATGAGTACCAATTACGTAAGCCTGAATGCTACCTGTTACGTAATTGATCAATGTTCTGAGAATGTAGAGCTCCATTTCCAGAATAAACAAGTTCCAGACATCGTTATCTCTGTAGGAGAACACATTGGTGAAGGCAACCCTCCTCAATTTTTGAAAATCAACATTCATCCCAGTTTTAAGTGGAAGGGAACACCCTAGAATTTTACACAAGTTCAAAATTAGAAGAAACCTTTACTCCCATGAAACCAGACAAGGAAGATCCCACTCAAAGTCTGATGGGAACTCAGAAAAAGGGTGAGCAGTTGTTTTTCCCCATTCAGTTAAATGAGGGGGAGGAGTCGGTGCTCGCCAGAGTATGCCTGAATAATGGAAGGAGCTTTATCAGCGAACAATTATTCAGGAAACTCCCAAAAGATAACACCATTCCCACATTGAAATTGATTGACAAATGGGAAGTAGGTCTGGAAACCCGAAATTTCAAACATCTCCTGACTAGCAGGTGTATGCTAAAAATGTCCATTGGCAACAAATGCGTAGACCATCATTGTTGGGTCGTGAGAGATATCTCTTCTACCTTTTATCTGGGAAGTGACATTCCCAATCGATTCACAATCAATTTGGATCTAATTAATCATAAAGCATAGTCCAGACTGGGGAGTAACCCCATGGAAATTGACAACACTGAAAAAGCATTCTGCTCGGCTCAATTGCTGCCTTATGCGGTTGAAGTTCAAGTGCAAGGTGAGGTTAGCATACCAGGGCAGGTGCAACAGTTTATTCTCCCCCTCATAATTAAGCAAGGAAAGAACCTCAAACATCAGGACACCTATATAAATCTAAATTCCCATCTCCAACAACAAGGTTTGTATTTAAATCCGACACCTCTAGTAGATCTAGAAAATGACACCATTTGAATATTGGTGGATAACAGCGACCCTCGAAGAAACGCTTTGGGTGCAGACACCTTTATTTGAATTGCAGATGATTCCCAACATTATTCCACTGATTTAAGTAATTAAATCATGGGGCCAATCCCAAACGACTGTTTTGACATCAGCAATGGTATTTCTCCAGAAAGGATTTTGACTAGATATAGGGGGAATTTCCTGGTGTACTCTTCTTGCCCCCACGGTGTGGAAGAGGTGACCTATGACATTAGGAGGGAAGAGGTAGTGTTCAGAGTCAAGGACCACTACCTCGAAGCCCCTGTCCGGGTCAACACCATCAAAAAAGATCACTCCACCAAACTGGAGGATACTGCTGAAATTACCAGGCCCAAGGTATTCCCAGGTTTCAAGCAGATGGTTGAAGAAAGGATCAATCTTGTTGATGCCTGTGAGATGGAGGAGTAAAGACAAAAGCTAAAATGGGTCCTCTTGGAATTCCAAGATATCTTTCAGTGTACTGATATGACTGCGGACGCACATCCATTCATTCAACCACCATTCCCACGGACCCCGAGCTGGCTCCAGAATTTGTGAAACAATAAAGGTTACCTCTCGTGTCCATGGAGTCACTCATGGAGATTATTAAGAATTTAGAATCCTTTGGGGTAATTCGTCCGATATACAGTACCTTCAACAACCCAGTACTGGCGATACTCAAACCGAACGGCCAGTTGACACTATGGGCAGATCTGAGGGAGTTGAAAAACAGGTCCACATGTCAAGATCGCCCCTTCCCTACATCAGACAGGGACTGGCCCAGATCCAAGGGCCATAGGTGTACACCGCCATTGACCTGACCAATGGTTACTGGACAGTACCCGTGAGTAGGGAAGACCAGTACAAGCTTGCCTTTACCTTCGGGGGGCAGGAGTACATGTGGACCCGAACCCCCTTTGTATACATAAACTCCAGCAATTAGTTTAACATCTTCCTACATAAGGCCATGCCCGATTTGGGCGAAAGGGGGAACCTGGCCTACGTGAATGATGTTTTGATCAAGAGCTCAACTGTGGAGGAACATATAGCAGAAATCTGCTATGTTCTAACCCAGTTGCAGAAAGTCGGAGCAAAACTGTCCTTTCAGAAGGCACAGTGGTGTAAGACCCGAGTGAACTTCTTAGGGCCTGAGATCACACCTGAGGGTCTTAATCCCCAGGCAAAGAAGGTGGAAGCCTTATTTAACTGAAAAGACCCTACTACTCTCCAAGAATTAAGAAGCCTTCTTTGGCTCACTAATTATAGTTGGAAGTTCATTGAACACTATGCAGAGGTCATTCGACCCGTGGTCCATTTATTAAAGGCCGGAGTCTAGTAAGAGTGGGGTCCGGAACAATCTGAGGCAGTGAAACAACTGAAAAGAAGCCTTTCCCAGGCTCCTTGTTTGACCTACCGCACAAAGAACAAGTAGTTCTTCTTGGAGACAGGGTTCACAGATACTTGCCTAACAGCAGTATTGTACCAAAAGCATGACAAGGTCAACAAAGTCATCTGATACGAGAATTCAATAACTTTGAGAAAGCACTCCTGCCAACGTTATGGGCGTCAAACAATTACTGTCCATTCATCCAGGGGGAGCACATCATTGTTGAGACTCCTCACCAACCCTTGCAATATCTACAAAGTGACAGATTAAAGGAACTCATGGTGACAACAGTAAAGACAGTCCCAAGTGATCACAGTTCAAGGGTGGTTATTAAACTGTAAGTGCAGGGTGGAAAAATGCCTAACCTAAGCCTGAATCTAAGATGGGAGCAAGCGTCGAACATCAAATGAAAAATAAGGCAGTCCTTGTGGTGTCTTGTCAAAGTAAAAAGCCTATACTAAAAATAAAACATATTGCCAATGTCTTACAGCTAATTACAGAAAGAGTGTGGGAAAGGGTATTCAAAATAAATAAGAAAGTGTTTACAAATAATAAGTCAGGATGCGATTGCCTCGAGGTCTCCCTTCCCCGTGTTTTTAGCACGACACAAGGTGGGACTTTGGAGCACAGCACACGCTCGAGCCTTCTCAGTACAAGCCAACAGTTCCATATCAGCTATCAGGTTCTTCGATGATTAAGTCTATTTTCAATAAAAGTCTCTTGCCTTCGAGGGCCTGATATTCTCAACAAACAAACACAAAGTTGTGTTCCACGAATATGTTAGGTGATGACTTCACCCCTTGGTCCCCCTCTTCTGGGCACAGACCCCTTAGAAATCGTATTCAACACATTAACAAGAAAGTGGGCCTCATTACAAGTCCGGCAGTAGCTGTGCCGGTAAAACTGGCAGGGTGGCCGCCGGACTCATGATTTTTCCAGCGTCTGGCTTCCCGGAATTACCGGGGTATTACAACCCCGGCATTCCGGGAAGTCAGGCGCAGGACAAATTGTATTCCCCATTCCCATTCGAGTCCCATAGGACTTAATGGGAATGGGGAAGACGGTAGCACCGGCACCATTCATAATGGTGCCAATGCTACAGTCAAAGTCTGTGAGCAGGGTGCCGTTCCACCCTCGCCAGATCAGACCTGGCGTGCGGGGTTGGCATTTGGCCCACAAACTTGTACTTTGCCGGTCCGGTAACCGGACTGGCAGGGTCGTAATGTGGCCAAGTTTCTTTCTCAGTGAACTTTGGTGATAACCTTCCACCCCTGGATCTCCCTTGTCTGGGCTCGGACCCCAGATGACAAGGGAGGCACTTCCTTTGCCCTTGTCTTGCAATGCTTCTTGCTCTCCCAAATCTTAATGTCTTTTTAAACAGGTTTTCTCAAAAGTGTTCATATTGGAAAAGGTGGGGGTGACATGAGGAGTGATATCCTTCATCCTAGGGATTTTGGTAAACTCAGGAGGGTAAGATTGGTAGGGTTCATGAAACAAATGAAAATGATCAGAGTTTCTACTGTGATCTCAACAGGGGGGATTGCGGGAATGGTAGTGTGTTGTCTGAACAGATTGAGAGTGCAGGAAATAATAATCACAGGGATGGGAAGGAGAGTGACTGGAAATACTCGGGTAGAAAACCAGTACGAGACAGGGATTCTGGGAGTTGTGGTTCTCGAGAGTAACAGTGTTTTGGCTCCTAGGGGATTTGCCAAATTTGAAGGGGTGGTTGGCTTTACCTTCAATGGGTGGAACGAAAGATGAGCGGCAATAGCTTCTAAAAGCTTGAGACTTCGGTCCCCTCACCATCCTCCCTGTGATGGTACTGCGTCTCACCTGGGGTATCCCCTCAAACATAACCCTGATCCCTTCAACCCAGGTGGTCCTTCCCTACTTGTCCACTCCTAGGGTTGGGATAGGAGGGGGCTAGTTCTCTTCCCCAGCCACCTGAGTAAGGGATTCTCGAGATCTACTGGGGAGAATACCCTAAGGTTTCTCACACAGAATCCGGATGGGGAACGTTAGCAATTCCAGAATTACTTCCTGGATTCTGTCCATGCAAGGCTTTCCTGTGGAGGTCAGATATGGCCAAAACAAGAGAGTGCCTTAGCGCAAGGGTTGGCGGACTTGCAAGATTGTGCTCAACAAACCTGTCTTGAGGACAAAAGTCTAATGACCAACAACAAAATGGAGGCGTACTTAACTTCCCCACACAAGGTCTATGAAGAAGACATGTGTCTGGGATACCCACATGGGTGCTCCTGCCATGTTGATAACAACGGGGAAAAAGAACTGGTGGCTGGCATTGGGAATGCCTCGGTGAATGATACCCTAGAGCCCTCTGCTGGTTATAAAATAGGACCCAAAAGTAGTCGGGTTGCAGAGTTGGTGGCTGTCTATCAAGCCATCCTCACTGCAGTGTACCACTGACTCAATGAACTGGTCATAACCAATGACTCTGATTATGTCAGCAATGGGTTTGTGGAGCACCTGATTAACTGGAAGACTTGAAGCATGCATTGTGCCAACAACAAACCCCTAAAGCATGCAAAACGGATCCTGTCAATTGACGATCTGGTGACCTCCATTGAGATGACCATCTATTGGAAGATAAGAGGTCATTCGAAGATAGAAGCTCCAGAAAAGACTGGGAATGACCTGGCTGATTAACTGGTTAAAACCGGAGCTCTGCAGGGAGTTTTCATAGAAACGGGATCCCTGCTAGGTGAAATCCAAATGGCAGCTGTCACCAGGCCACAAACACATGCTAACAGCAAACTCTTGACAGCACAGTGGAGTTAAGATACCCCAGATGCAGATTCGATCACTGCACTGAAAGAGGAGCCAATCATTGGAAAATGTTATCGACACATTGAAGACCCTGTGAGCTTTCCTTTAACAGAGTCGGATTATACCAGTAAAAAGGATCTTGGGAGTTGATGAAGTCTTCTGAAATGTTCTGGATCCAAGATGGTTTGTTGGTAAGGAGACCCCTATCTGGCTGTGACCAATGGGTGGTGCCTACCTCATTCTGAAGCCTGATGTTGAACCATGCCCATGACCGGCCACTGCCGGTAATAGGGGGTTTCATACGACATTGGAAATCTTGCGGGTGTTTGCCTACTGGCCACACATGGGCCAGGACCTCGACATTTACCTAAAGGGGTGTCTAGTGTGTGCTCAATTTCAACCCAGTTCACTCACATACTGAGCCTCACTACAAAAAAGAGGAATGAAACTGCCTTGGTCAGATGTGCAAGTTGATTTCATTGGGCAAGTGATTCACTCTTCTAGAAGAAACAAGTACATGTTGAAAGTGACATGCTTTTTCACAAATTGGGTAGAATGTATTCCACCCCGAATTGTAAGGCAGAGACAGCTGCTGCACTAATAATCAACCACATCTTCTCTTGTTCCGGCCTCCTACAAAGGATTGAGTCAGACTGAGGAAGCCATTTTACCAGTGAGGTGATGGTGAGGATGTGGGAGATTCTAGGGGTTAAAAGAAAACCACACTGCCTACCACCTAGCCTCAAGCAGGGGGTAGATAGATACAACAAAACAATTGGGAGTATCTTAAAGAAGTTTGTGGCAGACTCTGGACCCACTAGTGGCATCCGATTGCCACTTATCCTGATGGCTATTAGGTGTACACCATCTTTTGCAACAAAGATTTTCCATTTGAGCTCATGACCGGATGAATAATTGTGTTACCGCAGCATCTGCTCTATAGAACTCAAGAGCAGACACTGATAAATGCATCCAATACTGATGAGTACATTGAACATTTAAGGAAGCAGCACCAGCATGCTTTTGCGAATGCGCGGTGCAATTTGGAAAGATTGGCTGAAGGAAGACCTATTATGATCTATCGACAACAAAGAAAGAGTATGAAGTAGGTGACAAGGTTTACCTATACAATTTTCAAAGGAAGCAGGCCAAGGGGTGGACATTCCTTCCATCTTGGCATGGTGCCTTTAAAATTGTAGATAAAATATCACCTGTTGCTTACAAGATCTGCATCCCAAAAGGAGAACAGACAGAAGAAAAATGGGTCCACAAAGCTGTCATCCCAGAAACGCTTTACGACTGAGTGATGAGCCAAATGAAAGTCGAGCCGAGGAACCATCTGAAGAATGAAAAGGAAGGATGAAAAATAAATCGGGTGGAAACTAAGACGAATATATATATATACATATATATATATATTATATCACTAACAAAAACATTGTTAAAGGGACATTATGGTTAAGTTGCACTAGCAAAAAGCTATGAAATTCAATGGAAAAACATTGTTACAGGGACGTTATGGTTACAGGTAAAAACTGAAAAAAACAAAATTCACCAGTTATGTTAAGCTAAGCAACCAAATGTAGACTTCCATAGTGCACCACGACAAAGTAATTGTTCGTGACGATGCCAAATATCTCCAAAGGCAAACCATCACGCCAAAACTGCAGTCACTCTGACAGCTCCAGAAAGCATCAACTCCTTCCAACCCGAAATTACCAGCAACGCCTCTTTGCACACAAAACCTGTGCAGATGGTGCACAAAGGTGTCACAGACGATAAGCACTGTGCGTCTCTCCATCTCGACCAACCTCACGACACAGTATTGGGACGAAATGGTACCGCCCCTTCCTGTCAACCACACCCTAAACACCTAATTGCCTATTTCCCACAGTTCCATTTCCATGTCCACCATGCTCATAATGGAAGAATGTGGTACGTGTGCTTTCCCATCTACAGTGAAGGCCATGGCCCAGTAAAGCACACAAATACTTCTTCCCCTTGCACAGGCATTTTTGCAGAACTCCCCATTGGGTGGTGTCAAATTTTCAAACACGCATGCAGCAATCACATACAAAACCATTTCTGTACACCACTCCATATTCACGGTTAAACACAGAAACTTCTGCTAAAGAATGCACGATTGCAGCATCCACAAAGATCCTGAGGCGCAACCAGCACACCTTTGGCCATGCACACAACAGTGCAGCCCTTTCCACACCCACCACAACAGCATGGATCCATGCATGCGACCATGTGGGCACCTAACATTATGCACAACCGTAACATAGCACTTCTACCCAACTCCCCCACACCATAAAACACCAAATCACGAGAATGTGTCACAATTAGCAGAATCCACAAACATACCACAGCCTGAACCACCCCTACCCGCTGCCATTCGCAAAGTATTGTGTCACTGGCAACCTATGCACAACAGCTTCACAACAGTGGGCCTACTTCCAAGCACATGTAAGATGCAATTCGACCATACCCTCTTCCAAACTCACATTACGTAAACACTGCAACACTACACAACTTCTTACTGCACCATCTCCTCCCGTACACCAAATACTGTAGCATGTTGCAACTATCACCACAACCATGGAACGCACAATACACACTTTGCAACTCACTTGTGCTGCTGTGGCACGTCAACAATGTGCTCCACACCCATTGTCCAATGATCACCACCCTGTGCCTGATGCACTGTCAAACCTGCATTGCTGCAGTGGGTCTGCTCCTTGCACACATTCCCCGTACCGTAATGCAACCATGCATGTCAGCATGTCAGCAACTACTACTATGCACTTACGCACCACTGGCACCAGCACTCCTACCCAACCTCCACACTGCAATGGATATGCACAGCCTTAAATGCAACAGTTACCATAATGTACAAACATGACACTGTCTCCGGCAACCCTACACCCTTTCATTCTCATACTATTGTCTTACCCACTTCCACTCAGAAAGTATTGTGTCACTGCCAACCTAACCACAAAATGTTCACAACATTGCTCATGTCAGCATGTCAACAACTACCACTATGCACATAAGCACCACTGGCACCAGCACTCCTACACAACCTCCACACCTCAATGGATATGTACAGCGTTAAATGCAACAGTTACCATAATGTACAATTATTACACTGTCTCCGGCACCCCTACGCCCTTTCATTCACATACTACTGTTTTACCCACTTCCACTCAGAAAGTATTGTGTCACTGGCAACCTAACCATAAAATGTTCACAACATTGCCCATACTCCAAGCAATCTGCACACAGCACACTATCCAAGCACATACAAGCTGCCCTTCAACCATACCCTCTACCACACTGACAGTATGCAAACACTGTACCCAGTACCCACACTGCGTCACTTTTCACTGCACCATCTCCAACCACACATGAAAAATGTTACCATGTTCTAACAGTCACCTGACCTGCAAAACCAAACATACAAGCATGGCAGCTCACTTCTGCTGCTCTATTGCAAGTCACCACACTCTAACTGATGCAGAGTCAAAATGCATTATTGTCGTGGGTGTGCTCAAGCCCTAGGCTCTTGAGTGCTTGGCCTATGGCCTACGCCCTTCGCCATTACAACCAATAGTCTAGGCCTTGCACACACCCACCACAACGTAATGCCACCATGTATGTCACCATGTCACCAACTACAACAATCCACATACATATTACTGCCACCAGCACTCCTACCCAACCTGTGCACTGCCATGGAGCTATGCAGGAAGAAATTGCAACAGTTACCATAATGTACAAATAAAACACTGTCTCCTGCACCCTTGTGTACTTTCATTCAATTACTATGCCGTACCCACTTTCATTCACAAAGTATTGTGCCACTGCCAACCTACCCACATACTGTTCGCAGCATTGGCCCTACTCTAACCAATCTGCACATACCACACTATGCATGCAACCCCTCTACCGGATGCAGAGTGAGACATGCATTGCTGCGGTGGGTGAGCTGAAGCCCTAGGCTCTTGAGAGCATAGCCTACAGCCTACAACCTTCGGCCATGCGCCCAATAGTCTTATCCTTCAAGAGACCAACCACAATTTCAAGCACCCATTCATGCCACCATGTGCCCAACTACTGCTATCCATCTGCATAGCACAGGCACCCGGGCTCCCACCCAACCTATGCCAGGTGCAATTCACTCCCCTTCTGCAATTCACCTGCCACCACTCACCACGGAAAGAGGTTGCCGCCAACAGGTTGTGTTACGCTCACCTGGCTCCCACAGGGGCGTCGGTCGGATCCGGGCGGCTGCGGTCTCCACCAACATGATGCGTAGTGCAGAGATGACTGACTGGACTGGCCCTCCTAATCTTGTCTGCTTGACCCGTAGAAGTATTCTCCTGCAAGTGGAGGGATGGATTTAGCCACCCGTGGATTCAAGTGATGGCACCCCCCACAGTCCTCCCAACTAATCACCTCCGAAGTGCCCTCTCAGCAATCTCACCTTATATTCTAGAAAGATGAGCTCTCCATCCTGCATGGATTGCAGGGGCACGTTGATGCCAGTTACTTCAGTGGTTTGAAGGCGTGGGAGAGCTCCGGAGAGTATTGACTCTGAGGTTCCTGGCAAGGTCCAGTAAGTATCAAGTTCATAGAGTTCAATATGTCTGATGTTTCACTCTTGTCCCCCCTTCCTACCTTGTCCTGCAGCTGAGATCATAAGAAGATGCTCTTGTGGCAGCTGGTGGCGCTCAGGTAAGATTCTGAATTACCCGACGCTGTCCGGTAAATGTTGCATGTGTTTAACGTGTTGTTTTCTCTCTCTTGGCAGGTGCGGCACATGAAGATGTGGAGAGTTATAGAATAATGCCTCCGGTGGTAAATCAGGTAAGTCTATGGTGAATAGAGTTATATTTGTTGGTTTTCTCGGCTTACCTTTCTTTTGTCCCCCAGGTGCCGGAGTTCGGCGAAGAAATGATGGAGGCAGCGCCGAATCGAAAGATGCTGCGAGGACTGGTGAGTATGGCGCGGCGCTGCTGCTGGAGATGCGACGCGTACAGAAATGATGTTCTTTCCAGGTCCGGAGGTGAGATGGATCCGGAATCAGGTGAGGAATTCAAAAATAGTTTGTTTTCTAACCTTGTCCTTTTCTTTCCTCTTTGTTTTAGGAGCTCCAGATTCGAGGCGGGCGTGGCAGAAGACTGGATGCAGACTGCAGGCACGGTGAGCGTTACGCTGCTGGATGCAGAATAACGCGAAGCGTGTGCTGTTGTTCGGGCGTGGTTTAAATAGCCTCCAAAGTAGTTCCAGGTAAGAAGTTCCCTAGAACCACATACCCGGTGCACAACCTCCATGCAGTAGAATTTACGCCCTTACGGAACCCGAAAACCTTCACCTATGACAATACTTGGACCAATACGTTGCTCATGGCTTCATTCGTCCATTCAAGTCCCCTGCATCCTCAGCTTTATTCTTCGTGCCTAAAAAGGAAGGTCACCTCAGAACGTGCATAGACTACCGCGCATTAAATCAGATTACGGTGAAGAACCGATACCCGTTGCCTCTGATCCCCGAATTACTAGACCAAATAAAGGATGCTTGCATCTACAGCAAATTAGATCTCCGAGGGGCATATCATCGGATACGTGTAAAGAAAGGCGACGAATGGAAGACTTCCTTTCGCACCAAGTACGGATTATTCGAATATCAGGTGATGCCCTTCTGGTTGTGCAATGCACCAGCAGCCTTCCAGAATTTTATGAACGATGTCCTTCGTGAACTCATTGACGTCTGTGTTGTCGTATACGTAGACGATATTCTAGCGTACTCCTCCTCAGAATCAGACCATGTTAAGAACGTGCGTGCAGTCCTTGAGAAACTACGCCAGCACAAGTTATATGCAAAATTGGAAAAATGCGTTTTTCATGCTACGGAAGTTGAATTCCTTGGATTTATCTTGACTCCAAAAGGAGTCCGAATGGACTCTCGAAAGGTGGACGCAATTCTCAAGTGGCCATCACCCAGTTCAGTAAAAGGGGTACAAAGCATGCTCGGATTTGCTAATTTCTACCGCAGATTCATTCCGGATTTCTCACATGGTGTACACCCTATCACAGCACTTTTGCGAAAAAAACAAATGCTTCTTGTGGACCGAAGAGGCCGAAAAGACCTTCCAAGAGCTGAAAGCGAAATTCACACCTGCACCTGTCTTAAAGCATCCACGCCCTGAACTTCCATACATATTTGAAACTGATGCATTCAGTTTAGCCATGGGAGCAGTCCTGTCCCAGAAGGATCCTGAAACCGGTCAACTTCACCCAGTAGCATTTTGGTCCACAAAATTCTCGGCACCCGAGTTAAACTATGCAGTTACCGATAAAGAGTTATTAGCCATCAAATCCGCCTTCAAGGCTTGGTGGCATTATCTTCTCGGTGCCAGGTATACTATTACTATAATCATCGATCACCGGAACTTGCAGTATTTAAAAACAGCCAAAGCCCAATCGTCGCACCAACTTCGATGGGCATTGTTCTTTGCCGAGTTCGATTTCGTGATCACTTATCGACCAGGCTGTAAAAATGGCAAGGCAGAGGCCTTATCCTGAATAGGGATGGGAGAAGCATATGCGAACCCGGAACCGATGCCTATAATTTCAGAACAAAGAATGCTTTGCATAGCTACTCTACAGACACTAGAGGATATTCATGTAAAAATCCAACAACTCTTCGATCCAACAGCCCTGCAGGACTGGGTAAAGAAAGGCCCGGACTACTCAGTCATCAATGACCTACCTTATTATCAAGGGCGACTATTTCTACCACACAAGGAACTACAAGAACTAGTCATCTCCAATTATCATGACACCCTGATGGAAGGGCACCCAGGTATCGCAAAAACTGAAGCTAAAATTAAGAGACAATTCTGGTGGCCCACCTGGTGAAAAGACGTAACAAAACAAAAGTCAGAAGAAAAAACCAGCTGGCCTTTTACAACCTTTGGACATTCCACCTACACCATGGCACACCTTATCTTTAGACTTTATTACAGATCTACCTCCATGTAATGGATTTAACACCATTCTAGTTATTGTGGATCTTTTTTCCAAGATGGCCCACTTTATTCCTTTAAAGGGAGTACCTTCTGCTTTAATTCTGGCCAAGGATTTCCTCGAAAACATTGTTCGAATACACGGATTTCCTTCCGTTTTGGTCTCTGACTGAGGTAGTCAATTCATTTCACATTTTTGGAAGAAATGTTATCAATTGGCGCAAATCGACGTGAGGTTATCAACCAGTCACCATCCCCAGACCGATGGTCAGACAGAGAGGACCAACCAGACCCTTGAACAGTACCTACGTTGCATGCTACACCAGACCAGCGCCAGGACCTATTTCTGTGATGAGTCTGGCGCCTATGGCACCAGGACTGAACCCAAACAGCCCCCAGCCGAGGCTGTTGGGGTTTTAATAAGAATCTGGATGACTGCTCCCGGAGCTGATGGGCTTGATCCTGATGCCCGGGGGTAGGCATCATGACAGGTTGCGGCAGAAGCCATCAGGCCGTTATGACAGCTGCCTCCAATCACCACACAAAGTAGGTGCCTGCCTAGATACACACGAACCGGCGCAGTACACACAAATACTGCAGCCACTCCTCCATCTTCTTCCACCTATTTACATATGTCACATAAACCACTTTTCACTCCCCCACCCTTTCCCCCACTTCTTGACACCAACACATGGCGTATGGTATATTTTGCAGACCCTTCCGCCGGCGCGCTGTCCTCCGAAACACCATGGCGGCTTTTGCCAAAAAATGTTGACGCAGAGCACGCTTCCCTCCAGCCAACCACCGGCCGCATCCTATGTTCTCTGACAGCACGCCGTACCGCAAGCCAATGGCACTTCTGTCCGCAGGGTGAACTGGGAAATGGGTCTGTGGAGCGGACTGAGGTATCAGAAATTTTTAGAGACGTACATTTCAGTTGTTTGCAACAAAAGTACTGATCGGATTCCCACCGAACACACAAAAGTATGCTTTCTGACCCAAGCCCCTGCTCCTGCCGCAAATTTGGTGCAAATCTGTCCAGCCGTTCGGGCTGTTTTTCCCCATTCAGTCTATGGCAAAATTTATAATTTTCGGACCCCCCTATAACTTTCCCCCTGGGGGAAACCTCACCAAAGTGCAAGTGCAATGTTGTAAAACAACAAATAATGGCCGTGTAAAACATGGAGAGAGGAGAGAGAAGGGTAACTGTCCAATCCTAGTTGCTGGAACTATTGCAGGGTACTTCCCAAAATTGTAAAATGAGTGGTGTTGTTGCTGCTATATAAGGGGGGTTGAACTAGGAGGAGTGGGCAGAGCTGGTGGAATTTACCATCAGGAGGGCTGCAAAAACCTACCATCTGACAGCTGGAAGGAAACACCAGAGGAGATTGCTGAGAGTGCATCTGGGTGGATCTGTCTATTTCTAGGAAGCCCTCAAAGCTGACAGAGTCCTATGGTGGAGAGCGGGAGGTCATCTTTGAGAGTGGAGTGAACAGACCCCTGACCTATCTTTCCAGAGTGTCCTGAGATGCAGCTGGCTTTCTTGCACTTTAAACAGAGGCCTTCTATGTAAGTAGAATTTAGCCCTGGGAACCCAAAAGGTGGGGCAATCTGCTTGCCTTAAATCCTTTCCCTTTATAGTGGGCGGGGTGGGTAGGCGGTGGCAAATCTGTTCAGAGCCTTAGCCAATTTAACTAAAAATATGAATTTAATTAATTCCTCATTTGGTAGAACACTATGGGGTGATTTTTTTACAATTCAAACTTAACAAAGCTCCCTTCCCAGTGTGCGCTGAAAACTATAGACTATAATTTAATTGTATAATCCTTTTTGTCCTGCTGACTCAGCCTTCTTTAAGGAAGAGGGGTATCTTTGCTCTTGAATCAGTCAAAAAGTTTTACCCATCTTCCCCAACACAGTCTTTTCAGTGGAGGGGGTCTGAAATCCACTTTTCCCAGATCATTCCAACTTTTCCTTCCGACTACCAAAACATAGACCAAAGTAGGTGGGGTCTGAAAAACAAACCGCTAAATCACCCTGTGTTTATTTTAAACCAAAAGTGTGGGCGAAATCATAATTGCCTAATGTATTTGAACCAATCTTGAAATCCTACTGCTAGCCTTTAAAGCCTGCAGGAAAATCAGGAAAATCAAAATCACACAACACTACATTTATAATTGTTTTGGTTATTATTAATATTATTATTAGTGTTAGGAAAGATTTGTCTTTACTGCCCCTTTCCTTCCATTTTAATGGAACCCCAAACATTTTGCTTTTATATTTGAGCCTGACTTGTACTTTTTACAGACAGCGAAGCCTTGAGCTTCACTACACTGTCTTTTGCTCATCTGTTTTGGGAAAACCAGCATGTCCTTCAGGCTGTCAGTACTGGGAAACATTGTTCCCTTAGTGTTGCGACTTTGTTACTACTTTAGTAACTTGTTATCACTTGTGGTAACTTTTATCAATTTACAATTAATCTTACAGTGCAGTATAATTGGGTACGCTTTTTGTTTTGCACTAGACTAACACTTGAAGGATTTTTGGTTACTCTATGTGTGCTAAATGGACAAGGTGGTATTCAGCAGTGACTTTTTACAATTTTCTGGTGCTTTTCATTTTAGCCTTACCACGTTTACCGTGTTTGGTTACTAACTGTGGCTAGTGTCCCAACATGGCCATGTCACATGGGTTTTTGCTTGTCCTTTGGCCATCTTGTTCTTTAGCCTTCTTCCTGGCCTGTGAGGCCAGGAAAATCCTTATAAGGACTTCCAGAGCAGAGGCTTTTGGCAGGCTACCAGAGGGCTATGTGTGTTTGTTGAGAGGATGTGGGCTGGAACTGTCTGGTCCCAATCCACAAACTGGTTTCAGTGTGTCTGAGTGGTATGCATGAATGTTACCACCAGTGGTCCTGATTGGACCACCGCTGGTGTATGTGTGTGGGCTAGTCCTGCTATTGGCTAGGGGGAGTTTCGGCTCTTACCTGGCTTTTAGGATAAGAAGAGGACCCCTGCACCCATTCTTCAGAGAACCTGGAGTAGCCTGAAGGAGCCAAGACTCCTATCCAACTGTGAGACCTTTGAAGAGACCAGAGACCCGACTGAAGGAGGCCTGGCGACCAACCTCTGCTGCTGTCCTGGAGGAGCCCTGTCTTGCACATGATCTTCAGCAGTCCTGTGAAGGAGCTGTGACCTTTGAAGTGGAGGGAACATCCATTCCTGACATCTGCTCGGTACCCTGCGAAGAAGGGCTTTTGGAAGTATCCAGGGACCGTCCTGTGGCTGACCAGCTCGGAGTTTAGGCTATCCATGCTCTGACATCGCCATTCTGAGTCCCGACCTGGAATTTGGGTGCTCCTCAGCTTGTCCTACAAGACTCAGCGCCGTGAAATGTCGGCTTCCTAGCTTCAAGGGGACCCGAGATAGGAGGGAAAGTCTGACCGCGACAAGTGGGGCCCTTTGCGTCGCCGTGCTGTGGCGACCACCTTCTGAAATAGCTTTGCCGACCCGAGTCCAGTCCTGAGAGGGGTCCTGCATGGAGTTTTGCTGCATTTTACATCTGAGAGTTCTTGCAACAGCAAAAGACACCAACCGGAGATCAGCTCAAACCTGCAACACCTGCAAATCGAGGACTGTGACTGATGGCAGGAAAATAAACCTCTGAACCTCTTCCATTGACCTGCCAAGTCTGGTGAAGAATCGGAGCATGGGGGTAAGTTACAGTTGGTCTTACCTGTCCCTAAACTCCCTTTAAAAGTTGTCCTAACTTTTACAAAACTTTTACTATACTTTGGTTTTACCATATCTTGCTGGTGCAAGCCTTACGAAAGTTGGAGACACTTCTATTAGTTAGGAAACATTGTGCCCTAACCCTAGAAACTATTTACTGGACCCCAGAGACATTACCTTCATTTTTCACAGCTTCACAAACTTTGTTGGAACTCTCCTGAACTTTTGGGCATAAGGCCCCAGACAATTTAGGGAAGGACAATTGAAGTTAAGGTTAACTCTCTGTGGACTATTGGTGCATAAACTAATCTGTACTTTCTTTTACAGGGGTTTGATTTGTATTATGCTCTCAACCGGTAAATGTATATATGTGATCTATCATTATTGTTGTGTGATATTTTTACCTGTCAGTAGTCATTTTTCATAGTGTTGTTTGGCCATAAATAAATAACTGTATTTGTATACATACTGTCTACGTGTAATCTGTGATTCCCATTGTGTGTACTCATTGTGGATCCTTTACAAGCTAACCACCTCTTGAGACCTAGCCTAGACCCTCGTCACTGCTACCTTAAACTGGTTTGGCTACAACTCCCCAGAGCTGTCCCTGTCACAATATAGGTTGGCCTTCTATACATCTGTCCGCCAGGTCAGAGTATAGAAAATCACTCCTAGCAACCAGTTTAATTATTTTTTTGAAGTGAAATTTGTAGAAAGTGAAAAATTGTGATTGCGTTCTTTTCAACTCACTTTGTGATTTACTTATGCGGAGAGAAGTTGATTGTGTTGTGCCACGGATAAAGTGGTTTTTGTCATTGTCGTGTGAATTTCTGTTACTTTTAATTTAAATAAATAACAATATATTTCATGTACACGGGCCGGTTTCTTGGCTCCTTGGTAGCTCGGGGGGGGGGGAGTGTGGGGGGATCCAAGGGGCATGATATGAGTCTGAGATAGGGCTGAATAAAAGAATATGATAAACAGTTTGTTGCGAGACACCTTGAGTGGGGAGGGAAGGGACTCCCTGTGTTGAAGGTGGCTTCTCAATAAACCGATACATAAGATCTCCCACCGATTACCAATTTGCGAATGCTATTACATTATCCATGAGCCAGATCCGGGAATGCACATTTAATGCACGAAGTGACCATACACTGATTTCTTTAACCCTTTCCATTAAAAAAGAAAGAGGAAGCCTGCCCTTTTAAGGTAGGAGAGCTAGAGGTTGGGAATAAGGGCTAACGGCTGGGGTGTTCTGATAAATATATGAACGCTAGGTGTAAATATATTGAAATATTTCCCGTTGATCGTATTAGAAGAGCGGATGTTGATGAGCCTCATTTTATTGTAAACCAAGTAATTAAGGTAACTGCTAAGTTTGTAACTCTAGAGACGAATAACATGGTTATGGCTAGCACAAGAGATACAGGTGCATTTGATATTGCAATATGCACCAAAAAGTGAATACTGAGGCAACAAATCAGATTGGTGAACAAAACAAGGCCGGATTGCCTGGAACGTATATTAGAAATACGAGAGCTTCAAAACCAATACTCACATTGAATTAAGAGACATAGGTTCTCAGTTAAGAAAAGTGATTGGCGAAGAGTGTTAGAATTATTGAGAACATCAAACACAAATACATTGTGGAGAATATTTAATAAGACCGAAGGATGTTGGACTGGTCTATTGGTCAACCCAATCTGTGAAGAGAAATGGGAACTGTTCTTAAAGAACAAGCATAACCCACCTCTGCAGAAACGTGACGAAACTGGGGGGAGTTTAAACCTGAGCTCTAGATAGATGAGGAAAATATTTTACACTGCATACATAAACTGAAGAACTCGAGGGTGCCCGGACCTGATGGGTTATCAAACATGGTCATTAAAAGAAACCCTGAACTGTTGGCTAAGGTACTTTATGGGCTGTTCAAGGCGGCTATTAGGAGAGGTTGTATACCTGACACAAGGAGGAGGGGAATAATCGTTACTGTATATAAGAAGGGTGAGAGGAGTGAAGAATGTAGCCTTATTAAATATTCCTGCCAAATTCTTCTCCACTTTCCTATTAAAGGAAATAATAGCTTGGGTGAAGAAGGTTAATTTATTGAGTCCCTTTCAAACATGTTTTAGGGGGGGTTGCTCAACAATCCCCAACATCTTTGTATTTAACACCCTGATAGAAGGTGTGCTGCAGGATAAGCACGGGAGTATAGGCAGGGTCAACGTGCTCGCCTTGGAAACAAGACAACAAGGAGCAACACAGGTTTGATCCCTGGTTCTGCGCTTTAGAAGCCTCTGGGTACTAAGCGCGTTATCATATCATATCATAGCATAAGCTGCCATTGTATGCCCTGTTCGTACACTTCAGCATGGCGAACAGGGGTAAATTGTGGATGAAATTAAGGAACAGGGGTATACCGGAACACTTGCTATGGTTTCTGAATCAACTACACACAAATACCAAAGTACAAGTCAAGATTAATAGCTTTGAGTTGTTGTCTAAAGATATCAAGACGAGCAGCAGAGTTAGGCAAGGGTGCGTTCTGGCCCCTATGCTTTTTAATATATATATATATATATGGATGGCAGACTTCACTGAATACTTAACTTTGGTTAAGAACATGCTGCCTGAAATCCCTGATAAGATATTGTGTGGCTTGCCTACGCGGGCGACCTGCTCCCATTAGACCTCACATATGACAGTATTGCTGGAAGCGCATCTAAGCTATGCAAATTTGTGCAAGATAATGTTCTTAAGATTTATTTTACCAAGAACAAATGTATGAAATTTAGAAGGGACAGAGCCAGTAGAACATCGATTGCTACCTCGGCGGGGATAATTACACATGTATCTACGTATTCTTATGGTAGATAAACGAGTTGGTGGTGAGGAGATCACCAGCAAACAATTGAAGGCGTTGACCCTTATGCAGGTAATAAAAAAAAGTTTGCTAAGCAAAATGCAGGTTATAGCCTTGAAGGTATGCATATGTTATATAAACAATGTGCTATATCCATGTTGACATATGGTTTAATGGCCAACTATTTTCGTCATGGCTCCTGGGTTGAACTATTAGACAGACAGATTTGGAGAAACAATCAATACCCATAGAGGTTATCCAATTAGAACTAAGTTTGACCTCAATTGACACCATCATAATGATTTAAAAAATTGTCTATTGTACATCAAGGCCTACATGTCCCTCTCATCCCAGTTATTGTGCCTATTGGGCACGGCTACATTGGGCAACGCTAACCATGCTTTGAGTATTTACAAAGCGCAATGTGAATCCTTTTTCAAAGCTATGGAGTGATAGCCTAGTTGGGAGCTTGACCATGAGCTATTAAGGCGACAATCCAGGTCCAGGGCCATGGCTTGCGACTGCACGATCACTCAGGAACACATTGATGGTGTGAAGAGCTATGATCATTTCACTTGATTTTATAGGACATTTTTAACTCCTCCCTGCTATCCGACTAAACACCCTTCGCCTAATTATCGTAGGATCATCTAATCGATGAGACTGAACAAATTGCCAACACTGGCGGTAACTGGTAGGTGGCTAGGTACTCCAAAACCTAAGCGCCTTTGTCATTTATGTAAAAATCCAGATATGTTTGAAACATATACACATGTATTGACGCCGCTTTGGTCAATTTAGTCCGCTTTGTGGAAACTAGGGAGCCATTGACCCAGGCGCTAAGTGTTTAACGGCGCCGTAAAAGGCTGCGGCACCGTTAAACACTTAGTGCCTAATTACGAGGTCCCTTTGCAGGACCCGACCTTAATGTTAAAGTAGGGACCCGCAAAGGGACCTTGGTGCTAATTACGGTGCCGCAATTTGCAGTACCGTAATTAGCGCCTTCCCCATTCCCATAGAGCCCTATGGGGCGAAAATGGGAATGGGGGAGGGCCATGGCGGCATGGGGAATTACCGCCCCATCAACCTCGGAATGGGGCTGTAATTCCCCATTCCGCCATGGCGGACTCTGGCATGGACCATGGTACTAGCACCATGGTTTAGCGCCGGAGTCCTAATGAGGCCCGATGTGTTCTGGGAACGCTGTCTTGAGTGTTCGAGCCTGCCTTTGATGCTTGCTCTCTCAACATTATGGATCAGTAGAAACAAGTTGTTGGCAGCGTTTGAGATATCAGCACCGCTAGCCATCCAGGATGCACTATGAGATAGAAGCGTCATGATGCCTGAGACATTGGTCTCAAGTGTTTTTTGAGTTGTAACTTGATGGCTACACTGTTGGTTTAAAGTTCTTTTAGCCCTTATTTTGGAATCCATCTGGATGTAAATGATCGGTTTATCATGATGAATGTAATGCTATATGTATTTAACTCACAGCCGCTGTTTTAATGGTCTAGTGCGTAAAGTTAATTAGAACTGTGCCACACTTAAATCATTTTTTTTAAATGATGAGCTGCCCCCAGCATAGTGTGACAAACGCCGTGCTCAGACGAGCTCTGGTGTCTCTTTGATGTGCTTTAATGAAATTAAAGTATGATTAATGTGAGATGGCTGAAGGTACAGTAGACAGTGGGTGATTGGGAGCCTTTTGTCCCTTCAGAGGTGTCAATGTGTGACGATTAGAAAAGGGCGTGGTGCATAAAGCTGCATGCTGTGAGAAATGAGGATTACAGCAGGTGAAGGGCGCGGTGCATAAGGCTGCATGCTGTGAGAAATGAAGATTACAGCAGGTGAAGGGCGCGGTGCATAAGGCTGCATGCTGTGAGAAATGAGGATTACAGCAGGTGAAGGGCGCGGTGCATAAGGCTGCATGCTGTGAGAAATGAGGATTACAGCAGGTGAAGGGCGTGGTGCATAAGGCTGCATGCTGTGAGAATTGAGGATTACAGCAGGTGAAGGGCGCGGTGCATAAGGCTGCATGCTGTGAGAAATGAGGATTACAGCAGGTGAAGGGCGCGGTGCACAAGGCGGCAATGCTGTGAGAAATGAGGATTACAGCATGTGAAGTGCGCGGTGCACAAGGCTGCATGCTGTGAGAAATGAGGATTACAGCAGGTGAAGGGTGTGGTGCACAAGGCTGCATGCTGTGAGAAATGAGGATTACAGCAGGTGAAGGGCGCGGTGCACAAGGCTGCATGCTGTGAGAAATGAGGATTACAGCAGGTGAAGGGCGCGGTGCACAAGGCTGCATGCTGTGAGAAATGAGGAGTACAGCAGGTGAAGGGTGCGGTGCACAAGGCTGCATGCTGTGAGAAATGAGGAGTACAGCAGGTGAAGGGCGCGGTGCACAAGGCTGCATGCTGTGAGAAATGATGATTACAGCAGGTGAAGGGCGCGGTGCATAAGGCTGCATGCTTTGAGAAATGAGGATTACAGCAGGTGAGGGTAGCATGCGTTTTCTTTCAATGGGTTTCTCTCAACCTTGATATTACTGTCGAAAACCCAGATTTTATATTTGTTATAACCCACATGTGTATGTGTATTGATAATTGTAGGCTTTAGTTCAGGTTGGGGCAAATACAGATACAATCGTACATTTTTTTGGTCAAAATACCACTCTAAGAATGTATTGTCACGTTGTTTTTTTGTGTGTTTTGAGCATGTTTTAAGTCATCTCTATAAAACGGGGTGTTATTTTATTTTAGTCCTGTGTTTTTCTTACTTTTGATCATCCTGTCACTTGCCTGCCATGACTCCACCTCCGGCCCTGTCCCATCCACCACAGCGTCATCTTAAAGCATTTGTGATCCAAGGGTATAGACACATTTGTCCCCCATCAACAAATTAATTAAATGCAGGAATCCAAAATCTTTGATCATATCCCATGTTAGGACGGTTTTTCAAAGTCACTTCCTTTGGCAGGTCTTAAAAATGCCATCCTAGCGTTATCAAGATTATTCACCACTCCAGATGAGCAAAGCCACTCTCATAAGTATTGTTCATCAAGCAGCAAGGTTCCGTTGAGGAGGAATGGGGCACAGTTCTGTACTCCAGTTAACGCTAAACAGAAATGATAAGGAAAAAGACCCAGGGCCTCATTACACGGTATGAGGTAACCATGGCGCTTAGCGCCATGGTTGCCGCCGGTATTTTACCGTGTCCGCCTTGGTGGATGGCGGAATTACCACCCTACTCCAAGGTGAGTAGGGGCGGTAATTCCCGATTCAACAAGACACTTCCCCATTCCCATTTTTGCCTCATACATAGGGCTCAATAGGAATGGGGAAGGAGCTAATTAGCACCAAGGTCCCTTTGCGGGCCCGTTCCTTAACGGCTGCTAAAACCAGCTGTTGAGGTCGGGTCCGGCAAAGGGACCTCGTAGAAAGGCGGTAAGGGTTTACCGGTACCGGTGCCCTTTCCGGTACCGGTAAACCCTTACCGCATTCCGTGTAATGAGGCCCCCAGTCAGGTAAGTTATAAAAATAACACTATTTATTACAATATTACAGCTGGGCACACTGTATATTCTCCAATGAAAGTAAAAATACTTGTACATGTATGCAACTCAGTAAGGTAACGCACTGGAATCACAAGCAGTTATTAACACAATTGCATTCACCAATGTAAGGAGAAAAGATGCTATACTCGTACATCAAAATATAGGACTTATAATTATATTATATACCTCAGGTACTCTAAACCCACACCTGCTATAAATGCATAATGCAATGTTCTGTTTCTCCAATGTTTTGTAATGTATTTCCTTCCCTTCGGTAACCAAGTGTAATTACAAGTAACAGTGCCGCGATGCCTAGGGGCTGCGTTGTGTGCTATACAAATGTAAAATAAATAAATAAAATAAAAGCACTTATTACATATACGAAAACTTAAGAAGTCCAACCCTAACCTGTACCAAGTCTGTGGTAGTCTTTTAGGTGTTCAAAAAGGTTCCTGAAGGAGGAACGGAGTAGTCCAGGAGGACCCATACAACTAGAGCAGGTAAAGTACTGATGTTAGTGCAGAGCAGATGTAAAAAGTGAATTAGGTGCTTAAGGGTCTTAAGTCAGCTCATAGTAAGAGCATAAGACAGTACCATGCCTGAGGTCCAAAAGGATGACCCACAGAAGGACTGGCCTGCTAAGGTAAGCAGGACTTTGTACCCAATGCAAACCCAATGGGGCGAGGGTGGTTTCAAGAGATATAAGTGATCTCAGGCCCCCAAAACCTTAGAAAGTTAGGAATGGTCCCAGGCGACCGCAAATAGCAGAGGGAAGACATACCTCACTGTCGATGTCATAGTGCAGAGTCGTCGGATTAAGAATTCAAAGTTGAACTAAACTAGTTGTTTCTAGGTGCCTGTGGAGACCTCGCACTCTTGAGGGGGGCACCAGGATTTGGTCCCACGATGAAGGATACACCCTCAAGGATGACTTGAATGCATGTCTTGCACTGACCCCAGGCAAGGTTAGGAGGCACTCTGCAACTCGGCAACATGACTTCTGAGTCTCCCAGGAGGATCTTCTTCTGGTGGAGGGCAGCACAGTGAATTTCCAGTATCCCAGTAGAGTCTAAAGGAGGCCCACAATGAGTACCACCCATTTGGCCAACTGGAAGTCCTCGCAACTATGAAATGCTGGATCCGGGGCCTTGCAGAGAAAATGAAAAGATGCACGCTCCAACAACCAAAAACAGGTGATATACCGCGAGCAGGACAGGTGACTGGTTGGTTCCATCAGATGGAGGTAGGAAGGCACTTCACATTTGGTCTTCCCTGTCAATTGGAAGGTTGAGGTTTGCGGTGAAGTGGCATTGGCTGAGCCAATGTTGGTTTCTGCCGCAGTCCTCCAGGCGTCCCTTGGTCATCTTCTTCTTCGGGACTTCTCAGCTCCTGTGATCGACTTGGTTTCTGTGTTGAGCTCACCTCTTTATATCCAGAATCTGGGCTGGGGGCAACCCCAGCCCCCAATAAGGACACTTCCATCCTTCAAACTTGGAGGTGGCAGTCTAATAGTGAGCAGTCAGCCTCCCAGACTGTGCCCAGAAACATACAAGCCCCTGAAGGATATTGACTGGGGCAGACAGCCCCCTACGCACTTCCTGCCAGCTCACACACAAAAGAGAGCCTTTGAGGGCTTCTTGCAAAATGCTCCTAAGTTGCATGATGAAAGGGGATCTCCCACACTGGCAAGGTAGAAGGATGGCCAACAAAGTACTTGCCATCTTGAACGGGACTTAAACACACTGAGAGGCCCTTTCAGGTATATGGTCACCTTAAGTGTATTATTGCAGCTAAAAAGGCAGCGCGTAATACACCCACAAAAAGGGCAGGACATGTAACGACTGCCATCAGCCTGTTCAGAGAATGCTGGAAGGTAGACAAAATGCCACTTAGGCCAAAGATAAGGGGTACAAAGTGCCCCACACACCTCCATGTAGGGTGGCTTGTGTTGCAAAGGTAAAAACACATGTCATAAAAAGGAGATAACTGCTCCTGCACTGGTAGGCCTAGGGGCTACCCAGGAAACCCAAAACGACATTTGAAAAAGGGCCCCTGGGGGTCCTTTTCAGCATGCCACGTAGGGTGGGGGAGGGTGCTTGTAAAGACCGGATGGGGGGTCTGCACTTCCACTCTCTATATGGTAGAGGGGAGGCACAGAGACCCCTGCCAAGATTCTCTATTACGGTAGCAATGGACGAGCAATCAAGGCCTAGCTTCTCGGGAGGTGATGTGAGCTGGTTCTTAAGTACAGTGTAGTCCCCAAGCACCCGCAAAGGAATGTCCACACACTGTATTGGTTACAACACAGTCTTTATATAATTAATATTCAAAGTCATATACACGATCACGATAACTCACTTTGTACTCCGGACATCAACAATGGTAAATATGTACAATTCTAAAGTGGTACCACTAATGTTATTAGATCTCCTTAAAGTGCATATGGTCAGAATGACACACAGATCAAAATAAAGAGGAAACCAGCAGTAGAGAGAGGAAGGAAAGCAAGATGGTTGAGCAATAGGCAGGATACTGGTAACTACCATTAAACACAGCTCTGTGTGGAGATCCCCCCACCTGGGCAACCTGTAGGAGAAAGATACAAGCCCAGTCCATATATTGTTCCCACTAGCCTTTCCAATAGTTCTGCAAACCCAAAGTACCTGGCGTTGCACCGTTCCTCGTCGGGGAAATCGACAACCCTTCTTGAGTGTCCTCCCTTTCAGACAGGAGTCACGGGTCGTCGAACGTCCGACGGAGAACAGGTCGAGCTATGATGGTGAAGTGGCCGCATCGTTCCTAGCGGTGCTCGTTGATGGGGAAGCGTAAATGTCCTGCCAGGAAGAGACGTGCGAGGCACCTGGGTGTTGATAGTTCTGGACTGCAAAGAGTTGAAGAACTGTGGCCCAGCAAGGGCGTCCAGTCATCGGCATCTCTGTGGTCTTTGGGTGGCGGGAAACCCACCGGTGGATGCTCCTCGGCGTGTCGACTGTCAGGCCTTCTCCAGCAGGATACAGCGGCGACGATGCGGACAAAAGCGTCCTTGGATCAATGAAGTTCTTAGGCAATGGGAGCACGGTGGCTCCAGTCGGTGACAGTGGTCGTCGACAGTGGCGGACAACAGTCCGGGCGCTTCTCCTTGGAGTTCCTCAGCAGTCCCCGTATCGGGTCGGCAGCCTGTCGAAGGTCTGTCTACCAGGGAGCTTAGGCAAAGATCACTGTGCACGATGGTCCCTCGTAGCTCGGGAAGAGGGTGCCTTACCAGGTCCTCTCTGGGTCAGTTCTTGAAGTAAGCAGCTTTCAGATTGCGAAGGAGAGCAACAGCAATTCTTCTCGTCCAACAGGGCTTTAGGATCAAGCTTCAGTTACTCCAGTTACTCGTTGCAGTGGACCTCAGCTTCTGAATACGATTCCTAGCAGTGAGAGGTCCCCAGATATACTGTTGATCTCCCATTCATTCCGCTGGGTCACACTCAAGCATCCAATCACGACTACAGGCATTCATGCAGGCAGGCAGCCAATCAGGCACATGAGGTCTTCAGGCCATTCACTTCTCTCCAGACACTCACAACAAGTTATGTGTATTGGGACAAATACCGAGCCATTCAACACTCCAAGCTGCATTCATACCGGTTTCGGGCAGGGCTGTCTCAACCATTGTGTCAAACACCAGATACTAGACAGCCACAACATAGAATGTATATTCGTCACACACTCCATTCACCCAGGTCCCACCCACAGGCGTACCCACAACATACGGTTGTTGAGAAGGCTCCAGCCAGTCTGGTCGGCACTTCCCCACACTACCATATACGGAACTTCCACCCAACAGCCAGTCAGGGGGAAGGGACAGTGGCAGGGCTTTCCGGGAATTTGGGAAGATCAAGGTAACAGGTGATGGAAGGCAAGAGGCCATGGGGGCCATTTTGTCTCCATCCGTAATCTACCGATTCCCAATGACAGGGCCTGGGCATCCCAAAATGGAGGACGCTCAGGGCACCAGTCATTTCAGCACGGAGCTGCCTCAAGCCCGTACCCTGCTCTGTGGGTCACACACAGGTGCCCAAAAACATACACTAGGGGCACAGGGTTGTACCCCTACCCATGGGTGCCATAAGGGTATCCCACGGGTCTGTTCACCAAACCAAAAGAGAGAGAGCTGCACCGCCAGGAGTCCCACATGAACTCCTGCGTGGAAAACATGACAGACCACATGATAAAAAGCAGTAAAGGACAAGGATACAGAGGCCCTGTCCCTCCAATGCATTTCCAGCATCACAGTGCCGTCATAGGAAAAGCATGGATTCCAAAACAAAGTGGAGAGGTCTCTGTAGAGACTGGAGGGGGGTATCTGTACTTCTGCTCTCTATATGGCAGAGTCAAAGCACAGAGCACCCCAGCCCAGATTCTCTATTTGGTCAAAAGTGGATGAGCAATCAATGCTTAAGCTCTCAGGAGGTGATGCAGGCTGGTTCTTAAGTACAGTGTAGTGCCCAAGCACCCACAAAGGAATGTCCACACACTATGGTACAGTCTTTTTAAATAAGGTTCAAAGTTATATACACAATCACAATAACACACTTTGTACTCTGGCAATACTATAATGGCAAATATATACAGGTCGACATGGCACAACTCTTAACTATCGATTCCTTTGAAATGCATCAACTGCTTCCAGCTCAAATGACATGAGAATCAGGTTATAAGATGAATCAACGATAGACCACAGAAAGAATGCAACTTACATCAAGCAATGGCAGAACAGTCTCCCGTCTACATAGAGAATGTTCTGTGTGAGGATCCCCCAACCTGGTTAACCTGTAAATAAAACGTGTTGACAGGCCCAGTCCAGATATGCTTACTATAGTCTCGATTCCTTCTAAAAGTTCTACAACCCCAATGTACCTGGTTTCGTAGAGTTCTTCGATGAGTCATCGACGGGCCATTCTTGAGGGCATTCCCTTCAAGTCAGGAGCCACGGGTCATTGAGATTCCAAGTGAAGAAAAGGTGAACGCTGTTGTCGGGGAAGCAGCTTCGATCCTCTCGGTGCTTGTTGACAAAAAGTATGTGAATGTCGTGTGAAGATGAGGCATGCGGTATACCTTGACGATGATTGTTCGTTGCCGCAAAGAGTCAATGAAGAACTTCGGCCCAGCAATGGCGTCAAGTCGTCAGCATCTGGCGTCGGCTATCGGGACGTGATCATGGCTGCTGTTGGATCTTCAGTGGCGTCTTTGTGTTCTTCACGTGGCGGGAAACCCACCGGTGGATTCTCAGTGGTCAACGACGACCTTGACTTTCTCCAGTCGGACAAAGTGGTCGACGATGATGAGCAAGGGAGTCCTTGAAACAAATGTCTAAGCAAAGGTGGAACGTAGCTGCTCTTGTCGTTGAGCAGCACAATGTCAAGTTGTCCCTGTGTCTGGGCAACACACTTCAACAGGCTTGCAGCAGTTATAACAAACCTGCAAACACTGGTCAACAACGATGGACTTGGATGTCTGGGTGTTTCACTTCGGATTCCGCGGTGGTCCCCTTCTCAGGTCGGCAGCCTTTCGAGGGTCTGACTTCCAGGGAGCTTTGGCAAAGATCAGCTGGTACACGATGGTCCCTCGTAGCTCGGGAAGAGGTCTCCGAGCCAGGTCCTCTCGTGGATCGGTTTCTTGAAGACACAGCAGCTTTCAGATTGCATCGAAGGGAACAGCGGTTCACCTTCTTCTTCCAGCTCGGCTTCGAGAGTAAGCATCAAGTATCAACTTCAGCTTCTGAACGATTTTCATCAGTGAGTGGTCCCCAGATTTACTGTTTGATCTCTTATTCCCTCTGCTGGGTCACACTCCGGGAACCAATCATTCAGAAGGGCATTCAAGCAGGTAGGCAGCTAATCAGGCTCACAGTGCATTCAGGCCATTCTTCTCCATACAGACTCTCACAACATGGAATGTGGACTCGGACAAGCATCCAGCCATTCAGCACTCCACACTGCATTCATACCAGTTTCGGGCAGGGCTGTCTTGGTTATTGTGTCACACACCAGATACTAGACACCCATTACAAGAAATGTGTATTCGTCACACACTCGATTCACCAAGGTCCCACCCCACGGGCGAACCCACAACATGCAGTCATTGGGAAGGCTCCAGCCAGTCTGGCCTGGACTTCCACACACTACCATATATGGAAATTCCACCCAACAGCCAGTCTGGGGAAGGGACAGAGTCAGGGCTTCCCGGGACTTTGGGAAAACAAGGTAACAGGCAATAGAAAGCAAGAGGCCACAGGGACCATCTTGTCTCCATCAGGAATCAACTGATCCCAAAATGGAGGATGGTCAGAGCACCAGTCAAATTCAGCATGGAGCGGGCACCAGCCCATACCCTGCTCTGTGGGCCACACACAGGTGCCCAAAAACATACACTAGGAGTACAGGGTTGTACCCCCACCCATGGGTGCCATAAGGGTAATCCCAATGTCAAAAGAGAAATTCTATCGTGCCTCCTATTGCAATAAATATATGCATATTGGCCTACGCCAAGCTGCTCGAAAGTCGCTTGCGAAAGAATCCGTGTTGCAAGGTCCTGACCTTAAAATCAATGTAAGCCGCCATTTTAGGATTCGCTTTGTAAAGTCACTATGTGAGTTAAAATGGTGGACGATGTCATTCCAAAAATACAACATGGCCGACTTGACCTCTGTACATATCTAATATATAACTTGCCTGCAGGCCACTTGTTGAGGTCGTGAACTAAGACCTTGTCCTTCGTTGACCTGTGTGTAAGGGATTACTCGTGTAAAGAAACTAATCCACGAGTATACTATAAAAAAATGTATTCAAATACTGAGCATAGAACACTTGTTTAACCACATTGTATTAATGTTTAAGAAGACTAACATGGAAAATCCCAGAATACACAGTTGCTGTATAGGCTTGTTGATACATGTATTAAAAGCGAATCAGGTATATGCGGTTGTTCGAGACTTGGCATGAACCCTAGATCGGTGATGTATTAGATGGAATATTAACCCGAAGTGGGGCTGGACATCGTGCTCACAAAATGTATAAAAAGCCAATGCATTCTAATGTACAGCGTCTCTCACTGAACACACTGAACCACACTGGAGTTTGTTGTGGTGTACTGAGGGCCGATAGCTATCTGATTTTGCTCTGTTTTTGTAACTGGATTCAGTATAAAATGTATGTTCCTTTGTAACCCGTGTTCGGTGTATTTCCTTTTGGGGTACTCAGCCTCGATATTTTGATTTTGTTTTCACAGTTGGCGCCTGAATAGGGACCCTCAAGATTGATGCCGGATTGTTGAAGGTTGGCATACGCGATCGGACCGGGATAGGACGGTGTGACAAAAAGGGGCCCCACTGAATGAGACGCGACACCTCAGCAGCGCTGCACGACCCGATCCCTGGACGATTAGCTTGTGGTCTAAGACAACATCTTGACAAGGGTCCACTTATCGAGGCGGGCAGATATGCCGAAATCACCATACACAAGGTAAGATTAGTTAGGTAAGATTCTTTGAAATCCGATTGGACCTCCTTAGGTTTGTTCAGGTGAGTCGTGACCCGACTCTTAATTCAACCCTGAAAATTTGAATTTGGCGCATTGTATCTGCAGACACAATTATTGACCATGTAACACCAATAAATTGATATGCCTGGGAAATTGTCTACCTGCTTCAGGGCGTTGTTCCGCAGCGATAGACAATCTTTGGAATTTAGCCATCCGGCACCACAGGAGGGGTCGCCGGCATGTACTATGTACTGTAAGCATGGTATTGGAAGTATAGTATTTAATGACATTAGGCACAGACAAACCAGACATGCCTCCGAACTTCAGTGGCCAATCAATGGTAGTTTTGAAATCCCTCGTATTGAGTATTTAGAGTCAATTCTATTAAAGAAAAAGGCTCGACCTGCAGCATTTGATGATTTGCAGAATTGGTCAAAAGAAGCGTTGCAACAACTTAAAAGTAGAGAAAAGCATGCACGCCGTCATAAGACGAACGCCGAAAAAGCATTATTGTATGACCAAGATAAACATTCTGAATCGACTAGGAACATGGATAGGGCTTTCTCACTTGGAATTCAAACAATATATCCTTCCAAAGACCTCCATGCTTCCGATGAATTTATAGATCAATTGTTAAATGAACAAAGGCCTGGTGCCTCTGCGCCACCTCTGTATGTTCCTCTTCCTGCTGCTTTGCCTCTCCCTCCTGTTATTCCTGCTCTACCTGCTGTTGTTCCCGTTGTTCCTGCTCCTCCTAATGTTCCCCTTCCTCCAGCTCCTCCACCTCTTCTTATCACACCAGTTACAGTACCTCCATTGAATTTGCCTGCTCCCTCTCTTCCAAGTGGTCCTGAGCTGCTTGTAATCGATCGAGGTGCGGGGTCAAAGGTTGTCACTCGCAATACTGTACTACCGGAGAAGAAACGTGAGTTAATGGGCTAAGTATTGTATGGAGAAGGATGATCAAGCTATTGGTTTTGCCACACTTTGTAATATGGATAATTTTCCTGAGAAAATTTTTTTATTGAAGGTTTAGGGATTCAATTATGTGTAACGTGGGGAAAATTAAATAATACAGATCTCCCGCAAGGGTTAAGGAATCTAAATACTTTAGCGTTTTCTAGAGACACTGTGGAGAAAGTAAATGAGCATGCCGAGAGGTTATTTGGGTATAGAAAGGAGTTAGAAAAGTTGCAGAATAAGGATGACGAGGAGGAAAGTATGTATGTACAGAAACAGTTCCTTCCTTGTCGTAAATCGATATCTGAGGAAGCACGGATATGTACGAAGGACACGCTTAGATGGATTTCGGATATGTCGATAACTCCAGTTGAAGTATATGACACATATAGTCAGTATACAACCAGAAATGTAGAGGAAAGTGATACAGGTAATGATAGAGTACCTACAGGATGATTGTGTAAAAAGAAAGATTAGTTGTCCCACAGAGTTATTTATAAGAGAGCTTTTTCACTTGACACTTCCATGACTGCATTAACGCTCGATTTAGCTCTGTTGCTTAGTAATCGTTCGGAGTCACTTACTTCTTAGTTGCCTATGAAAGAGGTTCCTCCGACATTTGTCCCGAAGGTTGAGATTGTGACCGATGTTGCACGAAATATAGTCACTGGGGACATTCCTGCACATTATGTATCGCAGTTCGTTCACGTCCCATTCTCAAAACAGGAATTGGACACTATTAGGCAATCTATTCCTGATATTAGGAAAAATCCGACAGGATTCTATAAAGAAATAGAGTCCGTCTTGCAATCCTCAGTGTTCACCTTAGGTGATATCGATTTGTTATACCCTGTACTCCTGCCCGTAGATTTGTGGAAGCAAGTTAGAACTATAGACGACGTGCCAGGGTTGGGAGATACATGGGTAAATATAACTAGACTCGATGGAGAAAGGCCAGCTGGTGAAAGACCGCCTTAGGTGATATTAACTTTGCCTGATAGAATCATTGCAAAATTGAAAACCATAATTCCAGAGAAAAGAATTATTTGGGACAAACTTACGGCCTGTGTCCAAGGAAAGTCTGAAGGTGCTACCGAGTTCTTTAATCGGTTCGAACAGGTATTCTCGGATTTCAGTGGACAAGACCTAGGCAGAGAGTCTGGGAAAACGTTATTTGTGGACAAATTTGTGCGTGGATTGCTGCCTGACATCCAGTCACAAATTATGTCTTCTGAGAGCGCTTGGCAGGCAAAATCGCAATCAGAAGTACTGCACATGGCTCAGTACTACGAGAACCGTGTCAATAATGAAAAAGATAGAGTTGAAAAGCGAAAAGGTGATTTGAAAACTAAAGTGCTATTGCAGCAAATTGTTAGAGGCCCCAAAGGGGGTAGTTCTCAGATTAGAGGTCAGTATGTCCCGCATGGGAATGTGCCCTTGGGTCCTGTGTACATTAACCAGTGTGCCTATTGTCGTCAAGAGGGTCATTGGCGTGCAAAATGCCCTGTCCTTCGCCAAAGGTCGAATAACACATTCGGGAATATGGGTAGACGATCCAGAGGTCGCCCGGGTGTAGGGGGCCCTGGTAGAGGTCAGTTTACACAGGATCCTCAGCAACCTTTCTTGCAGGATAATCAGATTTCGAGTATGGACACCAGGAACATATTTGATCATCCTTCCGCTGCATATTTATCTGAAGAGCTTCCTTTTGATGAGATTCTGTTTCGTTAGGATTGCCCGAAGCCGGGTTTGGAACCTACACCTATTCCAATCAATCAGAAAGGTCCCTACGTTGAAATGGTGGTGGGAAATAGGAAACATCAGTTTTTGATAGACACTGGAGCACAGAAGTGTTCCATTGATCATTCACGGGTTCCAAACATTCCACTGTCAGGGAAAACCAATGTTTCTGTAGGGTTTTCTGGCACACCAGTTGTTTGTCTGGTTTCTTCGCCAGTACCTATTTCTTTGGGTCCCTTTACGGACCACTGTCCATTTCTGTTGACTTCGAATTGTGGAGAGAACTTGCTGGGGTTGAATCTGTTAAAAGAATTAAATGCAGTGATTTATTGTTCTTCTGATGGAATGCGCTTGACGATTTCACCACAGGGATTTTCTGTCTCGCAATTCTTGACTAGACCTTTGCCGCCAGAATTCATTAAATGTACCAGGGAGCTTGTGGGCTGTCGACGACAATGATGTCGGTGTTTTAATGATTGAACCTGTTGAGATAGTTTTGTAACACGGAATGGAGCTGCCATGCATTCCCCAGTATAAGATTTCAGTTGAGGGCGAGCGAGCTTTGAAATGCATTGTTTCCGATTTTGTGCATCGCGGGGTGATTGAAGAAATTTCAGGAAGTTTTTGTAATAGTCCGATTTTACCCGCGTACAAGAAAGGCCATAACGCAATTCCATACCGTTTCATAATTGATTTACATGCCATTAATAAAGTCGTCGCTCCACAATTTCCAATTGTGCCTGATGTGACGACAATCCTAACCATGATTCCAGCTACAGCTACTTACTTTAGTGTGGTGGATCTAAAGAATGCTTTCTTTAGTATTCCTATACACAAGCATAGTAGATACTTGTTCGCGTTCACCTTAGGGCATGGGTGCACAACATACGGCCCGCGGGCCAGTTGCGGCCCGCCATGCCCTTTTGACCGGCCCGCGAGGCACAAAGACTTTCCTAATGGAGGGCGGCCCGCGGCCGCCCTCCATTAGGAAAGTCTTTGTTGTCTTCCGGGCCGGTGAAAACACTGGCCCTCATTGGCTCAACACACACACACACGGATCACGTCGCTCCTACGAGCCACGTAATGCGTGTGTGCTGCACCAATGGAGGGCCAGCACTACGGCTGGCGTGGCCCATAAGGCTTGATGCCGGAAGGCATTTCAGCCTTGGACCACGCCAGCCGTAGTACGAGTCCAGCGTTCCTGCTTACCTGCCTGCCTTCCAGCACGTCTCCGGTAAGTGGTCTGTTTGTGTTTGTGTGTCGGGTTTGTTTTGCTTTATGTTTGTGTGTATGAATGTTTGTGTTTGAATGTATTTTGAGTGTATGTTGAGATGCGGGGGTGGGGGGGTGTGTCGGATGTGTATGAATGTTTGTGTTTGAATGTATTTTGAGTGTATGTTGAGATGCGGGGGTGGGGGGGTGTCGGATGTGTTTGAATGTTTGCGTTTGAATGTATTTTGAGTGTATGTTGAGATGCGGGGGTGGGGGGGTGTGTCGGATGTGTATGAATGTTTGTGTTTGAATGTATTTTTAGTGTATGTTGAGATGCGGGGGTGGGGGGGTGTCGGATGTGTATGAATGTTTGTGTTTGAATGTATTTTGAGTATGTTGAGATGCGGGGGTGGGGGGGTGTGTCGGATGTGTATGAATGTTTGTGTTTGAATGTATTTTGAGTGTATGTTGAGATGCGGGGGTGGGGGGGTGTGTCGGATGTGTATGAATGTTTGTGTTTGAATGTATTTTGTGTGTATGTTGAGATGTGGGGGGGTGTGAATGTTTGTATTTGAATGTATTTTGTGTGTATGTTGAGATGCGGGGGTTGGGGGGTGTCGGATGTGTATGAATGTTTTGATTTGAATGTTTTTTGTGTGCTGAGTTGGGGGGTGGGGGTTCGGGTCTGTATGGGTGCTTGTTTGAGAGTTTGCTGAGTTGGGGCGGGTGGGGGGTTCGGGTCTGTATGGGTGCATGCTTGAGTGTGTGTGTGCTGAGTTGGGGGTGGGGGTTTGGAGGGGGGGTGGGGGGTTCGGGTCTGTATGTGTGCATGTTTGTGTGTGTGCTGAGTTGGGGGGTGGGGGTTCGGGTCTGTATGGGTGCATGCTTGAGTGTGTGTGTGCTGAGTTGGGGGTGGGGGTTTGGAGAGGGGGTGGGGGGTTCGGGTCTGTATGGGTGCATGTTTGTGTGTGTGCCGAGTTGGGGGTGGGGGGTTGGGGTCTGTATGGGTGCATGTTTGTGTGTGTGTTGATTTGGGGGGTGGGGGGTTCAGGTCTGTATGGGTGCATGCTTGAGGGTGTTTGGGGCATAGTGTTTGGTTGGGGGTGAGGGGGCCATGGGGCATAGTGTTTGGTTGGGGGCTAGAGGGGTGAGGGGGCCATGGGGCATAGTGTTTGGTTGGGGGTGAGGGGGCCATGGGGCATAGTGTTTGTTTGGGGTTGGGAGCCATGGGGCATAGTGTTTGGTTGGCGGTGAGGGACAGGGGGCATAGTGTTTGGTTGGGGGTGGGGCCCATGGGGCATAGTGTTTGGTTGGGGGTGAGGGGGCCATGGGGCATAGTGTTTGGTTGGCGGTGAGAGACAGGGGGCATAGTGTTTGGTTGGGGGGTGAGGGACAGGGGGCATAGTGTTTGGTTGGAGGTGGGAGCCATGGGGCATAGTGTTTGGTTGGGGGTTAGGGGGATGAGGGGGCCATGGGGCATAGTGTTTGTTTGGGGTTGGGAGCCATGGGGCATAGTGTTTGGTTGGCGGTGAGGGACAGGGGGCATAGTGTTTGGTTGGGGGTGAGAGACAGGGGGCATAGTGTTTGCTTGGGGGGTGAGGGACAGGGGGCATAGTGTTTGGTTGGAGGTGGGAGCCATGGGGCATAGTGTTTGGTTGGGGGTTAGGGGAGTGAGGGGGCCATGGGGCATAGTGTTTGTTTGGGGTTGGGAGCCATGGGGCATAGTGTTTGGTTGGCGGTGAGGGACAGGGGGCATAGTGTTTGGTTGGGGGTGAGGGGGCCACGGGGCATAGTGTTTGTTTGGGGTTGGGAGCCATGGGGCATAGTGTTTGGTTGGGGGTGAGGGGGCCATGGGGCATAGTGTTTGGTTGGGGGTGAGGGGGCCATGGGGCATAGTGTTTGGTTGGCAGTGAGGGACAGGGGGCATAGTGTTTGGTTGGGGGTGAGGGGGCCATGGGGCATAGTGTTTGGTTGGGGGTGAGGGGGCCATGGGGCATAGTGTTTGGTTGGGGGTGAGGGGCCCATGGGGCATAGTGTTTGGTTGGGGGTGAGGGGCCCATGAGGCATAGTGTTTGGGTGGGGGTGAGGGGGCCATGGGGCATAGTGTTTGGTTGGGGGTGAGGGGGCCATGGGGCATAGTGTTTGGTTGGGGATGGGAGCCATGGGGCATAGTGTTTGGTTGGGGGTGAGGGGACCATGGGGCATGGCGTTTGGTTGGGGATGGGAGCCATGGGGCATAGTGTTGCACTCCAAGAGTGAACTCAATAATAAAGCTAAAACAGGCACAGTTAGGAGATGTACATCCTTTGCTTTTTTGAGGAAACCGGACTCAACGAAGGCCATACTCCTCTTGGGTAACCCAAACAGCAAACTATAGAAGTCCAAAATAACGGAATGTCCAATCAAGGGTCAATAAAATATATATAATTTAATTAAACAGACGATATACAATAACTAAATCGAAATAAATGATAGCAATGGAAAATGTGTAGTACAAAATGTAAGTTTGAAATGCAATAAAAATCGTTACCCCTCAAAAACATATCTTTTTCCATGTGTTTAATACAAATTGGGGGTTGAAAAAGCCTCCTGACATGTCCCGCCTACCGCCCCGCCCACTTTTACTTTTCGGCCCACTATAGCCCTCATGTAAGGTACTTTCGGCCCTCTGTCAAAATCAGTTGTGCACCCCTGCCTAAGGGGGATGCTCGTTCACATTTACTCGTGCACCTCAAGGGTACACAGAGAGTCCTAGCATTTATAGTAGGGCTTTGAAAGAACAACTTGATACCCTTGAATTGCCCTCTACTTGTACATTGCTTCAGTATGTTGATGACTTGCTCTTAGCTGCTGACTCTGAGAGTGCCTGTAAGGAGGGCACTGTGTTATTGCTTATCCATCTAGCCAAGCATGGTCACAAAGCTTCGCTTACAAAATGTCAATATTGTTGCCAGGAGGTCGCCTATTTAGGCTATCTCCTGTCAAAGGAGGGAAGAAGATTGACACCTGAAAGAATAAAACACATTTCTGGCATGTCTGTCCCAAATACACAGAAGGAAGTTAGAGCCTTGATAGGTATGGCTTCTTACTGTAGGTTGTGGATCCCAAATTGTTCACTAGTGATCAAACCGATGTTGGCTTTGATAAAGAAGGGCATTTCTTCGCCATTGCCATGGAACGCGGAACACCAGCAATCGTTTGACTTGCTTAAGACTGCATTATGCTCTGCACCAGTTTTGGGCACACCAAACTATGAAAAGGCCTTTGTGTTGTTTGTCCATGAATGTGATGGATGTGCTTTGGCTGTATTAACGCAGGAACATGGAGGGAAGAATAGGCCATGCGGTTACTTTTCTTCCGCCCTTGATCCTGTAGCATGCGCTTTGTCAAGATGTTTGCGAGCTGTCGCTGCTGCATCTGTAAAACAGACTGAGGGAATGGTCCTAGGCCATGATTTAATCCTGATGGTGCCTCACTCTGTAGATGTTCTACTGAATCGAACTCAAACGCAACACCTCACTTCTGCATGGTTGACAAGATATGAATTGATCTTGTTTGAACCTCACTGTGAGGTGGAAGCAGTGGCAGCCGCCCTGGACACTGGGAGAAAGGAGGGAGTTGAGGAAGAGTCCCGTCAAGTGCTGGCCATCAATGAAAAGAGACAAACTACAGATCCCAAAATGCCCCACGAAATACTGCATCAGAGGGGAGGCACAACGATGGGTAAAGAAAGAAGAAAAAGGAAAGGGAGAACCAGGTTTCTTTACGTTAAAACCGCCCGAACACAAACATAGTACAGGGTTAGCCCACAGTGGACGGAGCAGGGAGGAGGTGGGGAATCTGAATCAGGTGTGTTAAAACCGTTGCTGAGAACACATGGGGCTGATTAGGGGGGAGGGGCCGGACAAGGATTAAATGCAACTCCAAGAGACTCACGAGGCGTCTTATTTTTCAGGAGCAGCCCGAGACGAGAGACGCTGCACCCGAGTGGAGTGAGACCAGCCAAGATTACGAGTGGGCTTACTAGTAGTAAGCGGAAAGTTCACAGATTGACACCGTACCCGGACCAAGGCTCAAGACCTTCCATTGGAGAGAAACGGACGCCTAAGAAGAAGGATTCAGAGTGGTGAAGTGTGTACTATTGACATTTTGTTAATTTCGTTTTCATGGCCGGCGGACAGGTTGAAGGGTGAAAAGCCTGTAATCGCCTGGCTGTTATCTTGGAACTAATTAAGGCCAGCAGAGGCCGTTGCAAGTAAAGTAAGACAGAACGCCTGTACCTATGAGGTGAAAAGAACCATCATCAGTTGGCCAAATTTATTGATCTGTGACCAGAATTTGTTGTGCAATAAACCACTGTGAAAGAAAACCTTGTTTGTCTCCAGCTGACTACTTAACACTCACATTCAAATTAAGAGGTGTTGTATTCTTAATCTTGCGGCGATGAAGAGTCACATGATTGTCTGTATACTACCGAACAAGAGACAAAGGGTAGAATTGATTTGAAAGACACTCCTTTGGATAATCCGCAAGGAGAACTGTTTTGGGATGGCTCCTGCTTCAAACTTCCGGATGGTACATCCACAGCTGCTTATGCAATCACCACATTAAGCACGGTTGTAGAAGCTAAGAGAATCACGCATAATTCTGCGCAGGCCGCAGAGATTATAGCATTGACCCGAGCTTGTGAACTTTCCGAAGGGCTTGCAGTAAATATATATACTGATAGTCAGTATGCCTTTGGGGTGTTCACAACTTTGGGAGACTTTGGTCAGAGAGAGGGTTCCTAACTTCACATGGCACCAAAATCCAACATGGCTCCCTAATAGTACAACTAATCTCAGCGCTTGCGCTCCCTACTCAGTTAGCAGTTATGAAATGTGCAGCACATCGAAAGATTACAGATGATATAGGGAAAGGGAATGCTTTCGCTGATCAGATAGCTAGACAAACTGCTACCGATCCCCTTACGGAGATGTATGTTTCAAGGGAGACTGTAAATGCTTATGCAATGGATGAGGGTGTTGGGTCTGTACGGGATATCCAAGCTGATGCCACGTTAGAAGAATCCAAATGGTGGGCTGAAGGCTTGGGGAAACTTGATGATGACGGGTGTTGGGTGGATATAGTGGAAGGGAAATGGCTAATCCCTGACGCATATGTAATGATGATGTTCATCATGGCCCATGGTCCTACGCATGTATGTGCCCAGAAGATCAAAGCACACAAGTGAATAGGTTCAAGAACACTATTGCTCATACATGCGAAATCCCACAATTTTTTGTGTAAACTCTGCCGTTTCTTCAATGAGACAATTCTCAGAGAGGTAATATCGTAGAGAAAAAAAAGACCATACGTGCAATTAAAATGCGGATCTCGGAGCACCGTTCCTGCATCAGAAATAAGGTAGCAGACAAGCCCTTAGTAGATCATTTCACTGCTAAGAACCACAGGGGCATGGATTGAAGGTGGTTTGTCCTCCAAAAAGTTAAACCAGCCAGGAGGGGGGGGGGGTTTGAATAAATCACTCACCCAGTTAGAACAGCGGTGGGTACACAGACTGAACACCGTACATGCTGGTTTAAATGTTTCAGTAGAATGGAAATCCTTTCTGTAACCACTGATTCATGTGTTGTTGTTTTTTTTCCCCAGTGCAATGTTGTTTCTATTTGTTTCAGAGCATTAATTCACCCAGCTCCATCTGTGTGAGTAACTGTCTGAATTGGCCTAACATATGGTTTTCTCTCACTATATGATATATGCACTGCACCAACAAGTATAGCCTGGTGTTTGTTGTGTGTTTTTTGAGGACCATATGAAGCATGCATTCATTTTTCTATGCATTTGTAAGCACTTCTTATTTCAGCATACTATGTATACTATGTGTTCATGACATGCACCACTGCCGCAATGCATTGACCCCCTTCCACCCATTCTTGAATTTATTTGTGGTCGATGGTTGCCATGGCAACCTTTAGATTGAAAATAGCCCCTAAATTGCTTTTTCATAATCACTTGAACATTAGGCACACTCGTATTTGTTTTAGTGCAATTATACTAATCTGGATCAAGTGCTATACACCAATTCCTGGCGGCACTCGATCCTAGCCTGACTCTAAGATGGCTGCCATATGAAACAGCCTCTCTGTCCTGGCAACAGCTTTACTAACACTTTGCTGCCGGCTCTCCCCAGTGACTCAGCAGCTTGAGGAGACGCTGCCCGCTGTCTTTTTCCTGCAGACTACCAGTTCTGCCTGATACACGATCCAAGGTAATTCTACTTCTACGGTCCCCAGCTTAGACTAAAACGAGGATCCTGTAGTTCTGGACTCTCATTGTTACTTTATATTTATCTTTTAGCCGTGCACCCAACGGCGGATTGTTGTTTTTTGAGAGAGCACTCCTTGACCTTCTTACCTGGATTTTGCCGGTGGGAGGTAAGACTCATTTACATTCAACTAAGCATGTACTTTAATAATTATTATGTACATGACACTGGAGGGTTTTTCAACTCCCCACCAATAGTACTTGTTCTGTTTTGTATAACAGGATTACCTAGAGACCAGCCAACGCGGCTAGCGGATCTCTTATACAGTGCCTGTGAATTTACCCCATAGGTAAGCTGTGTGTTTTCTAATCACATTGATTACACAATACCTCTAATTCATTCTTTTTAAATTATTTTGCTCATACACCCGTCTGATTGTGGTCTCCCTCCCCTGTAGCACAGACGTCATTTCACTCAGAACCGTCCTGATGATGGCCATATGAATGATGAGGTTCATCTAGCTCAACTCCAAATGGCCGAAACACCTGGTGTAGACCCACTATTTCCCTGAAACTACAGCACATATATTGCTGTCCACACATGCAAATTTCTCTTTTGTGTCCTTGCAAATGTTTTATGTTGTTTTAAGAACCTTGTTTTTTAACTTCACACCATTGAATTGTGCATTTTTGACAAACCCCCACACAGATTGGGTTTGTTATACACACACTGACTTTATTTTTGCCTGAAAAACGCCTTGATACAGTGTGTTGAAAACATATTCTTGTTTGTTCTGTTGTGGTCCAAGAAACCATTTTGATGTCTGTTTCTCCCTGGAATTGTGCTTTTATGTATACCACTCACACAGTTCCAATATATAAAATAATTGTGTCTGAGAGTTTTTTTTCTCTATGATATAACCTCTATGAGAATTGTCTCATTGAAGAAACGGCAGAGTTTACACAAATAATTGTGGGATTTCGAGTGTATGAGCAATAGTGTTCTTGAACCTATTCACTTGTGTGCTTTCTTCTTCAGTTAACCCTCCTGGGTAGAATAGGTTCCATACCAGGAGCCCAATTATTTGAATCTGTGCCCAGAAGATGACAAAAATGTTAGAGAAAGTTTGGGTAAATGACAAAATTTCGAAAATTGCCCAGCGCTACGTCCAGGATTGCATGATTTGCCTACAACACAATGTGGGAAAGGGGACAGTAACTTTTAGGGGAAGTTTTGGGCCACCCTCTGTCCCCTTCGAAGTGATCCACTTTGACTTTATTAAAATGGAATGTTGTGATAATAAAAAATATGTGCTGGTGGTCATCTGTGCTTTTAGTAAATGGGTTGAGGCTTTCCCAGTTAAGGATGCTACAGCCATGACTACTGCAAAAACCATTTCAAGGGAATACTTCCAGCGGTTTGGGCTCCCAAGAGTTATCTGGTCGGACAATGGTCCACATTTTGTCGCTGCTATAATTCTGCAGATATGTACGGCATTACGAATTGACAAACGGTTCCATTTGGCCAGACATGCTCAGAGCGCCGGACTAGAAGAAAGACACAACGGTATCATTAAGAACAAACTCGCTAAGCCGTGTGCCGGCACCAAACTAAAATGGCCGGACGCCTTACCGATCGTGTTGTTTTCCATGCGTACAACCCCTCAAACTAAGACTGGGCCCTCTCCATTTGAGGTGGTAATGGGGAGACCTGCAACTATTTGGAACCTTCCTAAATGCAATTCATTGAGAAATGTTGAAAATGTATTACTTTCAGATTATTGCAGCCAGTTGACTAAAAACCTGTATTTGATTCATCACCAGGTATGAGAAGCTTTACCTGTGCGATATGAGGGCCCGGGACACAGTATACGGCCTGGAAGCTGGGTGCTCGTCAAAGCATTCGACCGCTCTTCCTGCCTTGCGCCTCGCTGGCGTGGGCCGTTCCAAGTCCTGTTGGTCACCCAAACAGTGGTGCGGGTCTGTGGGAGAAAGAACTGGATACACGCGTCTCACATCAAGAAACTTCCTCACCCTGTGCCACACGTTACAGAAGAAACAGAACCCCTCGCAGATACTGCAACCAACAATCCCAAAGCAGTAAGTAGCACTGAGAGTGTGTCGGAGAATCTCTCTGAGCCTGTGAGGCTTGGGGAAGCTGCCATTTTGTCTCCACACTCTCCAAAGGTTTTGCATCGGAAACTGCTATTTCAAATTCGGCATCTTCACTTGTTTCTGACACATTGCTTCCAGCAGGAAGTGATGACATATTGTTTCGGGACCAATCAGTACCAGGAAAAGTAAGGTACAATCTGCATCCAACAAAATAGACTTACGGCACGGTTTTGCTGTGCATGTGTTAAGACTTACGGCACGGTTCGGCTGTGCATTTGAAGAAGGAAAGGAACATCGAGGGCTTGTTTTTGCCCAAATTTGAGAAAGGGGATTCTGTTGGCTAGGGTTGTGGAAGGACTAAGAAATCACTTGACCGGGAGGTCGCCAGCAACGAATATTGGGGTATAAATAAGGGAGTGACCAACCGGGACAATGGGCAAAATGCCTGGGCCCCGAAAATGTATTGTTGTATTTTTATAATGATATTTGGGTTTTTAATAGTCGCTGCCTTAGGATTGTGGTAACTTGAGGAAACTCATTCTTTAGAACTTTTGTTACCTACTGAAAGTACACCTATTGTTCCTATTCCCTTTGTACATTTGCATACTCTATCCCCTAGGGACTCTCAGCATAGACAAAGGTACCACAATAACACTCTACTGTTTATCATGAATGCTACGCATGCCATTTTTAATAAGTCTAACTGTTGGGTCTGCTCACATTTACCGCAACACAGGGATAAGGGGCTAGGTTGGTATATTCATCCTTTACCTTTGACAACTGCTTGCTATGCTTCTCTTAGAGCACTGTTCTTTGGTCGATGGAATGATAGCATCTCAGGGAACTTTGATGGCACTAATTTGAATAGTTTTGAGAAAATTGTTTTGACTCCCCTGGGATGCTCGCTTTTTGCAAACAGGAGTAAACCTAACGTTGCTTCTATTAGGCCTTCTGACAGACTGTCTCGTCCCTTCCAATCTTTGATTTCCTTTAGGATGGCTCCAATAGGCAATAAGGATGCCATGCCTCCTTACACGGTTAATCATAGCCCCGATTCAGTTTCTTTTTGCATACAGAGGAATGGAACTCAGTCAATGGGAGATTTTCTAGGTTGTGCCAACGTTGAAAATTTGACTGGGGAAAACAGACCTTTGTATGTAGGCAAACCTGTCTACTTTGTTTGCGGTAATGTAGCATTCCCATGGTTGCCCAGGGATTGGCAGGGAACCTGCTATTTGGGGATCCTGTTACCTGGGGTGTTTATAGCTAGTGCAAGAGAAGTTTCAAAGGCTCGTCCACGGCGGGACGAGAATGGTGACACCCCAGCACAAATCTTGGGAGATATAGCAAAATCAGTTGTGCAATTTTGGGGGCAGATAGCGAATTCAGAAGATATCAGAAAACTAGTGAGAGTACTGGAGAGAACCATCAATCGGACCACGGACATACTCTATAATATGACGTTAGGACAGAAGGTGATAAGACTAGTAGCACTTCAAAACCGGAAGGCATTAGATGTCATTCTGGCTGAACGTGGTGGAGTGTGTAAATTAGTGGGGTCCACTTGCTGTGTTTTCGTACCAGATTCCTCCACAACCATCTTCAAGGCAATACAGAATCTGCATGTCCTTAGTTCAGAAGTGCATGTTCCCAAGGGAAACTGGGATTTTAACGCTTGGTTCTGGGACTTCTTGCGATCTTGGGGTTGGAAGGTACTTTTGGTCTTGGTGATTATTTTGGGAATCCTGTTGTTTCTTTGTTGCTGTATTCAGTGTGTACCTGGTATGTGTTCGATGCTAGGGGGATGTTGCGCACAAGCGATAGGTTCGATAGGACATAAAGTGTATCCCACAGATAATACTTCCAAAGAATATGTGTTGAAAGAAATTTTAGCAAATGACCTAATGGCAATAGATATTTCCGACAGTGATTCAGGGTGCATGGACGATGATGCATGGAGTTATTCGCAAGGAGATCCAAAGTAGTTTTTAGCACTTGGCATAGCCCAAAAGGAGGGTTTGTCAAAAGAGAAATTATATCGTGCCTCCTATTGCAATAAATATATGTATATTGGCCTACGCCAAGCTGCTCGAAAGTCGCTTGCGAAAGAATCCGTGTTGCAAGGTCCTGACCTTAAAATCAATGTAAGCCACCATTTTAGGTCAATCCGCCATTTTAGGATTCGCTTTGTAAAGTCACCATGTGAGTTAAAATGGTGGACGATGTCATTCCAAAAATACAACATGGCCGTCTTGACCTCTGTACATAGCTAATATACAACTTGCCTGCAGGCCACTTGTTGAGGTCGTGAACTGAGACCTTGTCCTTCGTTGACCTGTGTGTAAGGGATTACTTGTGTAAAGAACCAAATCCCCGAGTATACTATAAAAACAATGTATTCAAATACTGAGCATAGAACACTTGTTTAACCACATTGTATTAATGTTTAAGAAGACTAACATGGAAAATCCCAGAATACACAGTTGCTGTATAGGCTTGTTGATACATGTATTAAAAGCGAACCAGTTATATGCAGTTGTTCGAGACTTGGCATGAACCCTAGATCAGTGATGTATTAAGTGGAATATTAACCCGAAGTGGGGCTGGACATCGTGCTCACAAAATGTATAAAAAGCCAATGCATTCTAATGTACAGCGTCTCTCACTGAACACACTGAACGATGCTGGAGTTTGTTGTGTTGTACTGAGGGCCAATAGCTATCTGATTTTGCTCTGTTTTTGTAACTGGATTCAGTATAAAATAAAGTACTTTGTATGTTCCTTTGTATCCCGTGTTCGGTGTATTTCCTTTTGGGGTACTCAGCCTCGATATTTTGATTTTTTTTCACACCAAGGGTCTGTTCACCACGACCAAAAAGAGGAAGAGCTGCACTGCCAGGAGTCCCGCATGGACTCCTGTGCATAAAAAATAACACACAACACACATGATAAAAGGACTACAGGACCAGGTCATGGAGCCCCTGTCCCTCCAATGCATTTCCAGCATCACAGTTGGCCCCCCCCAGACTGAGGTTAGGGGGGTCTAATCTCCCACGAGATTGACACCCTCATCCAGACGGTCAACATATCTTCTGGAAAGGCCATCCGCATTATCATGACTCTTCCCTGGCCTATGCTCAATGGTGAAGTCTAGCCCTGGCATGCTAATGGACCACCTGAGCAGTTTCAGGGTTTCACCCTTCATCTGCATAAGCCATTCTAAGGGCTTATGATCTGTTTGGACCTTTAAGGTAGACCCCGTAAGGTAGGGCCTAAAACACCTAAGGCTCCAAACTATGATAAAACATTCCTTTCCAACAGTAGCCCACCTAGGTTCTCTATCCTTGAGTTGTCTACTGATGAATATGATAGGATGTTCTCTCCCTTTGTCATCTAACTGGGACAAGACAGCTCCAATTCCGGTGTCACAAGCATCAGTCTGAACGATAAAGGGTTTGCTGTAATCAGGTGCACACAACACAGGTGCCCTACACAGACTTTTCTTCAGGCAAATAAAGGCTGTCTGATAGTCTTCCGTCCAGTTAACCTTCCTCAGTTGTTTGGGTAAAGTCAGAGCTGTCAAAAGGACAGCTATGATTCCATAGTCCGCCATGAAATTACGGTAATACCCAGTGAGGCCCAGAAAGTCTCTCACCTGCTGGGTTTGAGTAGTGGGAGTCTCACAGTTATGTACATCCTGTACCTTACTGGGGAGAGGTTGGATTCAACCCCCTCCTACCTCATGACCAAGATAAGTGACTTTCCCCTGAGCTATCTGACACTTTGTGGCCTTGATAGTGAGGTTAGCCCTTTTCAAGGTCTGCAACACCTTATCCAAATGAATCAAATTCTCTTCCCAGGTGGAACTGTAGACAGCAGTGTTGTCTAAGTAAGCCACACAAAAGGCCGCCAGCCCACTGAGTGCATGGTTGACCAATCTTTGGAAGGTGGCAGGTGCGTTCTTCAACCCAAAAGGCAGGGCTCTTAACTGGTAGAGCCCCTTAGGTGTTGAGAATGCAGTTGTGTCCTTCGCATGGTCCGTCAGAGCTATTTGCCAATAGCCTGAGGTAAGGTCAAAGGTCCTATAAAATTTGGCACCACCTATGATGTCCACAAACTCATCAGCCCTGGGCGATGGGTGCTCGTCAGTTTTGGTGACAGCATTGACTCCTCTGTAGTCCACACAGAACTGGCAATCCTTGGTACCTGCCTGGGAACTTGCCTTGGGGACAAGGACCACCGGACTGAACCAGGGACTGGTTGAGGGTTCAATAACACCCAGATCAAACATCTTGGTGACCTCAGTCTGGATGTGGTTCTTAACCATTTCTGACATCCTGTAGAATCTGGTTTTGACAGGTACAGTGTCACCAGTGTCAATTTCGTGCCAGCACCATGAGTTGAGGCCTGGTGTCAGTGAGAACAGAGGGGCATACTGCCGGAGCAATGGCCTGCAGGTCCTCTGCTTCTCTGGTGTCATATCTGGAGAGAGATGCACTCCCTCCACTGAGCCATCCTGAGATGCAGCAAATCAGGAAGGGGCTCATTCTCATCCTCTTCTTGCTCTGAAGCTAGCAAGAGGCATGGGACTTCTGCTTGCCTATGGAAAGGCTTGAAACTGTTAACGTGGAAAACCTGAGGGGCTACCCCATGGACTCCCGTGTCAACCAGATGATTGATTTCACCCATCTTGGAAATGATCCTGAAGGGTCCAGTCCACTTATCTACAAAAGCTTGAGGCTTGGTAGGCTCCATCACAAGGATCTCATGTCCTGGAGTCCAATCCACTTGTGATGCTTTAAAGGTCATGCCAGTATTTGTTCAATTCCTGGCTGGCCTTAAGATTCGCCGTCGCTTGGCCCATCATCTGTGTCATCCTCCATCTGAGGCCTAACACATAGCCCCCACTTGCTTGGCAGGACCTGGAGGGGTGGCTTCCAAACCTTCTCTGATCAAGACAAGGGGCCCTCTCAAGTGATGTCCAAAGAGTAACTCAAAGGGGCTGAAACCAACACCCTCTTGAGGTACCTCTCTGTAAGCAAACAGCAGGCATTGTAGGAGGAGATCCCATTTCCTCTTTAGGGGCTCTTCCAAAGCACACAGCATGCCCTTGAGAGTTTTGTTAAATCTCAACCAGACCATTGGTCTGGGAATGGTAGGAGGTGGAGAACTTGTAGGTTACTACGCACACTTTCCACATTGTTTTCATGTAACTCGGCATGAAGTTGGATCCTCTGTCAGAGACAACCTCCTTTAGGAATCCAACCCTGGTAAAAAAAAAAACCAGGAGAGCCCTGGCAACCACCTTGGCAGTAATGGTCTGAAATGGTATAGCCTCAGGGTACCTGGTGGCATGATCTACCAAGACCAGGATAAACCGATGTCCACCTGAAGTGGGAGGGTCAATGGCACCGACAATGTTGATGCCCACCCTCTCAAATGGTGTGCCAACCACTGGCAACGGCTGCAGTGGGGCAATGACATTGCTCCAGTCTTGTCAGACAACTGATAAGTGGAGCAGGCCCTGCAGTGGGACTCCACTTCTACTCTTCTCCGGGGCCAGCAGAAATGGGCAGAGAGCCTTTGCTTTGTCTTCTTGGTCCCATGATGACCAGCCAATCGCACCTCATGTGCCAACTGCAGGAAGGGCCTGTAAACCTGGGGTACCACCAACCTCTTAAGGGCACCAGGTTCAGGCTTAGTGGGCTCACTACAAAGAGGCTCACCCTCCCAGTAAATCCAGAAAGATCTAGGCACTTCTCCTTGTGCCTGGGCCAGGGCCTGTTTCCTCAGACCCTTGAGAGTGTGGCACTCTCTCTGACCCTTACAGAAGTCGCCCCTAGAGAGCCCCCCCTTCAGCCAGCAGACATTGAAGGTTGGGGTGATCCTCTGGGTTGAGCACCTCTCCCGCAGGAGGGTCTTCTGGCTTGGCTCCCTCCGGAGTCGAGTCTTGGGTCACCACTGGATTCAGCCCGTCCGGAGCATGAATCCCAGTGGATGTTGCTGAAGCAGCGGGAAGAGAAGGGGCCCCCTTTGCAGAGGTGGTCTTCTTACTCTTCCGTCTTTCTTGCCTTGGGTTTCCCAGTCGGCTTGGGTACCAGACTTTCCACCGGGCCCGGTGCGACCAGTGATCGGGTGATGTGATCAGGTGACTGCTGCTGCAGTCATGGGTAGACTGTCTGCGATCATCCCCAATTCCACCAAATCATTGTCTAACAAAATGTTAGCAGGTACGTTGTCCTGAAACAGGGCAGGAAGCTTCACTGTATTGTCTCCAATCGTAATGTTGACTAAGGCTACATGCGATAATTTGGGTGGTCCACCAGCTAACCTGAGCTAACCTGGTAGTTCTCAGAGGAGCACCTACATAGTCTTCTGGCTTGAGCAGGGTCCTGTCCACCACGGTCATGCTTGCTCCAGTGTCTCTCAAACCAGTAGAAGGCTGGCCAATCAAGAGGACACTTCTCAAAAACGTATGGGTGTTCTGTGGGATTGTAGCCAGTACTTCTGCGTACTGGTCCCAGGCCCCAAGGGACACCAGGGAAATCTCTACGGGAGCGCTGAATGTGATCCCTGTAGAGGAGGGGAGGACAGTGGCCTCCACCTCAGACATGGGGTAAGAGAAGGTCAGGCTGACAGCCTGGACTCCAAGTGCCTTAACTTTACACTTGGGGTCATTCTTCTTGTGGTCCAGAGCCCCACAGTCCCAACAAGTACCAGTTCTCTCTCTTACTACCCTTCTATGTCTTCAGTCCACAAATCAGCCGCTCTCAGACGTGACTGGCGTAAAAAAAAAATCTGATCTTACTACAGCCCTACTTAAAGGACTCACATCTGACAGCTCCCTTACTCTCACTACAGTCGAGAACGCCTTCCTGGAAGTGGCCAATCTTATGACTCCTCTTAGATTGTCCAAAGGCATTAAGCATAGGTCAGTGCTGTGTTTCTCTGAAGAACATAAGCTAAAAAAAACTGACCTGCAGACAAGCTGAAAGGAATTGGAGAATATGCTATTCACCTTCAGCTAAGCTTACTTTTCGAAACCTGCTGTCTGACTATCACCAGGTTATTGTCCTGGCGAAAAAAGGCCTTTTTTGGGTCTAAGGTAGAAACAGCCATAAACAAACCCAAGGCCCTCTTTGAATTGGTCAGCTCTCTCTCTGCTCCTATCAAAACAGGCTCGGCGGTTATTCCGTCACAAGCTCTGTTTGATTCTCTCGCACCTCAAGAAGCCTCTGTATGCAAGTCTGAGCACTTTAAACTGCCGATCTTGCGTAAGGTGCTCCCTTTCATTCCGGCCAAACATTGTGCCCTGTGGTTGCTGCTCTAGTCCTAAGCACCACGGACTACTGTAACTTCCTATATCTGCGTCGGCCGAGCTACCTCACCAAGCACCTTACATCACGCCTTCTATAAACAGGGTGCCGAATATATACAGGAAATATGTTCCTGTTATGTGCCATCCCGGCTTCTGCGCTCTCAGTCAGCTCTACTGATTTATGTTCCTCGAGTTAGACTCTCCCGGATTGGTGGTCGTGCTTTTTCCGTGATGGCCGTGAAAACTTGGAATAGTCTTCCATTGCCTCTCTGCGCTATTGACAATCATCTGTCATCCTGCCATGCTCTAAAGACACATCTGTATTAGGTTCCCTTGCTGCTGCACCTTCTGCTCCACTCAGCGCCTAGATACCTCCGGGTGAAAGCGCACTTTAGAAATGTTTCTAACATAACATAACATAACATAACATAACAGGAATGCGGGGTATGGTACTGGAGCCACTGGGACCCTGCTTCGCCGCAGGCGGACCACTACTCTTACTCCCACCCATGTAAGACTTATCCCAACTAGATTTCTGGGTCTTAGGAGAGGATGTTTTTGGTTTACTCGACTGTGAATGCTTTTGGGACTCCTCAGTCTTCTGAGAGGTCTCCTTTTCTTTATCCTTGTCCTTCCACTGGGTTCCTTAGTTGACACCCGGTGGGACACCCAATTGTCAGCCAGCCTGACCAGCTTAAAGGTATTTAAAATGTTCTGGTCAGCAACATACTGACGGAGCTCTGATGAACAGGCTTCAGAAAAATGCTTAAAAAACAAATGGTGGGACAACTCAACAAACGTTTTCACTTTGTAACCATCAATCCACCCCATCATGTTCATATGTGCAGAACTCACCCAGTCAATCCAAGACACATTGGGCCTCATTACGAGGTTGCAAGGCTAACTCCAAACTTGCATCCGGGTCCGGCAATCACAAATGGGCAATTACCGGGCTATCCCGGCCCAGCCGGACCCGGTAATTGCCCTTTCGCGGGTGCCGGGCCCGGTACATCCCCATTTGAGCCCAATATGGCTCAAATGGGAATGGGGTTGGTGGTAGCACCAGTACCGTTAACAACGGTACCGGTGCTACCATCATGTTCTGCTCGCGGGTGCCGTTACAGCCACCAGGTCAGATCTGGTGGCTGCAAAGGCACCCCGCAAGCAGAACTCCTAGTATGGCGCTACAGTAGCAACGGTGCCGGTAGCAATACTGGCGCCGTTGTTGCCTTACCGCCATACTTGTAATGAGGCCCATTCTCTCTTTTCTTAAATTCTCTGAATCTTTTAAGGTATTGGGTAGGTATCTTGCCAAACTTGGCAATTAAAGCAGACTTCATGCACTCATACTGACCCCTTTCTTCCACACTCAGTTTCAGGATACAGTCATAACCAGTCTGAGGCACTCTGCTTAACAAATACTTAGCCCAATCTCTTTTATCAACATCATGGATTTCACAAGCAATTTCAAACGCTTCAATCTATTGGAGGATATCAGAACCCTCTGCATACACACCAACCAAATCTCTCATAACCTTGGTGGCAGGGGACCTGGCACTCTCAACTGGTTTCGCTGAAGTCTCCACTCTAGCTTTCTCTAACTGGATTCGCTGGCATTCAGTGTCCTTGGTTTTGAGTTCAAGATCCCTATCCTTGAGTTCCAGATCTCTTACTTGAGTTCTATATCTCTAGCTTTGAGTATCACTTGCTGTGCCAACTCCTCTTTCTTAAGTTCAGCTTCTGTTTCCAACTTTTTATATTCAAAGGCTAATTCCATCCTCAATAATTCAAGTTCGGAGGGATTCCCTGAAGAAACATTGCTCGGGATCAGAATAGAGGCAGCAGGAGTGGTGATACTCCCGGAAACAAATTCAGTAACAACTCCAGGGGCAGGGGCCTCAATGGTTGCATAAACCCCTTCATCAAGAACTTCACAATCAGTCTGGTAGTCCACTAGGGCAGCGATCAGCTCAGCCATAGACGTATCATCAAAGTCTATGTCCCTGGCTTCACAAGCACTCTGTAGAGCCTCTAAGCTCATCCTAGTGTATTTGCCATTTGCAATAGATCCCATTGCTTGTAATGTAGTTATCTAGTACACAACTAAACCTCAGTTTATCAAAGTGTAGATATTTTGTAAGTGGCAAAGTTACACACTGATTCTTAAAACCATAAGCATCCCACCGCTGCCACCAGTGTAAAGACCAGAGGGGGGTATCTGTACTCCTGCTCTCTATATGGCAGAGTCGAAGCACAGAGCACCCCAGCCATGATTTTCTATTTGGTAAAACGTGGTCGAGCAATCAAGGCTTAAGCTCTCAGGAGGTGATGCGGGCTGGTTCTTAAGTACAGTGTAGTCCCCAAGCACCCACAAAGGAATGTCCACACACTATCTTAGTGAAAACACAGTCTTTATATAAATAAGGTTCAAAGTTATATACACAATCACAATTACACACGTTGTACTCTGGCAATAGTATAATGGCAAATATATACAGGTCTACGTGGTACCACTCTTAACTATCGATTCCTTTGAAATACATCAACTGCTACCAGCTCAAATGACATACGACTCAGATTATAAAATGAATCAACGATAGACCACAGAAAGAATGCAAGTTAAATCAAGCAATGGCAGAACAGTCTCCCGTCTGCTTAGAGACAGTTCTATGTGAGGATCCCCATAACTGGTCGACTTTATATAAAGCGTATTGACAAGTCCAGTTCAGATATTCTTAATATAGTCTTGATTCCTTCTAAAAGTTCTACGACCCCAATGTACCTGGTTTCGTAGAGTTATTCGATGAGTCGTCAATGGGCCCTTCTTGAGGGAACTCCCTTTAAGCCAGGAGCCATGGGTCGTCCAGATTCCAAGTGAAGAAAAGGTGAATGCTGTTGTCGGGGAAGCAGCTTCGATCCTTGCGGTGCTCGTTGATGAAAAGCTTATGAACGTCCTGTGAAGATGAGGCGTGCGGTATACCTCGACGACGATCGTTCGTTGCCGCAAAGAGTCAATGAAGAACTTTGGCCAAACAAGGGGGTCCGGTCATCGGCATCTGGCGTCGGCGATCGGGACATGACCACGACTACTGTCAGATCTTAAGTGGCGTCTTTGAGGTCTTCGGGTGGCGGGAAACCTACCGGCAGATTCTCCTAGCCAGGTCTTCTCTTGGATCAGTTTCTTGAAGACACAGCAGCTTTCAGATTGCATCGAAGGGAACAGCAGTTCACCTTCTTCTTCCTGCTCGGCTTCTAGAGTAAACATCAAGTATCGACTTCAGCTTCTGAACTATTTTCATCAGTGAGTGGTCCCCAGATTTACTGTTTGATCTCTCATTCCCTCTGCTGGGTCACACTCAAGCAACCAATCATTCAGAAGGGCATTCAGGCAGGTAGGCAGCCATTCAGGCTCATAGTGCATTCAGGCCATTCTTCTCTATCCAGACTCTCACAACACGTAATGTGGATTCAGACAAGCACCCAGCCATTCAGCACTCCCCACTGCATTCATACCAGTTTCGGACAGGGCTGTCTCAGTCATTGTGTCACACACCAGATACTAGACACCCATAACATGAAATGTGTATTCGTCACACACTCCATTAACCCAGGTCCCACCCCACGGGCGTACCCACAACATACAGTCATTGGGAAGGCTCCAGCCAGTCTGGCCTGGACTTCCCCACACTACCATATATGGAACTTTCACCCAACAGCCAATCGTGGGAAGGGACAGAGTTGGGGCTTCCCGGGACTTCGGGAAAACAAGGTAACAGGCAATAGAAAGCAGGAGGCCACAGGGACCATCTTGTCTCCTATCAGGAATCAACTGATTTCAATGGCAGGGCTTGGGCACCCCAAAATGGAGGATACTCAGAGCACCTGTCAAATTCAGCATGGAGCTGCCACCAGCCCATACCCTGCTCTGTGGGCCACACACGGGTGCCCAAAAACATACACTAGGAGTACAGGGTTGTACCCCCACCCATGGGTGCCATAAGGGTATCCCAAGGGTCTGTTCACCACGACCAAAAAGAGGAAGAGCTGCAATGCCAGGAGTCCCACATGGACTCCTGTGCAGAAAATAACACAGAACACACATGATAAAATGACTACAGGACAAGGACATGGAGGCCCTGTCCCTCCAATGCATTTCCAGCATCACAGTCCCCCCTCTCTGGAAACTCAAAAAGAGGATCCACTGTCCTCAAAACAAAAGTTAATGTAGGAAGTGAGTGAGATAGAAACATCTCAATCACCTTCAAGGTAAATGAACAAAATCCTGGTGAGTACAACAGTAGTGCTGGGAGGCTCAGCTCACAAAAGGTAAGATTTGCAAAAAGAACTAACCCTACCAGCCCAACTTCACTGTCATAATCACCACCCATCACTTGATATTCTGCCCTGGCAGAGATCTAAATAGGCAAGCCCCTTCAAGTCCCCTTACCCTCTTCAACCTTGCTTGAATCAGAATAATAAACAAGTGGTATTTAAAGGCACATTAGCAATCCATGACAAGGGTGCTTGTGATCTAGCATAAGTACATGACAATATTTACAATATAAGCCACAAGGAAGGTGTATGGGCTTCGTGTGTAGATGCAGGACACAGCTCAGTAGCCATACGAAAGGGATGCACAAACCCTAAGTAGGACCCAAAACTCAGATATAATCAGCCTCCCAGAATGCACTGGAGCTCAAACATGGATTAGAGAAAAATAGGAAACAACGAGAAGGTCCACATAGCATAGACGCTGAATACGGATTAGAAGAGTCCTCAGACATGGATTAGAGACAAATAGGAAACAACGAGAAAGGTTCACATAGCATAGATACTACATACGTATTAGAAGAGTCCTCAGACATGGATTAGGGACGTATTGGCAACAACGAGAAAGGTCCACATAGCATAGCCGCTGAATACGGATTGGAAGGGTGCTCAGACATGGATTAGAGACACATTGCAAAGACCCAGAAGGTCCACATGGCATAGACGCTGAATACGGATTAGAAGAGTCCTCAGACATGGATTAGAGACAAATAGGAAACAACGAGAAAGGTTCACATAGCATAGATACTACATACGTATTAGAAGAGTCCTCAGACATGGATTAGAGACACATTGGAAACAACGAGAAAGGTCCACATAGCATAGACGCTGAATATGGATTAGAAGGGTGCTCAGACATGGATTAGAGACACATTGCAAAGAACCAGAAGGTCCACATGGCATAGACGCTGAATACGGATTAGAAGAGTGCTCAAAAATGGATTAGCGACACATTGAAAGCAACGAGAAAGGTCCACATAGCATAGACGCTGAATACAGATTAGAAGAGTGCTCAAACATGGATTAGAGACACATAGGAAACACAAGAAAAGTCCACATATCATAGCAGAGATGCTGATTACGGTTTAGAAGAGTGCTCAAACATGGATTAGAGACAAATAGGAAACAACAAGAAAGGTCCACATAGCATAGACGCTGAATAGGGATTAGAAGAGTGCTCAAACATGGGTTAGAGACACATTGGAAATAATGAGAAGGTCCACATAGCATAGACGCTGAATACGGATTCGAAGAGTGCTCAGACATGGATTCGAGACACATAGGAAACAACGAGAAAGGTCCACATAGCATAGATACTATATACGGATTAGAAGAATCCTCAGACATGGATTAGAGACACATTGAAAACAACGTGAAAGGTCCACATAGCATAGACGCTGAATACGGATTAGAAGAGTCCTCAGACATGGATTAGGGACACATTGGAAACAAGAAGAAAGGTCCACATAGCATAGACGCTGAATACGAATTAGAAGAGTGCTCAAACATGGATTAGAGACACATTGGAAAGAACGAGAAAGGTGCACATAGCATAGACGCTGAATACGGACTAGAAGAGCGCTCAAACATGGATTAGAAACACATAGGAAACAACAAGAAAGGTCCACATAGCATAGACACTAAATACGGCTTAGAAGATTCCTCAGACATGGATTAGAGACACATTGGAAACAACGAGAAAGGTGCACATAGCATAGATGCTGAATACGGATTAGAAGAGTGCTCAAACATGGATTAGAGACACATAGGAAACAACGAGAAAGGTCCACATAGCATAGACACTAAATACGGATTATAAGAGTCCTCAGACATGGATTAGAGACACATAAGAAACAACAAGAAAGGTCCACATAGCATAGACGTTGAATACGGATTCGAAGAGTGCTCAAACATGGATTAGAGACACATTGGAAACAACGAGAAAGGTCCACATACTATAGACGCTGAATATGGATTAGAAGCTACCAGGTTGCATGTATACGACTACATGCCGAGGATAAAAGAGGGCAATGGTGTCCAAGTAGTGTTCCCATTAGTGAGCAAAGAAACACATTACTTGTGGTGTTCAATAGATCAGTGGTTGGTATTATTATATATGAAGTAACACTATAGCCAGTTAAACCAGTGAAGTCTTTCTGAAGGGCCTACCCTGAGAATTAACACACTCCTAGAAGCTGATACTTTGGAAATACTAAGGGTCTGGCAATTTAGGAACTTTGACATTGTAAAAGGTGAAGCCGGGATTTCAGCCCAGTCTTCAATTTCTGCATCGCCCAGTGTTTCCAGTTCTTGTCGTACAAGATGCAGCACTTTCATGAACTTAAATAGCGGCCAGTTTTGTGGACCTGACATGGTAAGTTTACAAATCTCATAATAGCCTATCATGGCGAAGCATGTTATGCAAAACGCGAATGATTCTAGCTTCATGCTCTCCATCATTAAGGGGAATGCCAGAATGCTAATTGGAGTAATTTTATCCAATCTCATCTGGGTATTACTGCTTGAAGCTTAAAATACACCCAACACTTTCACTTACAGACTGTCTTTCATGACCTTCAGAATGCTTGTATTTAAAAAAGCCAATCATTTTATGTATCAAATAAACAGACCTGAAAATAAGCTCCCAGAGACCTATGCCATTTAGTTGCCACTTCTACACAGGACCACTTACACTTAAATGGCCCATATGAATAGAAAGAGCAGACAATAGGCTAAACAATTCGTGCAAAATGTGAGAAGCCACACCTTGTCACAGAAGGCAGCACAGGGAGATACGATGATGTGGTAAAGCTGGGGTCAGAGCCTTTAGACACAACCTGAAGAATGGTCCCTCCAGGAATTAGTTATATATAGAAATGATTTAGGACAATACTTGCCTTAATGCACAAATGTCATAGTGCTTGGCAAATAACATGCCAATCAGACCTTTCGATTCAATCAATGGGGGCGAAAGAAGGAGTTTTTTTTATCATTCATATACGAATACAGACACGTAAACCCATTTGTGTCTGATACATGTCAAGCATTTATTTTTACAAAAATAATTCTTAACACACAGTATAAAGCACATATAATATGCACACATATAACTTAATGACAAAACAGCACATGTCATGTCAAAAGACAATCAGAACTAATGTTCACAGGATGAAAATAAGAAGCAAACAAAGGATCTTTTTGTCAAATCACTGAGACCCAAAAACAATGACTATGTCGAATAGAGAGTCCCTAATTACGTCTCACCCTCTAATGGGGGACTGTTGGAAACCCAACCATTTGAGCTAAGGTGAAGGTTAGGGGGTCAGCACTTTGATGCCACTGCATAGAATTGGGATACCTACGAACCCCTCCCTACTAGCATATAGTGCTCTTAATTGAGGGTGGCTGTCACATGGATGAACCAGGCCCTGGACCTGCACTACACTGAAGCAATGCATGTTCTCTCTTATCACTAGCACTACATGGTGAAGGTATGTCATGTTGCAGGCAGTGGTCGAAGTGAGCGGGAACGGTGGGAGCGTTGTTCCACTACTTTTATTTTTTACCGTTAACAGCTCCACTACTTTTTGCAACCATTTTCACCGTTCCAGAACTGTTCTTTGTGAAGTTAAAGCACACTCCTCCATTTTAACACCGGGTATCAGTTCCAGCTAAACTGAAATCTGTTTTAACTCAATGGGCTGTCAACCAGCATGACTGCAACCCTTGAAAAATGTGTTGCGCGTTGCTATATTCCTTCCCACTGATGGAGTCACAGTTCCACTACCTTTTTTGGTACACTGCTATCACTGGTTGTAGGTCTCTAGGGGTGACTGTCACCAGCGTGTAAATTCGCAAGTATATCAGCCTTCACAGAGGGGACAAGCTGAGCCAGCCTGGCCGGAAAGTGGTACTGTGATCCGGCATACGCCATTTTCTCAACTTTCCTGGCACAGCAATCTATCCTGGTGCACTTCAAATGTGGGTGTTGAACATGCCAATATAATCAGCACCGAAAGGCGAAACCGCTACACGATCTGTGCTAGAGTGGACGTATACACGGTATGTACTACAGTGAACACGCGACATATTGCAGGGTTCATTGATGAGATTGGAATGCACTTGCCAACAGCGCCCAGGCAGCCGTTTCAGCGCCTCAACGGAACGTGCGATTTATGCTTTTCTACAAAGCGGGCACTTCTTTGAATCAGACAGCCACTTAGGGGCCCCTGCCAAGGCGGGGAGTCGGGGATGGGGCCCCTTTTGTCCTCACATAAAGATGTCTATGTCACTGCATCCCCCCCAACTCTAGAGTATTTTTTCCCATTTCCAGCGCTGTATGGCCTACACTTTGCAGAAAATTAAAATGAAAATTGATATCCCATTATTATTATTACGATATTTATGAGCACAGGCCAAGCTTTGACAAGCAACGGAGCGCTTTCCAGAGGTATACAACAGTACAGATGCATAATGGAGCGCCTTCCAGAGGTATACAACAGTACAGATGAATAACGGAGCGCTTTCCAGAGGTATACAACAGTACAGATGCATAATGGAGCGCCTTCCAGAGGTACACAACAGTGCAGATGCATAACAGAGCGCTTTCCAGAGGTATACAGCAGTACAGATGCATAATAGAGCGCTTTACAGAGGTACACAACAGTGCAGATGCATAACAGAGCGCTTTACAGAGGTATACAAAAGTGCGGATGCATACCAGAGCGCTTTGCAGAGGTATACAGCAAGACAGATGCATAACGGAGCGCTTTCCAGAGGTATAAAACAGTACAGATGCATAACAGAGCGCTTTGCAGAGGTATACAGCAAGACAGATGCATAACGGAGCGCTTTGCAGAGGTATACAGCAAGACAGATGCATAACGGAGCACTTTCTAGAGGTATAAAACAGTACAGATGCATAACAGAGCACTTTGCAGAGGTAAACAGCAAGACAGATGCATAATGGAGCGCTTTCCAGAGGTATTCAACAGTAAAGATGCATAACGGAGCGCTTTCTAGAGGTATACAGCAAGACAGATGCATAAAGGAGCGCTTTCCAGAGGTATACAACAGTACAGATGCATAACGGAGCGCTTTACAGTGATATACAACAGTACAGATGCATAGCGGAGCACTTTGCAGAGGTATACAGCAAGACAGATGCATAACGGAGCGCTTTACAGAGGTATACAACAGTACAGATGCATAACGGAGCACTTTACAGAGGTGTACAACAGCACAGATGCAAACGGACCGCTTTTCAGAGGTATACAGCAAGACAGATGCATAACAGAGCGCTTTACAGAGATATAGAACAGTACAGATGCATAACGGAGAAATTTACATAGGTATACAACAATACAGATGCATAACGGAGTGTTTTACAGAGGTATACAGCAAAACAGATGCCTAACGGAGCGCTTTACAGAGGTATACAGCAAGACAGATGCATAACGGGGCGCTTTCCAGAGGTATACAACAGAACAGATGCATAACGGAGCGCTTTATAGAGGTATACAACAGTACAGATGCATAACAGAGCACTTTACAGACGTATGCAACAGCACAGATGCATAACAGACCGCTTTTCAGAGGTATACAGCAAGACAGATGCATAACAGAGCGATTTACATAGGTATACAACAATACAGATGCATAACAGAGTTTTTTACAGAGGTATACAGCAAAACAGATGCCTAACGGAGCACTTTACAGAGGTATACAACAGTACAGATGCATAATGGAGTGCTTTACAGAGGTATACATCAGTACAGATGCATAACAGAGTGCTTTCCAGAAGTATACAACAGTACAGATGCATAATAGAGTGCTTTACAGAGCTATACAACAGTACAGATGCATAACGGAGCACTTTGCAGAGGTATACAGCAAGACAGATGCACAATGGAGCGCTTTCCAGAGGCATACAACAGTACAGATACATAACAGAGTGCTTTGCAGAGGTATACAGCAAGACAGATGCATAACGGAGCGCTTTGCAGAGGTATACAGCAAGACAGATGCATAACGGAGCACTTTACAGAGGTATACAACAGTACAAATGCATAATGGAACGCTGCAGTGACTGAATGTAAGCAACACTAAAGATATCTGGCGCCAGCCGAGTGGGCAGAAGGATGTCCCTCGTGGTAAACTGTGGAATTCCAGGCCTCTTTAGTTGAGGAGTGTGCCGTCCCATCTTAGCTTCACTTCATGGGGCCTCATTACGACTCAGGCGGTAATGGGTTTACGGCAGCGTAAACAGCGCCGACCCTTACCGCCTGATTCCGAGGTCCCTTAGCGCCATGGCGGATTTAACACCTGCTTTTAGCAGGTGTTAAAATCCATGGCGCTAAGGGACCATGTTGTTAATTACGCCACCGTAATTTACGGTGGCGTAATTAACGCCTTCCCCACTCCCATTATGCCCTATGGGGCAAAAATGGGAATGGGGAAGGGTAAATGGGGATTGGGGACTTACCGCCCCGCCGACCTCGGAATGGGGCGGTAAGTCCGCCAACCACCATGGCGTAAACGTAGTTTACGCCATGGTGGTAAAGGTACGACCCAGGTGGTAACTTACCGCCTGGGTCGTAATGAGGCCCATGAACAGTTGAGGTGATGCTTTAGAGCTATGCTTAGAGCTATGCTTAGAGCTCCCAGATGCTTTAAGTAAATAAAGAGAACCTATAACATAGAGAACATGCTCTGTTATGTTACTGTGATGTATGCAGTGCACTGCTGCCATTTGCATAGTGGGTAGGCTAGTGGCAGACAAAAACAATCCAAGACACATTGTTTGATGTTTGCAACTTATTAAAGTAAAGACTTGTCGTTAGAATTATTGAATTCAATTAATACATTCATAAGAACGTGAATTTCCTTTAAAAGAACTAAAGGTTCATTGACATATTTTGATTTGGTTTGGTTTTTATATTTCAATAGTGTTGCTAGTTTTGAGTGCTGGTTATTTATAATACATATACAATGCAACTTTTGAAATAGATTTTACTTCGTTTCAGGCAATGTACAACAAAGCAACCTCGCCTGTTTGGCCACTCCTTAAGTTACACAGGCCACAGCTCTTCTGGGACTCCTTAGCTGTCATGCCACACACTTCCTGGGACCCACAGCCAGATATCGTTTGCAATTAGTTGGGGCGCCCCTTTATTCCTTATGCCACTTAAAGCACCGCATGGGGCGGGCCATGGGGCCCGGGGGGTGTTCGTAGTCGACAGCTCAGGCCTGTGTCCCTCGTGCAAGTTGCAGGTTGGAGTCTGGTGGGACCTCTCGCTCCCTGAAAGGTGTGGTGTACCAGTCAGTGAACTGTCAGTGCTAATTACAGTGCTGCGAGGCTGTAAAACCACGACAGTAGGCACGGTAGATTTGCAAACGATACTTTTTGGGCGTGTTTTGTTTCCCCGGTGCTTGGTGCTTGATGTGTTTTTTATTTGCTTTTGTGCTGCATTGCGCTGTTCTTTTTTATTGGTTTGGGGATTTTTCCGGAGCCCGCCCTGCACAGGACGAAGCAAATCTACATCTACGGAGCCAGACCTATTGCCTTTGACAATGACTTTTAAGATTTTGGACTTCATTCCCTTCAAGGACCGGATTTACAATTAACTAACTCCACGGAGGGGGGGGGAGTTAGGGTTTATGAAAGGAGCTGCTACCAATCAGCACCCTTTTATGCGGGCCATGATATGACCTTCTGTGATCCTCTTGCTGAGATGAGGCAGGAATATTTCCCAGTGTGTTCCGCGTGAGGATGCTCGGCATAGACAAGGGAACTCATTATTCTACCCCTCTCTCTATCTGCGCCCCTTTCTACATTGCAATACTGAACTCTATTTTTGATTTTAGCGCACACATCCTCTTCCCTCTGCTTTCAGATATTGTTCTCACCCTTTGTCCACTTTCCTCAGCCCTTGCTCTTCCATTCCTCTTTTTTCTGCACACCGTATCACTCTTCATCCAGTTTCGCAGTTTTGCATCTCATACATTTCCATCTTATTTCCCTCATACTGGTCCTCATCTTTCTTTCCTGTATTTTTTTTGGGGGGGATTTCCTCCTTTCCTAACCTTGTACTGTGTAGCGACCCCCGCTGCAGCTACGAGGCTGGACCCAGGAACCACGTATCTGGGTGGTCCCTGCTACAGCCGCCGGACGCCGTCCGGACCACACCAACCATCGACGTTGGATCTTCACTGCAGGATGTACGACACTTGACCCAGGGGCACTGGGATATAGGCGGCCCCCGCTGCAGTCAGCCGACACTCCGAAATTCCAACAACACTGCGTCAGACAAAACAGCCCCCGAAGACGCGATGGAGAGCGGCCCGCCGGGTGGAATCTTCGAACAGGAGGGCGGTGTCTTCTCCAGCTGTGCTGCCCCCTCCGCAGCAGCCCCGAACCTTGTCGCCAGTGTAGTAAAGTAGGTTCTGCACTCAAGGTAAGTTCTTTGTACGTCTTTAATGTCTCCAAGTACAGATGACATGTAAGAGAACAGACACCAGCTTCCCCACCCGGCAGGCAGTCACCAACAGACACCTTACGAACACCGCACACGTCACACATACATTCCTGCAAGCGCGTGCATTCCATTCCATCTGAGATCACAGATTACAACATACTGCCTCCCTTGTTGTCAATGGCTGTCCCCTTTCTATGTTCTTGCTTTTTAACCTACCCATTTGCATCTGCCCCTCGTTCTTATCTGCGTTCTTTTCTTAATCTCCCTTTCATTCGCCCATGTCACAATGTGTGTTCCAGATCTTTTCTTTTTCTCTCTGCAATCTTGACAAGATCCTGTCTCTGCCACCCATTGCTGGATTGCATTCCAGTCTACCTTGATGGCACGAGCTGCATGTATCATTTTGATGCCGGATTTCAGAAACATGCATGTGACCAATCAACTTCCAGTTCACCAGTGGTGCAGGAATTAATATCCGTTTGTAAACCATCAATCAGCCCCATATCTCTAGTACACCAGAAGGGATCCGAACAGATTGGAAACACAAGCAAATTATAAACCTCCTTGTTCAATGTTGGTAATGTGGACGGGACAGCAGGCTTAGCTCTGAAAGATTGTGAATCATTGGTCACAGAGGCGTTGTTAGGGGGGTAAAGGGGCTATAGCCCCTGGTCTTTTGGTTGTAGCCCCGGATATAATCTCAGGAGCTACAACCAAAAGGCTAGCTAGCCCCCAGTCCTGACAGTTCCAACATCAGCTTAGCCCCGGGTCTTTTCCAGACCTAGCAACACCCCTGGTTGGTCACCTCCTGTATCTGAAAAGCAAGCTCGAGCACTTCATACCGGTCAAAAACATTCTTCCCCACTTGGTAAACCTGCACGTCTCTGGGGATGTGCCACCGGATCTTATCCCAGGTACCCTGGTTTGAGCTGCTACCGCTGCTTTCACTAGAGGTGGATCAGTTGGCCTCCTTCTCTTCGAGCGCCAACTTGCGCAGCTCTATGGTGACCTTGTCCCGCAGTTTCTGTTCCTCTAGTGCTAGTCTCCTCCTCTCTAGCAGGAGCTTTCTAGCTTTCTAGCCCCTTCCTCGTTAACAGCCGGAACAATTACAGGGCCACTTAGAGACCTCGCCGAGGTCTGCGACCTGTGAACTGCCGCACTAGCCCCTAACCTCACTGACACACTAGAATGTTGAGAAACCACGCTTGCCCCTACAGTGGGATGGTTGGCAAGAAACACTACTCCTGCTCTCTCACTCGTCATCTTCTGTTACTCCTTCCGGAAGGTCTTCTTCATTCGGGTACACAGTGTTGTCCCATGCCCCGAAGTCTTCTCCCCAACCGCCCTCGCTTCTACCCAAGCTTGGAGGATGGCCAGCAACTCAAGTTTATTAAGCTTGTCGCTGTGGAGGAAGTCCCCTCTCTTGACAGAACACGCAAGACATCCTTGCTCATGCCGTTTACAGTCTCTATGTCAAGATCCATGATTATTACAAATACCTAGCAGTGTTCTAAATGTTGCCTGAACAGTACTTTTATCGTTGGGTGTCTAAGCTGTTCGCAAGGTTCCAACTAGATTCAACCGCCTGCCACCAATGTGATGAATCAATTTCCGGGTACCAGTGGTCCATGGGTGAATATTGGGTTCTAAACCATCAATCAGCCCCACACCTCCAGTACACCAGAATGGACCTGAACAGATTGGAAACACAAGCAAATTATAAACATCCTTGTCCAATTTTGGCAACGTGGATGGAACGGCAGGCTGATCACTGAAAGGTTGTGGATCATTCGTAAATTGCAAAACAGCGTAAATACTATTATTACCCAATGATAAAAGGAACTGTCCAGTCAAGGTTGCATCAATATATCTACTTCATTATTATTACAACAGACAGTTCTAGCACACTATGAAATACAACCCACCTTGTAAAGGAAGGCAGAGGACAGTTTCAAAGAAGGAAAAGGGATGCACTCTGGATATTAACAGGATGGTAGTTGTAATAGTAAATAATCGCTATATTTCAAGGATGCTTGGTTTCAACACAAAGGGAGCAATGGGTCGTAAAATGTCATTAGGGGTCTTCGGACAAGGACCATGGGGACAGAATCACAATGTACCTTGTGCTTGTAGGTGTTCTTGGTGCTCGACAGGTTTGAGTCGTTTCAGGGCGCTTTGCAACTTCTGCAACAGAGTTCAAGACGGGAAACAGTTGCGGGTATCAGGAGGCTGGCAGTTCGACAAGCAAAGCTTGGCTGATGGCTGCAGGCTTGCCTACACAGCAGCTCAGGGTCAGGAATCTTTGTGTCAGTGCTGGTCGGCGGTTCTGAAGCACTGGTCGAGGCATCTCCGACAGCTTTAGCAACTGCGGTGTTACAACAGTTAGCGGTGCAGTCCGTTGCAGCTCGAGGGGCTTGACTGGCTCAAAAATGTCCTTTATGGCAGACGTTGGTAGATGGTTGACGTTGGTAGATGCTTGTTGATGCACTCCTCCTAGCTTCTTCACTGGGGTTGTGTCGTCCTTTAAGGTGGATGGCCCAAAGCTGAGGAGCGTGTTGCAGGCAGCTGCCTTGTCCTTGGTTTGGGTCAGAGACTCTCTGGCACTTCCCACCTAGGAAGCTCGCTGCAGAGCATAGCAGGGCATGCTTTCTGCTGGCTGAGTATCGATTCTGCAACTGATGTAGGGTCCTCTGGATTCAGTATCTCCCTCTGTTCCCTGGGAGATGTTTAGGGGGAGGATCTTGCTTCCCTCTTGGAGGCCTGGCCTTCCTTCACTGGTGGAAGGCGTAAGGCAGACTGTACCTTCAGCCAGGGTCCAATTATGAGTTCTTCCTTCTACTTGTGAAGTTTTCAGATGATCTGCCAAAAGAGGGGCTCAGCCCTCTTTTAAAGCCAAATGGGCCACATTGATTGGTGTAGGCTAAGCCTACATTTGGGGAACCAATCCTGGGTCCCAACCAACAATTTCCTGTATGCGTGAGGTCATAATCAGAGTGCTTTGCAACAGAAAAAGTAAAGGGGTGAAAACATATGCTACTAAGTCCCACCCATCTTCTTCCTGTCTGTCCTGGATGAATGGTTCTCTCTGGTTAATGGTGCTCTCTGTGGTTCCTGATTAAAGCGGCAGGTCTCCCTTGAAGCTGCGGTGAGACCAGACGTTCTGTCTCTGTCAAACCACATACTCATACCTTCTGAATGGGTTCTCCCTGTGGGGATGAGTACTGTAAAAACGCAGTCCCAGACATGACAATTCACTGTCAATCGATCTTGAGGGTGGGAGGTGGCATCAGGTTGACACAGTGATATGAAAGGGTGTTGGGGTTTCCAGTGTCCTTTGTTAGCCTCTACAACCAAGCCCCATGTGGACTTGTTTAAATTAATCTCTGATTAGTATATAAATGCTACCACCAGCTAAAAGGACACAGTGGATCCATGGATCCTTGGTTAGTTAATTAGAATGGACTTGGCAGGGGTGAGATTTGCCCCCCCATCCCCACTAACCCCCCTTCTGGAGATGCATTGTGTACTCCACCGTTCAGATCCCAACTAAATATGACAGGGGGGACTGCCCCTGTAGGCTGTGTCCACCCAAAGTACACAATCTATTCATATGTCATGGGGTGAGCGTAGAAAAATGTTCACGGATTAGCCCCACACATTTTTAGGAGGTTTATCTGTCATCATTCAATTTCATTTAAAATTTCAAAAAAGTCCAGGCAAGCGCACACCCACCTTGCATGGTGAAATTGACGCAGTGCATATGAAAGGGTGTTGTGGTTTCCGTGTCCTTTGTTAGCCTCTACAGCCAAGCCCCATGTGGGCCTGTTTAAATTCAGCTCTGATTAGTATGTGAATACTATCACCAGCTACAGGGCTCAACAAAAGGACAGGATGGATCCATTGCCTTGATTAATTAATTAGGCTGCCTTAGCAGGGGGGCGGTTTGACCCTCCCTCTTCTTGCGATGCATTGTGTACTCCACCGTTCAGATCCCAACTAAATATGACAGGGGGACTGTGCCTGTACAAAGTCTATTCATTTGTCGTGGGGTGAGCATAGGAACATATGCGCGGATTAGCCCCACACATTTTTGCAGGAGGTTGATCTACCATCATTCAATTTCATTTAAAATTTCAAAAAAGCCCAGGCAAGCCCACACCCATCGTGTGGACGGTGAAATGATTCACATTAAACATACTTCTATTCCTGGTAGTAACTTTTTTTCATCAAACATTTGCAATGGGTTTATGGTGGCGCTATCAAAAAGAACAGATATGATTTGTGACATAAATGTCATTAGGTTATAAGTCATTAAAGGAATGTCACAGCATTTGACTACAATGACTTGGTGATAAACAAGGCTGCACTGTAAGACAGTATCCAACTGATCTTTGCTTCACTTCGAGGCCATATGAATAACATGGCTATAGGAATGCTTGAAAGACAGGGATAGCCGAGAAGAACCTCCACAATGGACACTTTAGTGTAAAGTCTCTAGATGGGCAATCCCAGCAGAAGTTGGGACATTGTTCTCACCTCATTCTACCCGCCATTGACGCAAAGAGAAAATGACACGTCTGACAATGTTAGGATCAGAGAGCCACCCTGCCACACAATCCTATTTTGGCTCAGAGGTAGGCATGACCCTTCCAAGTAGCCAACCAAGCAACTCTTAACTAGTTCACATGGGTAGGCCCAGCTAGTGACCGAAGGGCGAGACCCCTAACAAAAGGGGGAAAACTCCTTTTCACAGCAATCCTTTGGTCCACACTCATGAGTCTGCACCAGAGGAGTTCCATCCATCCTCCTTTATACTACCATGGAAGCCCTTGGCGAGAAGGGAGCGTGCGCTCTGACGAGTCACCTCACTACCCACCAGCAAACAACATGAAAATAGGCAATCACCCTAAAACAGTATGCCCACCTGGAAATCTATGACTATGATCAATGTCGCGAATACAAGCGCCAGTCTCAGCAACCGCCACAACCACGAATACCCAAACCATGACGAGCAGGACTGCAGGCCTGACAAACACTGTACACCAAGCAGTAGTAGTAGTGCATCACTTGTGCAGCGCCTTTTGCCATTTGTATGATCACAAGGCGCTGCCGGTTGAACGCCATCAGGGGACAGAAGTCCAAGGTATGGGAAATTCGAGGAGGTGCTAGTACGCGCATGTACATTATAGCCAATACGAGGATATGAAGAGGTGGCCAAGTGCCTGCTGGCCACGCCTCTAGTCGACATGTGAATGGGTGGAGAGAGGTCGTTTATAGAGGTAGTCTAGAGGGGGTATCCAAGAGGATAGTCAATATGTGTGTAGTTACAGTTCGAATTTTTTTTTACCCTATTTCCTCTACTTCTCTCCCCCATTTTGCTTCGTTTAGTCCCTTTTTTCTTCCTGTCTTCTGTTGCATTTTTTTCGTTGTATTCTATATCCACCTTCCCTCATTTCTTCCTTTCCACTTTCTTCAATCTTCTATTTCTTTCTTTTTCTCCTTTGTATTTCTTCTTTCATGTTTTGTTTTTTCTTTTCTGCTTGCAATTTATTTCTTCACTTCCCCTTTTCCTCCTTTTTCCCCATCCATTTGCCTTCATTTACTCCGACTTTCTTCTTCTCTTTGTTTCTCCATGTTATCATTATTTAGTCCCTTCCACTTTCTTTCTCTTTCTCTTTCTTCTGTAATGTCTTCCTTATCCTTTTCTGTATTTATTACTTTCCTCTTTTCTTCTGACTACCTGTTTCTCCCTTCGTTGTGTCTATCTTCCTTTGTTTCTTTTATGCCATCGTTTTTTCTACCTTTGCTCAATCTATGCCCCCTTTCTCTTGCATTTCTCTTTTTTCTTTAGTTCCTGTCTTCTTTTTCTTTCCTCGTCCTTTTGTTCATTTCCTGCGTGGCTTTTTTTCGTTATTCTCTCGTTTTCTCTTCTTTTTCCCTTATTCTTCCCACTTTCTCCTTTCTTCCCTAATTTGTGGTTCCTTCTCATCTCCTTCTTTCTTCTAGCGTTTACTTGTGTCCGTTCCTCTGTTGTTTCTGTACCATTTGCCCCTTTCTTTCATTTTCTTTTTCTTTGCCCTTCATCTTTCATTGTATTTTTCCTCTCGTGGTTCCTTTTCTTCTCTCCCCACTTACGCTGTCTTTTTCTTCTCTTTACTGTTCCCCCTTTCTTCCCTTCCTATTTTCCTTCTGTCTGTCCTTCTCTTTTACTTAATGCGTCCTTTAGCCCGTTCGTCCCTCTTTTATCGTCCTCCCCTTCTCTTTCCTTTTTCTTTCGTGCACGTTTTGTTCCCTTCTTGGTGGAACACAGGAACCAGGCTCTGCTTTCACGGACCTAACATGCGTTCCCAGTCTTGCTGTGATGGTCTTTATTCGTGTCGATGGAAATTGAGTGCCATAGTTATTAAAGCTGTACATCACGTTGGGATTCATATGAGAAGGAACCGAGTACCTCATGTCTCTATGTACCTCCCTGACCCCTTTTCATGCCCCCGTGGCATCTCTGCCGGTCTCCTTCATCAGTGCCGCGCCCCCACCCCGCCCCCCCCCCTTTCCCGCTCCTACCAATGCCGGGATGCTTCTGAAGATGTCAAACTGCAACTCCCAGCAGGTTCTGCGTCCCAGCGCACGCTCGCCGCTGGAGCTGGCTGTGGGGGGCGTGGCTAAAAGAGGATTCTCGCGCAGCCAATGAGCGTCGCCCCAGCTGCTGAGCTCCGGGCTCGGCTGCTTAGCAGAGCAGAGTGTATTGACAGAGAGGAGCGGGAGCCTCATGCACTACCTCGGCCTCCTGCACCCTCCTCCCTGCACTCACACAATGCCTCTCTGAGGGACAGTCCTTGGGCCCTGGCCAGGCAGAGCCGAAGCCAAAGAACATGGGAGACCTGCCAAGGCCCTTCTTGTGGTCTGCAACACTGATGTCTTCTCTTCCTGTGGAAACCTTCTGAAAGAGGGGGGCAAGCCTGGGGGGTCCTTGGAAGGAAGCCCAACCAATCCAGATCATGGAAACCGCTGGCCACTTCCATGACTCCGGGGTTGGAGACTTGGATGAAGACCTCAAGTGCCAGTGTGTGCCCGCCGGGGACGAACAGCAGCCACAGCATCACCATCCCCACCTCACGCAACCCCTACACCACGGCCTGTTGAACTCCTCGCCGACAGCCTTCAGGGTGCCTCCTTGCCCCAACTCCTGCCCTGTTGTGCCCACTTCGTCCCGGCATGGAAGTCAACTCAACTTAAATGACCACTTGGCCGGTCATTCGCCGGGGTCCACCACATCGACCGGGGGTGGCGGCGGGGCTGCTGCAGGGGGCTGTAACAAGCACAGACAGGCCAGCCCGTTGGTGCACCGGCGGGACAGCAACCCCTTCACCGAGATTGCAATGAGCTCGTGCAAGTATAGTGGCGGCGTGATGAAGCCCCTGCGCGGCCTGAGCGCCTCCCGCAGGAACCTCATCGAGTGTGAGCCCGAGGGCCAGCTGCCCCTGCAGACCTTTGGTGCCGGGCACCCGCCCGAGATTGTCATCTCGTCGCGGGACGAAAACCACTCCACCCAGACCCTTCTCCACCACCACCAGCTCCACCACCACCACCCCGGTAGCATCGGCAGCGCCAGCAGCACCTTCCCCAAGACCACCAAGAGGAAACACCAGAACATCGGCTACCGCCTGGGCCACCGGCGGGCCCTCTTTGAGAAGCGCAAGCGGCTCAGTGACTATGCCCTGATTTTTGGGATGTTTGGAATTGTTATAATGGTCATTGAGACAGAGCTGTCTTGGGGTTTATACTCAAAGGTAGGGCCTTTTTCCTTCTACTAGTAATGTATGTATATATGTCCTTTGTAAAGCGCTTTCGATTAAAGCGCTATATCAAAACACATTATGATTAGAAACACCCCCATCATCATAAAGAAGAGAATAAATCTGTGCTCTGTGTGTGCCTATAAATACCCCCCTCCCCCACGGCCCACCCCCACGCCCCCTCTCCCCCGCGTGGAGCAGACAGTCCTGAATGCATTAGTAACATCGTGTCTCTGTGGGAGCACTGGGAGTGAGCAGCCGTGGAGCAGGGCGATATCCTGGCACTTCACGTGTTAATAGCTCCCAGAATATGGAATTGATGCTTCAATAAAGATATCACCCGGCGAGAGATTTTCCTTCAACCAACCCCCACCCCAGCACCAGTGCCACCCAGATCGGTGATCTCACTCCATAAAGATCCCTCTTTTTGGAAAGCCTCTTGTAGACTGGTTTCCATTTGTCTTAAAAAAAAAAAAAAAAACAAGAACGCTCCAGTTCCCTTCGATATACCCCCTCTTCCCCCCAGCCCCACCACCCCCCATGCTGAAGTTGTGTTAATAAATTATGGATCCACGTTTGGGTGATGCCCGTCCTTTGATCGCGGTCCCCGCCTCCCACTGCTCCCTGTGCTTTGGCAGCTGCAAAATAAACTTGTTTGTTTTTCTATCGCAAATCGGCTTCCCTCCCCCGCCCCTCCCGCTCTCCAACCTGTTCCACTCCCGTGGGGCGGGGGGGGGGGGGGGGTGCGTGCAGGCGATCTCCCAGTCTGGAGCCTGGAATTAAATGTCGGATTTAAGGCTGTGGGAGATGGAAGCTGCGAACCCTTCCTTTCCCACCCCTTAAAAACCGGGATCCGGCAGCCCGAGCCTGCCGCCGCCGCCGCCACACACAGCGGACCGAAAATGGCTACAGGTGTCTCCGGGAAGAGGGGGAGAGAGGACGGGGGGCGTGTGTGGGAATAGGGGAGTGCTGGAATGACAACCAGAGAGGGGGGCGGCAGAGTGACGGTCAGCGGGAGCGGTGGGATGGATGGACAGGGGAGCCCGAGCTGGAGCGGGAAGAGGGGGAGGGAATATTGGAAGGGAAGAGGGAGCGAGTGAGGAGAGGGAGCGGCAGAGGCGATGGAGGAGTGGAGCTGTGTGGTGGGCAGAGAAGCACCAAGGGGAATGGGCTGGCAGATGGAGGGGTAGGCGGGAAGAGGATGGGCGACGGGAGCAATGATATGAGATGGAGGGATAAGGAGCCTGTCGGAAGATTGATTGGAAAGGGGATTGGGTCACAGGTCGGTTCAGTTTACAAGTGATAACGACACAGCCGTCCGATTATCCGGACGGGGGGTCAGGGGTTCAATGTATAAACGAGGGGCGCATGGCGGCCCCATTTTAAGAGGCGAGAGTTTGGATCTGAGCGCACCCCACCCCGGGCACAAACCAGAGTCCGCGAATTGCACGCTGACCCTTTCCGCGATTGTCTGTACAATCTGGAGCCCCCGAGAGGGCAGGGGGTCTCATAAAACAGCATAGGTCCTAGGTCAATAATGGGGCCTCGGCTACTTGAGCGCCGTTCCTAGAGTACTACATGTGGGCTGCAACAAGGGGGGGGGTCTTAAATTAGATCCGTTAGGGTTCTGGGATGAGGGGGAGGAGGAGTATTCAGAGGCCCGCGGGGTGAGAGAGAATGAGGCAGGTGGGAGAGGGAGAAACAGGAGGAGACATACAAGAGAGGACACTAAGAGGCGACGCGAAACAGCAAGGGGACGAGTGGAGGAACACGCAGCATTCTTAAAAAAAGAGTCACGTGACTGAAAGGGCAAGAACACGAATTCAAGATTGGGGGTATAGATCTCAGGGGAAGGGACACAGTGCTGCAAGGAAAGCGTGCTGGTACAGAGTGTGATGCAAGGAAAGCGTGCTAGTACAGAGTGTGATGCAAGGAAACAGAGACGGGACTAGCAAGAGTGATGCTAGAAAAAGTGTGGAACCAGAGTGTGATGCAAGCAAAGCGTGCTGGTACAGTGTGATGCAAGGACAGAGAGGGGGCTAGCAAGAGTGATGCAAGAGATGTGTGGATCCAGAGTGTGATGCAAGCATAGCGTGCCGCAGGGCTGGACTGGGAACTAAAAGAGGCCCTGGAAATAAAGTTCAAAGTGGCCCTGTATGACACCTTTTCAGCAAGCCCAATGCTTTTCCTATGAGAAAATGTGGAAATCCCACAGAAAAGAGGCCCATGGTGCAGAGGCCCACCGGGAAATCTCCAGAGTTCCCTATGGGCCACTCCACCCCTGGCGTGCCGGTACAGGGTGTGATGCAAGGAAACAGAGAGAAGGAGACTATCATGAGTGATGCAAGAAAAAGTGTGGAACCTCAGTGTGATGCAAGGGAAGCTTTTCGGTACAGAGTGTGATGCACGGAAACAGAGAGGGGACTAGCAAGAGTGATGCAAGAAAAAGTGTGAAACCAGAGTGTGATGCAAGGAAAACGTGCCAGTACGGAGTGTGATGCAAGGAAACAGAGAGGGGCCTAGCAAGAGTGATGCAAGAGATGTGTGGATCCAGAGTGTGATGCAAGGAAACAGCGGGGACTAGCAAGAGTGATGCAAGAAATGTGTGGATCCAGAGTGTGATGCAAGCAAAGCGTGCCAGTACAGAGTGTGATGCAAGGAAACAGTGGGGACTAGCAAGAGTGATGTAAGAAATGTGTGGATCCAGAGTGTGATGCAAGGAAAGCGTGCCGTTACAGAGTGTGATGCAAGGAAACAGTGGGGACTAGCAAGAGTGATGCAAGAAATGTGTAGATCCAGAGTGTGATGCAAGGAAACAGAGAGGGGACTAGTAAGAGTGATGCAAGAGATGTGTGGTTCCAGAGTGTGATGGAAGGAAAGCATGTTATTACAGAGTGATGCAAGGAACAGAGAGTAGGAAACTCACAAGAGTGATGCAAGAACAAGCGTGGAACCAGACTGGGATGCAAGGAAAACGTGCCAGTACAGAGTGTGATGCATGGAAACAGAGAGGGGATTAGCAAGATATGTGTGGATCCAGAGTGTGATGCAAGGAAACAGCGGGGACTAGCAAGAGTGATGCAAGAAATGTGTGGATCCAGAGTGTGATGCAAGGAAACTGTGCCAGTACAGAGTGTGATGCAAGGAAACAGAGAGTAGGCGACTAGCAAGAGTGATGCAAGAGATGTGTTGATCCAGAGTGTGATGTAAGGAAAACGTGTTATTACAGAGTGTGATGCAAGGAAACGGAGAGTAGGAGACTCACAAGAGTGAGGCAAGAACACGTGTGGAACCAGAGTGTGATGCAAGGAAAACGTGCCAGTACAGAGTGTGATGCAAGGAAACAGAGAGGGCACTAGCAAGAGTGATGCAAGAGATGTGTGGATTCGGAGTGTGATGCAAGGAAACAGCGGGGACAAGCAAGTGTGATGCAAGAAATGTGTGGATCCAGAGTGTGATGCAAGGAAAGCGTGCCAGTGCAGAGTGTGATGCAATGAAACAGAGAGGGGACTAGCAAGAGTGATGCAAGAGATGTGTGGATCCAGAGTGTGATCCGAGGAAAGCGTGCCAGTACAGAGTGTGATGCAAGGAAACAGAGAGGGGACTAGCGAGAGTGATGCAAGAAATGTGTGGATCCAGAGTGTGATGCAAGGAAAGCATGTTAGTACAGAGTGTTATGCAAGGAAACAGAGAGGGGACCAGCGAGAGTGATGCAAGAAATGTGTGGATCCAGTGTGTGCGTGATGCAAGGAAAGCATGCCAGAACAGAGTGTTATGCAAGGAAACAGAGAGGGGACTAGCAAGAGTGATGCAAGAAAAAGTGTGAAACCAGAGTGTGATGCAAGGAAACAGAGAGTAGGCGACTAGCAAGAGTGATGCATGAGATGTGTGGATCCAGAGTGTGATGTAAGGAAAACGTGTTATTACAGAGTGTGATGCAAGGAAACGGAGAGTAGGAGACTCACAAGAGTGAAGCAGGAACACGTGTGGAACTAGAGTGTGATGCAAGGAAAATGTGCCAGTACAGAGTGTGATGCAAGGAAACAGAGAGGGCACTAGCAAGAGTAATGCAAGAGATGTGTGGATCGGAGTGTGATGCAAGGAAAGCGTGCCAGTACAGAGTGTGATGCAAGGAAACAGAGAGGGGACTAGCAAGAGTGATGCAAGAGATGTGTGGATCCAGAGTGTGATGCGAGGAAAGCGTATCGGTATAGAGCAGGGGTCTGCAACCTTTGGCTCTCCAGATATTTCGAACTACAGTTCCCATGCCACCTGGCTATTGACTGTCCAGTTTAGGAATGATGGGAATTGTAGTCCAGAACATCTGGCTAGACAAAGGCTGCAGACCACTGGTATAGAATGTGGTGCAAGGAAACGGAGAGTAGGAGACTAGCAAGGGTGACAGAAGAAAAAGTGTGGAACGAGGCAGAGATGCAAGAAAAGGGAGCGATGATATAGAATGATGCAGGAAAAGAGAGTGAAGACAGAGTGATGGAGGAAAAGAGAGTGAAGACATAGAGTGATGGTGGGAAAAAGCAAAGAGCTAGATAACGATGCGAGGAAAGAGAGTGAGGGTGGAGAGTGATGCAGGAAAAGAGAGTGAGGACATAGAGTGATGGAGGAAAAGAGCAAGGAGCTAGAGAGCCATGCAAGGAAAGAGTGATGGAGGGAAAGAGCAAGGAGCTAGAGAGTGATGCAAGGAAAGAGAGTGATGACATAGAGTGATGCAGGGAAAGAGAGTGAGGACATAGAGTGATGGAGGAAAAGAGCAAGGAGCTAGAGAGCGTTGCGAGGAAATAGAGTGAGGGTATAGAGTGATGCAGGAAAAGAGAGTGAGGACAGAGTGATGGAGGGAAAAAGCAAGGAGCTAGAGAGGAGATGCAAGGAAAGAGAGTGAGGACATAGAGTGATGGAGGAAAAGAGAAAGGAGCTAGAGAGAGATGCAAGGAAAGAGAGTGAGGACATAGAGTGACGGAGGAAAAGAGCAAGGCGCTAGAGAGCGATGCGAGGAACGAGAGTGAGTGTATAGAGTGATGCAGGAAAAGAGAGTGAGGACATAGAGTGATGGAGGAAAAGAGCAAGGAGCTAGAGATCGGTGCGAGGAAAGAGAGTGAGGGTATAGAGTAATGCAGGAAAAGAGAGTGAGGACATAGAGTGTTGGAGGAAAAGAGCAAGGAGCTAGAGAGTGATGCGAGGAAAGAGAGTGAGGGTGTAGAGTGATGCAGGAAAAAAGAGTGAGGACATAGAGTGCTGGAGGAAAAGAGCAAGGAGCTAGAGAGCGATGCAAGGAAAGAGTGAGGGTATAGAGTGCTGGAGGAAAAGAGCAAAGAGCTAGAGATCGGTGCGAGGAAAGAGAGTGAGGGTATAGAGTAATGCAGCAAAAGAGAGTGAGGACATAGAGTGCTGGAGGAAAAGAGCAAGGAGCTAGAGAGCGATGCAAGGAAAGAGAAAGAGGGTATAGTGCAGTTCTGGCCCTAGCTCTGCCAGCGCCATGTGCAAGATTTGTGCGCCCCCGCCGCGCCACCACTAATGTAGAAAAGCAGGCGGCCCAGTTCTGCTGTTTGATTGATGCTAGAGCAAGTACCAGCCAAACAACAGAACTGATTATAACAAAAGAATGTCCTAACACTTTTAATTACAGCAAGCATCAATTTGGTTTATTCCTTCATTAATTTACGCAAGTTACTAAGTGCCTCAATTCCCTCACAGAACATCTTGCTAGACATGCATGCTGGTCAAAGAAAATCCCCTATATTCTATGACTTTTGGGGGCGTTTCACATTGCCCTGTTTTATTGATTCATAACACTAAACACTGCCACATTTACCATTTTGTGGTGTGCTGTATTTCACTTATAAACAAGCAGGCAGGAAAAAAAGACAAGTTTACAAAAGTGGACGTGGTGGATAAACAAACATAACCTTCAATTTAAGACATGGCAGGATCATTTCCTACTGTACCGTGCTCCTGGCAATGGTATATTTAGACATTCTTACAAACAAGTAGGACAAAACATTGTGCTGCACCTTCTCTCTTTGTGTAGTCAATACCTTCTTTTGTTGTGAGCATTGCTTAAGTCTTAAATACACAAATGTTGAACAGACCCTGTTGTTCCTATTTCAACAAAGTCTGCACATTAAATTCTTATGTTGACAACATTGGTGAAAAACACTTAATTACTATGGGGGTCATTATGACCTGGGCGCAAAGGGATACCGGGCACCGGTAATGACACCGGTGCCGGTAATCCCTTTGCGCCCTATTTCGAGGTCCCTTTGCGGGTCGTTCCTTAACGCCTGGTTTTAGCAGGCGTTAAGGATGGGACCCGCAAAGGGATACCGGTGCCAATAACGGTACTGCAATTTGCGGTACCGTTATTGCCCCCTTCCCTATGGCGGCTCAAATGGGAATGGGGAATGGCATTTCAAATGGGGATTTACCGGTCCCGCAAAGGGCAGAATGGACCGGTAAGTCCATATACCACCACGTCGGTGGCGGTACCGGTATTGGTGCTAGTCATGGCGCTGATAGCGCCATGACTAGCACCAACCTCGGTATGAGGGCCTATGACTGTTATTTGTGTGTGTTTTTCTATTAGTGCTCCAATGGTATCTGGTATCTAGTTTTTTGTTTTCTGTGCTGATTGTTAGGTAACCCTGTCACAGTAATTAAGTGTTTTTTATCAATGTTGTCAACATAAGAATCTAATGTGTAGACTTTGTTGAAATAGGAACAGGATCTGTTCAACATTTGTGTATTTAAGAAGTAAGCGATGCTCACAACAAAAGAAGGTATTGACTACACAAAGAGAGAAGGTGTAACACAATGTTTTGTCCTACTTGTTTGCAAGAATGTATAAATATATAATTATCAGGAGCACGGTACAGCAAGAAATTATCATCCTAGTTCTTAAGTTGAATTTCATGTTGGTTTATGTAGAAAAGTAAGTTCCTTGGACACATCTGTCAGGTTCCATAAGTAAGCTTTATTCCATACACATAAAGAGCCATCAAGATGACAAGTGTGACCCACTGGGTCCCGGGACCCAAGCAGAGTCTCTCCAACTGACCTCCTCTGGAACCTTCACTGCAGGCATTCCTGCACTCACAGCTAAACATTCTCTCAGACACACTGACATTCCCTCACGCATTCCCAAGCACCTGCATTCACACCAGGCACGATACAACAGTTACGAATCAATAAAACGGGGCAACGTGAAACGCTCACAAAGGTCATAGAATGTAAAGGATGTTCTTTGACCAGCATACATGCCTACCAAGATGTTCTGTGAGGTAATTGAGGGACTAAGTACCTCGCATAAATTCATGAAGGAATAAGCCAAATTGATGCTTGTTGTAATTAAAAGTGTTAGGACATTTTTTTGTTAGAAACAGTGTGTTTTGGCCACAGTCCTAACACTATAGGGCTACCCTTCTGTTAAATAACAACAGAACTGAGCTGCCTGCTATTCTTGTGAAGTGTGTTTAAGGGCGCCTTGCCTCCAGCTCAGTGTCATGCAAATAGCGCCTATTTAAGAGCCATTATGTGACTCTATAACAGGCGCTGTTTACATGACACTGAGCAAGAGGCACGCAGGGTGCCCTGTCCCATGGGGGCGCCCTTGTGCGGCCGCACCCTATGAGCACACCTTGAGCCGGCGCTGGTATAGTGTGATGCAAGAGCGGAGAGTAAGGTCATAGTGAAATTATGCAAGAGCGAGGGAATGCAAGGAAAAGGATGAAGGATGGAAGGGTCAAGTAAGGGAATAGAGAGTGACGTCAGGAGACAGTGCACGAGGACACCTAGAAGGATGCAATAAGAGAAAGCCAGAGAAAAGACAGCGACGCAGGACTAGACAGCTAGGCAGCAGAGACGGGGGCAGGGACTAAGAGGACTAGGGAGTGTTGCAAGGAAAGAAGGCGGAAGCATCGAGAGTGATGTAAGGAATGAGTCGGGGTAAGAGAGTGATGCCGGGAAAATAACTCTCTGCTGCCTTCACTGAGAGCCCACCACAGCGCTGCGTCCTGCACTCACGAATCCACCAGCACAAGGCTCTCCTGTATGCCTCTACCCACCGGACACACACTTCCCCACTCAGCAACCACTGGGGTACACACTATGACATCACCAGAGCCCTGCGTTCTGCACTACACGAATCCACCAGCACAAGGCTCTCCTTTATGCATCCACCCACCGGACACACACTTCCCCACTAACCAATCACTGGGGTGCAGCCTGTGCACACTATGACATCACCAGACCCCTGCACTACACGAATACACCAGCACAAGGCTCTCCTTTATGCATCCACCCCCCGGACACACACTTCCCCACTAAGCACTCACTGGGGTACACACTATGACATCACCAGAGCCCTGCACTACACGAATCCACCAGCACAAGGCTCTCCTTTATGCATCCACCCACCGGACACACACTTCCCCACTAAGCACTCACTGGGGTGCGGCCTGTACACACTATGACATCACCAGAGCCCTGCACTACACGAATCCACCAGCACAAGGCTCTCCTTTATGCATCCACCCACCGGACACACACTTCCCCACTCAGCAACCACTGGGGTGCGGCCTGTACACACTATGACATCAGCAGAGCCCTGCGCCCTGTACTTCACGAATCCACCAGCACAAGGCTCTCCTTTATGCATCCACCCACCGGACACACACTTCCCCACTCAGCAACCACTGGGGTACACACTATGACATCACCAGAGCCCTGCACTACACGAATCCACCAGCACAAGGCTCTCCTTTATGCATCCACCCACCGGACACACACTTCCCCACTAAGCACTCACTGGGGTGCGGCCTGAAAACACAATGACATCACCAGAGCCCTGCACTACACAAATCCACCAGCACAAGGCTTTCCTTTATGCATCCACCCACCGGACACACACTTCCACACTCAGCACTCACTGGGGTGCGGCCTGTACACACTATGACATCAGCAGAGCCCTGCACCCTGCACTACACGAATCCACCAGCACAAGGCTCTCCTTGATGCATCCACCCACCGGACACACACTTCCCCACTCAGCAACCACTGGGGTGCGGCCTGTACACACTATGACATCAGCAGAGCCCTGCACTACACGAATCCACCAGCACAAGACTCTCCTTTATGCATCCACCCACCGGACACACACTTCCCCACTAACCAATCACTGGGGTGCAGCCTGTGCACACTATGACATCAGCAGAGCCCTGCACTACACGAATCCACCAGCACAAGGCTCTCCTTTATGCATCCACCCACCGGACACACACCTCCCCACTCAGCACTCACTGGGGTGCGGCCTGTACACACTATGACATCACCAGAGCCCTGCACTACACGAATACACCAGCACAAGGCTCTCCTTTATGCATCCACCCACCGGACACACACTTCCCCACTGACCAATCACTGGGGTACACACTATGACATCAGCAGAGCCCTGCACTACACGAATCCACCAGCACAAGGCTCTCCTTTATGCATCCACCCAGCGGACACACACTTCCCCACTGACCAATCACTGGGGTACACACTATGACATCAGCAGAGCCCTGCACTACACGAATCCACCAGCACAAGGCTCTCCTTTATGCATCCACCCACCGAACAAACACTTCCCCACTAAGCACTCACTGGGGTGCGGCCTGTACACACTATGACATCAGCAGAGCCCTGCACTACACGAATCCACCAGCACAAGACTCTCCTTTATGCATCCACCCACCGGACACACACTTCCCCACTAAGCACTCACTGGGGTGCAGCCTGTACACACTATGACATCAGCAGAGCCCTGCGCCCTGCACTACACGAATCCACCAGCACAAGGCTCTCCTTTAGGCATCCACCCCCCGGACACACACTTCCCCACTAAGCACTCACTGGGGTGCAGCCTGTGCACACTATGACATCACCAGAGCCCTGCACTACACAAATCCACCAGCACAAGGCTCTCCTTTATGCATCCACCCACCGGACACACACCTCCCCACTCAGCACTCACTGGGGTGCGGCCTGTACACACTATGACAACACCAGAGCCCTGCGCCCTGCACTACACGAATCCACCAGCACAAGACTCCCCTTTATGCATCCACCCACCGGACACACACTTCCCCACTGACCAATCACTGGGGTACACACTATGACATCAGCAGAGCCCTGCACTACACGAATCCACCAGCACAAGGCTCTCCTTTATGCATCCACCCACCGGACACACACTTCCCCACTAACCAATCACTGGGGTGCAGCCTGTGCACACTATGACATCACCAGAGCCCTGCACTACACGAATCCACCAGCACAAGGCTCTCCTTTATGCATCCACCCACCGGACACAAACCTCCCCACTCAGCACTCACTGGGGTGCGGCCTGTACACACTATGACATCACCAGAGCCCTGCGCCCTGCACTACACGAATCCACCAGCACAAGACTCCCCTTTATGCATCCACCCACCGGACACACACTTCCCCACTGACCAATCACTGGGGTACACACTATGACATCAGCAGAGACCTGCACTACACGAATCCACCGGCACAAGGCTCTCCTTTATGCATCCACTCACCGGACACACACTTCCCCACTGACCAATCACTGGGGTACACACTATGACATCAGCAGAGCCCTGCACTACACGAATCCACCAGCACAAGGCTCTCCTTTATGCATCCACCCACCGGACACACACTTCCCCACTGACCAATCACTGGGGTACACACTATGACATCACCAGAGCCCTGCACTACACGAATCCACCAGCACAAGGCTCTCCTTTATGCATCCACCCAGCGGACACACACTTCCCCACTGACCAATCACTGGGGTACACACTATGACATCAGCAGAGCCCTGCACTACACGAATACACCAGCACAAGGCTCTCCTTTATGCATCCACCCACCGGACACACACTTCCCCACTGACCAATCACTGGGGTACACACTATGACATCAGCAGAGCCCTGCACTACACGAATACAGCAGCACAAGGCTCTCCTTTATGCATCCACCCAGCGGACACACACTTCCCCTCCTTTATGCATCCACCCACCGGACACACACTTCCCCACTGACCAATCACTGGGGTACACACTATGACATCACCAGAGCCCTGCACTACACGAATACACCAGCACAAGGCTCTCCTTTATGCATCCACCCAGCGGACACACACTTCCCCACTGACCAATCACTGGGGTACACACTATGACATCAGCAGAGCCCTGCAATACACGAATACACCAGCACAAGGCTCTCCTTTATGCATCCACCCACCGGACACACACTTCCCCACTGACCAATCACTGGGGTACACACTATGACATCAGCAGAGTCCTGCACTACACGAATACACCAGCACAAGGCTCTCCTTTATGCATCCACCCAGCGGACACACACTTCCCCACTGACCAATCACTGGGGTACACAATATGACATCAGCAGAGCCCTGCACTACACTAATCCACCAGCACAAGGCTCTCCTTTATGCATCCACCCACCGAACACACACTTCCCCACTGACCAATCACTGGGGTACACACTATGACATCAGCAGAGCCCTGCACTACACGAATCCACCAGCACAAGGCTCTCCTTTATGCATCCACCCACCGAACACACACTTCCCCACTAAGCACTCACTGGGGTGCGGCCTGTACACACTATGACATCAGCAGAGCCCTGCACTACACGAATCCACCAGCACAAGACTCTCCTTTATGCATCCACCCACCGGACACACACTTCCCCACTGACCAATCACTGGGGTACACACTATGACATCACCAGAGCCCTGCACTACACGAATCCACCAGCACAAGGCTCTCATTTATGCATCCACCCACCGGACACACACTTCCCCACTGACCAATCACTGGGGTACACACTATGACATCACCAGAGCCCTGCACTACACGAATCCACCAGCACAAGGCTCTCCTTTATGCATCCACCCACCGGACACACACTTCCCCACTGACCAATCACTGGGGTACACACTATGACATCACCAGAGCCCTGCACTACACGAATCCACCAGCACAAGGCTCTCCTTTATGCATCCACCCACCGGACACACACTTCCCCACTGACCAATCACTGGGGTACACACTATGACATCAGCAGAGCCCTGCACTACACGAATCCACCAGCACAAGGCTCTCCTTTATGCATCCACCCAGCGGACACACACTTCCCCACTGACCAATCACTGGGGTACACACTATGACATCAGCAGAGCCCTGCACTACACAAATCCACCAGCACAAGGCTCTCCTTTATGCATCCACCCACCAAACACACACTTCCCCACTAAGCACTCACTGGGGTGCAGCCTGTACACACTATGACATCACCAGAGCCCTGCACCCTGCACTACACGAATCCACCAGCACAAGGCTCTCCTTTATGCATTAACCCACCGGACACACACTTCCCCACTCAGCAACCACTGGGGTGCGGCCTGTACACACCATGACATCAGCAGAGCCCTGTTTCCCTGCTGCATGGACTCATCAATACCACCTGTATCAAAGGCCCATGCGAGAGGGGCAGAAATCTCCATACTGAGCGAAGCAAGGGAGTTGTGCTCAATGCCCGGCCAAAACACATTTTACAGCAGGAATTGGGAGAAAAAACATACCTTTTACAGGAAAGTGCAAACCGACAGCATCTTAGCAACAGCTGCCTAAGCTGCTGCGCTATCTTTGCAGCATTCTGCTTTAGGATCCCCTTCTCCCCCCTACCACTCCTGCTTCCATCAAACAGCCTTGGCCTGCCTCCCACCCCGCCTTCACTCAAGGCTCACTTGATCCAATGACGAGGCTGGCTCCCCCCTTGGAAGTGAGCAGCAATTGCTATTTTGGCAAGATACACGCTAACACTCCACCAAGCTCGCGCCCAGTGATCTTCATGATCCCGGCACTCAAGCTCGATTTTGTGTTTTGTTCTTGGTCGTCCCATGCAAACACTGGCAACATCTCAACGGGGACAAAACTACACGTAGGCCCTTGTTGCTAAAGGAGAAGGGGGAGGGTGGGACAATTGCCTCCTGTGCCCCCATGTACTTGGCGGCTATGTAAAGGCCTACCGTTATCTACTTTATGAGATCACAAGACAGCATTTTGCATTCCACAGAATCACAAAGGCAAGAGTTCTCGCTCCATGCAACACATATGGCCCTGCTTTATGCACATTTAGAAATCCCCATGACATGACAGGTTATTTATAACGCCTTAATACCCTGAGGTTTCTAAGCCCGGAACCAGGGATCGAACCTGTGTTGCTGCGTGTCATCTTGCTTCCAAGGTGAGCATGTTGCCCCTGAGCTATCCTCCCTAGCTTACTCCCTCTCTGGAATCAAAAGATCCCAAGCTCCTCCCCTCTTTCTGTTCACCAGGGTTCAGCTGCATCCACTCTTTGAAATCCCTGTACATATCTTCCTCCTCTATGTTTAATTCCCAGGCCCTCATCTGTACAACATTAGCCGTTGGCAGATTCCTTCACTTTACAGAGTGATTAATGGCTTGCTTCTTCTATTGTATGAAAAGTGTGTGGGTAGTTGCTACCGCTGGTTAGCGGTTTGCAAGGCCTTGCTCCCACCACAGCATGGACTGTTCAGCATATAGGCCTACTAGAGCCAGCTGTATATAATGGATACCTTGCCGTGAAAGCAGCGTATTCACCGCAAGGTATCCATTATATGGAATCCCCCTTCCACTGTACAGATACAGACTCACCAGCTTCCTAGGAGTCACCAGGGTATTGCTGCCTCCACTGTGTAAAATCACCAGTGTCTTGTTTCCTCTACTAAGTGGGAAGGCATATTCCAGCTTCCTCCACTCAATGAATCACTGGAGCCCAACTTGTCCCTCAGGGTGGAAACCACAGGCTCACGTTTCTTGGTGGTATTAAATTATAGGACCTCGTCTTCCTCCATGGCAAGGAATCTCCAGGGCCAAACTTCCTCCACCCTATGCAATCATGTGGGCTCAGTTTAACCCCAGGGTCCAGCTTCCTCCACTGACACTTAATCCTCCGGCTCCGATTCCTTCCTCCTCTGCATGGGCCAGTTTCCTCCAGTGTGCAGAATTGCATGGACCCAGCTTGCTTCACTCTATGGAATCCCCTTACTTCAGACCCCTCCACTGCATCCACTGCATGGATTCTCCAGTACTGAACTAGCCGCGTGGAATCCCCAGTGCCGAGCTTTGGAATTCCTAGACCGAGGCATCTCCACTCCATGACGACAAGGGGGCACACAATGCTCCACTAGTTGCAGTCGCCCAGTCCTGCTTTCTTCATTGTATGGAGTCCCCAGGCCCAGGTTTCTGCACGGCACAGATTCCTCAGGCCTCAGCTTCTTTCACGGTCTGTAATCCCCAGAGTGTGTTATCCCAGGGCCCCTCTTCTCCCTTCTTAGAATAATCTGACTCCTGTTTACTGCACTGTATGGAATTACAGAGGGCCAGCTGCTCCACTGTATGGAACCAACAGAGCCCAGGTTTCTGGCCCCAGCTTTTTCGTCTGTGTGTGAACCCAGGTCCCACCACCCCCCCACCCTGTGTGAAATCACACACTATACGGAATGACCCGGTGCTGGCTGCCTCCACACTGCGTGTCATTGTTGTCAGTCTTTTCTTTCCCATGGATGGGGAGGTGGATGTTTAGCTTTTCAGCTGTTTCAGAATTTGACATGGATCTAATTTAGGTCTGGCCACAGCTGTTGCAGGATTGCTGTGGCATTCTACTGGCCTTGGGTGGAGGGATTCTGCACCCTCGCCTTCCCGCTTATTAGGCGGAGAAGGCCCTAAACTTGTGTAGCTGCTGTCTCCCTGCGTACAATGCCCTGATGATATGTAGACTCTGGGAAACACTGCCCTCCACATGGCCTTTTCCTTTTTACACTCTCTTCTCACTGTCCAGCCTGCGGGGTTCGGAATTGAGGGGAGCTGTGAGCTATTTAGCTCCTGCTTGTAGCCTATAAGAGCCTGGTTAGCTTGGCTAAATAACTCCACCCCAAGGGGTGCCACATTGTGTTATGACATGTTATAAAGCTTTTATATCGCACCAAGTCACTACTGTGGTGGTCTCAGAGTGCACAGGCGTTTCTGGAAGTTGGCCTATTGTGCCGCTGACCTGGGTAACACGATCATACCCAGATACAAGATAACTGCATCTGAGTTTAAGGTATGTTAAACTAGCACCATGTCTGTGGACACTTACCGCAGGCACAGCCAGCCATCCAGGCACTATAGAATGCAGCTATGGCTATGCAAACCCGGACTACCAGCTCATACAGCCGTGCACACCGAAACCCCTGGCGTACCTCAACACCTCTGCCATTAGTATACAGCAACAACCTTCAAAAAATGTCAGTCCAGCTGGGCGCACATCGAGTCTCCGGGACTAGCACTCTACCCTAAACCACCAACAGCACGCACCCACGTGCCTGACCTCCGGGATGCTTACTGGAGCCTAACCAGCCACCTAAGCCCTATCCTGGCAGAATGCACAAACGCATCTTAACGTTAACTCTTAGAGTCTCCCATACATGGACTTCGGTCCCTGAGGGCGTTCCAAACACAAAGCGCATTGAGCCCATAGAACTGGGTAAGTGGCACTATATAAATGACAAACGCAGTACGATACAATACTCTGTAAGGGAAAGGGAAAAGGGGATAAGGGCATATGGGGAAAGGAAAAAGGATAAAGATAAAACAAACAGGGATTCAATCCGAGGCAGGTGAGAAGGAGAGGGAGGATGCGCCTGGTAGTTTGGGTGCATATGGTTCCAGCCAGATGGATCCTGGAAACGAGTGCAAAAGAATGTAGGGGGAATTCTAAAGTGCCTGTATGAGCAGAGCATGTTTACTTGAAGGCAGGTGTGAGACTTATACAAGTTAATAACTGTGGTGTGTGGCTGTCTGATGCACTCGGGGTGTGCTCAGGGGAACCCCATGCATGGGGGCTTTTTTCCGAAAATAATTTCATTTTTCTGATCAACACACTCCAGCACGGATGGCCAAGTCAAAAGGCCAAGAGTGGGTAAGCCAAGAATAGACTGGGTGATCGGTAAATGGGAATGGAAACGTAGGTGGAATAAGAGAGGGGTGCAGTGGGTGTCCATCCTTCTGAATGCAGCGAAACACTGGCACCTCAATATTATGGAATGTGCTAGCCCGGCCCTCTGTCATATGAAACGCTATGGTGGGTAACAGTGGCCGAGTTCGGTCGGGTAATGGTTCATCTGGAACTCGCCCAGCCCAAATGAACTAAGAATACATCATGAAAATAGGGTACATGATAGAGTCAGTAGCAACCATCTCTATTGTTACAAATGCCAAGGGCGTAGACGAGACGGCCCCCAAGGTGGATGGTGTTGATCTCCGTAAACATAAGGAAAGGAAAAAAAACCCTGAAAAGGGTATTGCTTGACAATATTGCCCATTTGCTCAGAATATCCCCATAAACAGAAAATCATGACGAGGCATGAAAGGCATACAGGATTAGAAGTTATAGCAAAGTATAAAAAAGGCCGAGCCAGGAAAAACAACTTAGCATCTTCTCTGCACTCTTACCACTGACCTCTGCAGAGAAGCTTTTCACTGGCTCACTTTGCAGCTGTCAAATCCTGCCTCTGTCTGCCTGTCTGCGTCACGCTCTGTCTCTCCACCTTTTTCTCTCTCCTCCCTCTCTCTCTCTCTCTCTCTCTCACTTTCTATGAAAGAGATACATTTTACACTCCGTGCAACAAGGAATTGGTAGATGAGATGAGGGGCAGGGGAGAGCCTGGATGGGGAATACACTCCGTGAAACAAGGATCTGGGAATTGGTAGATGAGATGAGCGGGCAGGGGAGAGCCTGGATGGGGAATACACTCCGTGCAACAAGGATCTGGGAATTGGTAGATGAGATGAGCGGGCAGGGGAGAGCCTGGATGGGGAATACACTCCGTGCAACAAGGATCTGGGAATTGGTAGATGAGATGAGCGGGCAGGGGAGAGCCTGGATGGGGAATACACTCCGTGCAACAAGGATCTGGGAATTGGCAGATGAGATGAGGGGCAGGGGAGAGCCTGGATGGGGAATTCACAACTATCATTTTGTTGTTGTTTGTGTGTGTAAAGAATGACTTATTTTCGTAATTGCTGAATGGCGGCTGGTGTTCAGTGCATGCAGCCACATAATGATCGCTGGATGCATGCACCTGCCATCATTTATCAACCTAAATGTTTCAGGATTTGCTGAAGGTACCATTTCTAGGCATTCACTTGATTATAACCAATGCATGTTTCCTCTCGTACTCTGCGCTTTGGAATTAGCCAAATGCACGGCCACACCCCACATACATCTGCTTTCACGTACATCTCGAATGACACTTTGCACAACACTTCTGCCATAAGAATTTAGCTACCTTTCACGACAAAAAATATGAACTGTAGCTGCTCACATAACTGACTAACCTCTTACACCCACCCCTCCACCTTATTCCCCTAGTGTACCTCTCTCCACCCAAACACAAATTAAACATGGGTGGCTGGCAGGGACTCAGCCAAGCCCTCGTAACCTTTAATGGCCATTATGCATACTAGCACCTCCTAACTTTCCCATACTTCGGACTTCAGTCCCTCCGAGGGCGATTAACCTACAGCGCGTTGGAACTGTACCCATGGTGAAAGGCGCTATACAAATGACGAAATGAAATAAGTGAAGCACCAAGAGTAATGGGAGGCATGAACGTTTGGTTCAGAAAAAGAGCTGCTTGAGAGATGACAACTCCAGATGCTCATTCCACCTTCCTTAGTTTGCTGGTTGGCTCACAGAGTTGGTTTAACCTGCCACTGTCTTACTCAGGTGCTGTGGTCAGTGGACCTGCTGGGATTTTTACCCTTTACAGCAATAAAATAAATTTGTTTAGGCAATCAGTGTAGGGGCCAGCATCCCTTATTGTTTCTCCCAGAGGTCTTCTCTAGTATCGGCAAAAACCCTCAAATCCCTCATTCACAGCGCACAGCCACAAGTTGAAAATCAATTGCCTCTCATGTGCCCACACGAGTCATCAGGTATCGAGGCAGCTCCTTTACTCCAGTTTCAGAATGATGCTGAAACACTGCATGGGGCTGTCCATGGGGAATGCGATGAGATGAGGAGCAGGAAATATGAATAGTTGAGTTTAGGTTCCTAGAAACTGGGTTGGTCATCCGATGAACAAAAGGGAGTGACAGTTGCAGGAAAGAGAAGCATGCTGGCAGTGAAAGAAAGGGGGATTAGGCATAGTATGTGCAATCCAACGACACTAAAACCTCGAATATGCATTATCTCCCGACCCCTTACTAGACAGTGATCTCTGTCAGAGCTCAGTGGAAAGCTCTGTGCACAAGCTAAACAATGAACCATTAGAAATGTTGAATGTGATATTGTCGAATATTAAAGGCAGAAAACAAAAAAGACTGATTTGTTTCAGCCGGTTTGCTGCAGCCTTAATATTCACCAACTTCACTTTTCAGCGTCCCCCGTCCTCGTCACCTACCCACCCATTATTCCTGCATCCTCTCCGCCTGTAACCGTCCTTAAACCCTCCCCTTACTAACACACTAACACAAGCACCAATGCATATACCCCTCGCCCTAGCCCCCACACACTCTAAACACCACCCCTCAACATACACGCAGACGTGCAAACACACACACACACACACAAGCACACACACCTACCTCACTTCTGCCTTCCCATGCTTTTCTCGGCTGCACCTGTCAGCCCCTGTGCACACTCATGTGTGACAGGGGCGTGATAGTTAGATTTAGAAAGATCTCTCTGTGCAGTCACAGAGCGGTCTTTCTAAATCGAGCTATGACAATGTTGTTTTTTTAAACAACATTTTCATTTAGTACGTTACAAAAGCAGGTTTGCAGTAGTTGCCTTATTTTAAGGGATACCCTTCCACAGCTAAGGAAGGGCCGTCAGGTTTTAACATCTGCACAAGGCATGACATGTCCCCGCATATGGTGTCCTGCAGCCTGTAATGAAACTGCCTTACCTTTAAACAGCTATTCTGCAGTGGCAGGAGGGCTTTCCGGAATACAGCAATTGCTGTATTCCCCACCCAGACCATTCTTACCATATCAGTTGCTGATGGTTGGTGGTGGCAGGCTTCCCTGGTGAACACAGGCAAACACGGACTGGAGCTGCCTCTTCGGGAGCTGCCCTTTGCCTTTGGGCCCCTAGCCAAGGGATGCCCAGGCAGGGGCTGCCTTGGCGACACTGTTAAGAAGCACCTCCCTCTTAGGAGGACCCAATCAGGAGAATGGGAGGCGGGTGGGGGGCAGGAAAGAGGGCAGGACAGGGGTTACCTAAGAGAGCCAGTTATGGTAGAGGCCTGGTAGGGTGAAAAAAGGAAGAAGAAAGAGGAGAAAGGGGCCAAATAACAGCAGGAAGTGGCGAAAATGTAATCAGAGGACTGGGAAGATGAACAAAGGAGGAAGGAAGGAAGGAGAGAAAGGGACTGAAAAAGGCAGAAAGGGGCAAAAATTGAGGCAGAGGTCTGGTAAGGTGAAAAAGGTGGAAGAAAGAAGAGAAAAGGGCAGGAAAATGGCAGAAAGTGGCAAATAGGTAGGCCGAGGCCTGGAAAGATGAACAAAGGGGGAAGAAAGGAGAGAAAGGGGCAGGAAAATGCTGAAAGGAGCAAAAAGGAAGGCACAGAGCACAAAGAGCGGCACCTTCTGAGTGGGTCCCAATCAGGGGAAGGGGAGGCAGGTGGAGGGCAGGAAAGAGGGAAGGCCTGGGGTCACCTAAGAGAACCAGGTACGGTAGAAGCCTGATAAGGTGAAAAAAGGTTGACGATAGAAGAGAAAAGGGCAGAAAAACGGCAGAAAGTGGCAAGATTTGAGGCAGAGGCCTGGAAAGATGAAAAAAAGGAGCAAGAAAGGTGCATAAAAATGGCAGAATGCAGCGAAAAGGGAGGCAGAGGCCTGGAAAGATTGGTTGATTCCCAATAAAGATGCTAAAGGAGATGATGTTGTGATCTGACCAGAGGCAGTTCACATTTGGAGCAATTATTATGTTGCAATCACGTTTGGCCAGCCAAACTAGGATTCAGCATTTGTTGTGGCTAGGGCTCAGGATACATTGTGTATCTGCTAAAGCCAGGGCATTGGAGTCAGTGCTGTCATTGTAGTCTAAGTTAACATCATCCAGAAGGACACTTCTAGAGGAAGGCTTGGCATCAGCTGAGAGGAGCTGTGTGATCTTGTCTGCAAAGGACAGCACAGGGCCAGGTGGTCAATATATAAGATGAAAGGTTATGGTGGCTATGTGATACAGTGAGTAGTTCACCTGATTGGATGGCCACGATGTTGGCTTCTTTAATGCCTAGGGAGTCTTTAGCGATAACGGCCACCCCTGGCCCCTCTGGAATACAATCTATCTTTATGAAATATTGAATAATTCTTAGGTATGACAAGGAAAAGGGTAGGGCCCGAGGTATTGTGCAATCACGTTTCTGTGATGGATAATATGTATAGCGCCTTCTGCCATTGATATGGCCATGAAGCGCTGTAGGGATGAACGCCCTATGGAAGACCGCCGTCGGCTGTGGGGTGAAAGGAGTTCTAATTTGTGTGTGTGCATTTTTAGCCAGCAGAAAGGTGGGTAGGGAGTTGCTAGGTCGCTAAGCAGTCTACAGTTATCACATGAGGGAATGGGTGCCGTGACAAATTGTCAGGGGAGTAGGTGAGTCAGAACAGTTGGATTATAAAAACTAGTGTGAATTTGCATGTGGCTTAGTTGTATTCTATTGGTGGTGGTGATGTGTTTTAAGTGTGTGTAGTAGAGTATGTGTTTATTGCATAAAAATGAAGGTGGGTGGGTTGTGACCGTGTCAGCTATGGTTTCCGTTCTGATGGCAAGCTTGATAATCCAGTAAAGAAAGACTGACACCTAGTTGGAATGGTCTTGCAGAGCTCATCATAAAGGACGGACTGAGATGCATTCAATTGGGGTGGGTGATGCTATGTCCCCACCATGTCGACTCATGTGCCCCAGCTTTCCAGTTAGAGGGTAAGAAATAGTTCACCTATGAGATGGGTGTCATTCAGGCTATTGAAGGGAAGAGCTGGGTTTTGAGAGCCACACTGAAGACCAGGTGATCTGTGCGGCGGGTAGTTAATGAGATTGAGTTTCAGATGGTAGGCTTCTTGGACTGAGAAAGAGGAACCCCCTATTCACGAAGTGATCGGTTCTTAGGGGGCCTGACCATGGGATGATATAAGGCCAGGTTGGGCTGGATGGTCGGGCATAATGGGATGTTGTCCATTTGTTGGCTTGCAAGTCTGAATGAATGGAATCAGATCTGTCCACCCTGTGCAAGACCTCTTAGTCCTTTTCTTTAGTTCAATGGGTGGTGACCGTGACTCTGACTTTCGCACACTGCTGCGAGTCTCCAGATGCCAAGGGTCTCCTCCTAGACACCCCTACGAGCACTTATGACAAAAGGTAGGAGACCTACGTTGAAAGATTTCACTGGGGGTTTCTGGAGGAGGATACTGGGGCTGATGAGGGTGCATGCTGGGCCACACAGGGACCAGCATGTCCCATTTGGGACAAGAGGATGGACAACGGTGGGTGGGATTTCTACAGGGGTATGCAGAAAAGGTATGGAGATTGTGGGCTGGGTATTTGGTACTGGTTATAGCAGTGATCCTTTTCGTTTTGTCTTTTACCCTGAAATGAACTTGGCTAAATATCAAGGGTAGTAACTAAGCCCAGTGGGAAGAATACCCGACAGTACAGGCCCCCCAGAATGCGTATGACGCATCGGTACTTGTTATGCTTGGGGGATATAATATTGGGGATAGAGGATATAGAGATTCAGGGTTTAAGCCCCAAAGTAAATCGGGAAAGGCGAGCGACTGGATGATGAGCCCTTATGTTAGTTATTTGTTAAAGATTCTTATACTGTGCACTGTTGCCACTTGCATTATTTCTTGGCGCTCTGGCGGATCTGTAAAGCAAGGAGGGAGGCAAGTAAATTAGTAGGACTGAGCGGGAAGAGCAAGGGAGCTGTGATGTACTGTTGGCAGCTGCAGTGTGATTGACACCGTTCACTGAGGTGTGTTTTTTCGGTTTGGTAGCCGTCATGTTGGGCAAGACTATGGGCCTCATTACACGGTAGGCAGTAACCATGGCGCCGGTATTTTACCGTGTCCGCCTTGGTGGATGGCGGAATTACCGCCCTACTCCAAGGTGAGCGGGGGCGGTAATTCCCCATTCACCAAGGCACTTCCCCATTCCCATCTTTGCCCCCATAGGGCTCAATGGGAATGGGGAAGGCGCTAATTACAGTACCGTAAATTGCGATACTGTAATTAGTACCAAGGTCCCTTAGCGGGCCCATTCCCTAACGGCCGGTAAAACCAGCCGTTAAGGTCGGGCCCCGCAAAGGGACCTCGTAGTAAGGCAGTAAGGGTTTACCGGTACCGTTGACAGTACCGGTAAACCCTTACCGCCTACCGTGTAATGAGGCCCTATGTGTGGTTTGTTTCGATGTTGTGGTGTTATGAAGTGTGTGCGTTTGTTGTGCTGGACAGGTATGGTTGTGTTTAGTCCAGAGTTTGAGAAGGTGTATGCAGAAGGGTGAGTTTCTAGTAGGCTTAGTTGGTGGCCGTACCTTTCCATACATGGGCTAAATGCAGGGCATGGCTCACTAACAAATATGGGCTAAATGAAAGATGGGCTAAATGCAAGATATGGCTCACTAACACAGATGGACTAAATGCAAGATATGGCTCGCTTACACAGATGGGCTAAATACAAGATATGGCTTGCTTACACAGATGGGCTAAATGCAAGATATGGCTCACTGACAGGCTAAATGCAGAGCATGGCTCACTAATGAAAATTGACTAAATGCAGGGCATGGCTCACTAACACAGATGGGCTAAATGCAAGATATGGTTCACTAACACAGATGGGCTAAATGCAAGATATGGCTCACTAACACAGATGGGCTAAATGTAGGGCATGGCTGACTAACACAGATGGGCTAACTGAAGGCCATGGCTCACTAACAGATGGGCTAAATGCAAGATATGGCTCACTAACACAGATGGGCTAAATGCAAGATATGGCTCACTAAAACAGCTACATTTAGGGCATGGTTGACTAACACCGATGGGCTCAATGCAGGGCATGGCTCGCCGAAACAGATGGGCATAATGCAGGGCTTGGCTCACCAAACAGATGGGCTAAATGCAGGGCATGGCTCACTAACACAGATGGGCTAACTGAAGGCCATGGCTCACTAACAGATGGGCTAAATGCAAGATATGGCTCACTAACACAGATGGGCTAAATGCAAGATATGGCTCACTAAATAGATGGGCTACATTTAGGGCATGGTTGACTAACACCGATGGGCTCAATGCAGGGCATGGCTCACCGAAACAGATGGGCTAAAAGCAGTGAATGGTTCACTAACAGATGGGCTAAATTCAGGGCATGGCTCACCAAAACAGATGGGCTAAATGCAGGGCATGACTCACTAACACAGATGGGCTAAATACAGGCCATGGCTCACTAATAGGTGAAATGCAAGATATGGCTCACTAACACAGATGGGCTAAATGCAAGGCAAGGCTCACTAACAGCTAAATGCAAGATATGGGCCACTAACACAGATGGGCTAAATGCAAGATATGGCTCACTAACACAGATGGACTAAATGCAGGGCATGGTTGACTAACACAGATGAGATAAGTGCAGGGCATGGCTAACCAATACAGATGGGCTAAATGCAGGGCATGGCTCACTAACAGATGGGCTAAATGGAGGGCATGGCTCACCAAAACAGCTGGGCTAAATGCAGGGCATGACTCACTAACAAAGATGGGCTAAATGCAAGATATGGCTCACTAACACAGATTGGCTAAATGCAAGATATGGCTCACTAACACTGAATGGCTGAATGTAGGGCACGGTTGACTAACACAGATGGGCTAAATGCAGGGTGTGGCTCACCAATACAGATGGGTTAAATGCAGGGCATGGTTCACTAACAGATGGCCTAAATGCAGGGCATGGTTGACTAACACAAATGGGTTAAATGCAGGGCATGACCACTAACAAAGATGGGCTAAAAGAAAGATGGGCTAAATGCAAGATATGGCTCACTAACACAGATGGGCTAAATGCAAGATATGGCTCACTAGCACAGAATGGCTAAATGCAGGGCACGGTTGACTAACACAGATGGGCTAAATGCAGGGTGTGGCTCACCAAACAGATGGGCTAAATGCAAGCCATGGCTCACTAACACAGATGGGCTAAATGCAAGATATGGCTCACTAAATAGATGGGCTACATTTAGGGCATGGTTGACTAACACCGATGGGCTCAATGCAGGGCATGGCTCACCGAAACAGATGGGCTAAAAGCAGTGAATGGTTCACTAACAGATGGGCTAAATTCAGGGCATGGCTCACCAAAACAGATGGGCTAAATGCAGGGCATGACTCACTAACACAGATGGGCTAAATACAGGCCATGGCTCACTAATAGGCGAAATGCAAGATATGGCTCACTAACACAGATGGGCTAAATGCAAGGCAAGGCTCACTAACACAGATGGGCTAAATGCAAGATATGGGCCACTAACACAGATGGGCTAAATGCAAGATATGGCTCACTAACACAGATGGACTAAATGCAGGGCATGGTTGACTAACACAGATGAGATAAGTGCAGGGCATGGCTAACCAATACAGATGGGCTAAATGCAGGGCATGGCTCACTAACAGATGGGCTAAATGGAGGGCATGGCTCACCAAAACAGCTGGGCTAAATGCAGGGCATGACTCACTAACAAAGATGGGCTAAATGCAAGATATGGCTCACTAACACAGATTGGCTAAATGCAAGATATGGCTCACTAACACTGAATGGCTGAATGTAGGGCACGGTTGACTAACACAGGTGGGCTAAATGCAGGGTGTGGCTCACTAATACAGATGGGTTAAATGCAGGGCATGGTTCACTAACAGATGGCCTAAATGCAGGGCATGGTTGACTAACACAAATGGGTTAAATGCAGGGCATGACCACTAACAAAGATGGGCTAAAAGAAAGATGGGCTAAATGCAAGATATGGCTCACTAACACAGATGGGCTAAATGCAAGATATGGCTCACTAGCACAGAATGGCTAAATGCAGGGCACGGTTGACTAACACAGATGGGCTAAATGCAGGGTGTGGCTCACCAAACAGATGTGCTAAATGCAAGCCATGGCTCACTAACAGATGGGCTAAATGCAGGGCGTGACTCACTAACAAAGATGGGCTAAATGAATAATGGGCTAAATGTAAGATATGGCTCACTAACACAGATGGGCTAAATGCAAGATATGGCTCACTAACACAGAATGGCTAAATGCAGGGCACGGTTGACTAACACAGATGGGCTAAATGCAGGGTGTGGCTCACCAAACAGATGGGCTAAATGCAAGCCAGGGCTCACTAACAGATGGGCTAAATGCAGGGCATGACTCACTAACAAAGATGGGCTAAATGAATGATGGGCTAAATTCAAGATATGGCTCACTAACACAGATGGGCTAAATGCAGGGCTGGCTCACTAACACAGGCTAAATGCAAGATAGGTCTCACTAAGACAGATGTGCTAAATGCAAGATATGAGATACTGACCAAAATGATCTATGTTCGAGTAGGTAATAAGAGTGGTGCGTCTTTATTGCAGTACAGTAATGGCTGTACTCCCCACCCAGACAACACTCCCAAAGGTCTGACCACTTTCTGTATCTGCAAATTAGGGGTTGGCTTTGTTGTCCAAAGCCTATTTTCAGTTTCATGAGGTGGGGTTTAGGCGATACAACCCTGCTGTCTAAGGTCTAACCAATGGAAGGTGCATTATGTGTCAGTTAGGTGCTAGTTCTGTTGTCTGAAGCCTGACCATGCAAGGTGCAATATGTTCAATTTAGGGAAAATCTCTGCTGTATAAAGCTTGACCATAGAAGGTTCTCTATGTGTGATTGCGATAGTTCTGCTGCCTAAAGCCTGCCCGTACAAGATTCAGTATGTGCAGTTTAGGGGTTGGCTCTGCTGTCTAAGGCCTGACCATGCAAGGTGCAACGTGTGTAATATAAGAGCACAGCCACAGCTCTTCTTTCTGAACCCTGATCATGTACTGTGCAGTACGTGCAATTTAGGGGGTATTTCCTCTGCCTAAAGCCAGGCCATGTAAGGAGCAATATAAATGATTTAGTGGATAGCTTTACTGTCTAAAGCAGGACCATGTATGGGGGAGTAGGTACAATTTAGGGGAACCCTGTTATTTTGCTTTTATACATGCCATATATCACCCCTGCAGCAGCGTGTCTGAAAGTTGGCTACTGTACTCCCACCAGGGGTAACCAGTCCATAGTGTTTGGAGGACGAAGGAAAAGGGATAGGGGTGTAGGGCTAGGGGAAAGATTTTAGGGCTGAAACAAAAAGGGAATGAAGTACCGGCAGGTTAAATCGAGAGGGATGATGTTTGTGATAGCATGGATACGTGGGGATCCCACCAAAATGATCATCGATCCGGAGTATAGGAGATTTTACAGAGTACATTCGAAAGTGTCTTTAGGAGCGGGGGTATTTACTTGAAGGCAGTTTAAGAAAGATAAATAAGCATTAATAATTCCATAAATTCGGCATACAAAACCATAAAAGCAACGTGCATAAAATATCAATCAATACAAATAGGCAGTTAATATCAATAAGCAAAAAATACATGCATAATTACAACATGTTACATACAAGGTAAAATAGGGAAAAAATTCCTAAAATCTCTTGTCTCCCCTATATATGATAGTCACTATTTATGCTAAAAGGAATAAAAACAGAAACAAATAAAAATGTTAATTCTTAAAAAAAGAAATGTGCCGGTCAGGACAATGCGAAAAAATCCCAGATCTAATTCCTTGTAACCATTATAAATGTTGCCCATTGCTACACAACACAGTCCTCCTTCTGAGCCACGCTCTATGAATATACTTGGCGATATAATGTAACATATTAGAATCTACACATCCTATGCAAACTTCGAATGCCTCTGACGCCCTCCTGTGACCCTGTTGTCTACATAATGGCAGTAGGTTACCTTGCCCTAAGATCGTTATACCTGGGGCAGAGCAGCATAAAATGAAGAACACTTTCATTCTGAGCGAGCGCCACAACACCGGCAAACAGGGCTGCCTGCTTTAATACATTTTTCATAAGGAAGGCCACACGCAGGTTCCCTGCTCTCAAGTCGAACAGTAATGAGCGAGCCAAGCAAGGACTAATATTATCCAGATATCGTTCAAAGCCAAATGTACCCTTCACCTGTAGATCAGACCGGCCACTAGATCGCCTTGCACAGGATGACACCAGAGCCTGTCCATACTGTTCTCTGCAGGCGCCTTTAATTACTTCCTTGCTGTCAGGGCTAATACGTGCCAGTTGCTCCCAATAATGTTCAAGGCCCACGGTTGTACACATACTTTTAACATGCCTAAGCCAAGGAGTCGTACGGCTTCCTTCTATAGCTAAGAAGTTAACTAATAACCCCTTAAACATGCACAGTCCGGATGTTGAAAATATACGTGACCATATAAAAGAGGTTTGAAGGCCGCTACATGTGGGGCGCACATCGCATTCTAAGTGCAATGTGGCGTTCAGGGTGCTGCTTGGTTGCGACATTATTGACTTTAAAAATTTGTTTTTAGCGACCCCCAGGCTTTTAGACCTTTCGCATCCCAAATCTCTGCACCATATAGAGCTGTCGATAAGGCCTTACAGTGATATAACTCCAAGACTGGAGTTAATGCACCTTTGCCATGCATATGATAAAACATCTTAACTCCACCATGATATTTAATCAAATTTGTCGTGGTTTTAGAGACTTAATCTTGCAATGCAGCATTCTCTGCAAAACACAGGCCCAAATAAGTGTACCTTCTAACCTGCTCTAGCACGATACCCTCCATTTCTACACCCAGTGTTGTTTGTCTTGACATTCTGCCTCTAAAGACCAGTACCTTCGTCTTGATCTTATTTTTCTCCAGGCCAAGATTTCGCAAATATTGACACAGTTTGCCTTATGCTCATAGGCGAAGTTGAAAGCAAAACTGCGCCATCTGCGGAAAAAAGGCCCGGAAAATGAAGAGTACCAACCCTGGGAGGATCCATACCGCTAGTTACCAGCACCTCTAAATGCCTTTTTATGTAAATACAGAAAAGGAGGGGGCGACCTCACAGCCCTGCCTAAACCATTGTTGAACTTCAAATGTCTCTGTATTCTCGCAGGTCTTCCCCAATCTAACGAAAGAACTGTTCTTGCTATACAAGGATTAAATGATAGACAATAAACTGGGTGGAATATTGTAACCTTGCAAAGCCAGGCAGAGTTTATCGCGAGGGACAGAATCAAAGGCCGGTTTAAGGTCGGCGAAAAACGCATACAGCTTGCAATTATCCATGCGTGCCATGTATATTTCTTTACAAGTAAGTGAAGTCTCAGGCACTGTCCTTGCAGTGGGTCTGTTATTCCAGTTGACTCCACCTACTCTTGGAGATGCACCAGGATTACTATTTAGGTGCATCTACATCTGCTCTATTTTTCAGGCAGTCCAAAATATCCCTTTTACTGGATTGGCATTCAGCATCATACCATCCCTGGCCCAGCTGAACCGTTCTCTTGGGTTTGGGAGCTGGTCTAATAAATACTGGTTGTAGCGCAGTGATCAAGTCGTCGTAGTGAGATTACATATCCTGCGATCCTCTATTTGGGTCGCAGATAACCTCAATATGCCCAATAATTCCTGAGTATATGTCTGGCAGACAGTTCTTGGTCACCACCTCTGCCTCCCACTTAACAACCCTACTCAGATGCTCGCTTTTCTCAGATTCTAGGGTCGGCCCTCAAATAGCTCTTGGGTACCATTTCAGTACTACAAGCGATGTGTCTATGTTCGCTGTCGTATCAATCAAGTACTTCAAATGATTTAATCAGACCCCAATCCCTAGCGCCTACCATCACATATTCTATTCGACTGCTACCATTATAGCCAAGGAAGGTATCCTTAGGCGGTTAATCCGCGGCACATCATCCAATACAGGCCCTGACATTAACAGTATTCAGGAGGTGAGCTACTTCCAGTGCCAAAGGGTGTGTTTTCCTAGGGAAATCAGCCACTAACGATGGAATACCGCATGCCTCATCTTGTTCCTGCCACATACCCTCAGTAAGATCTAATTTCTCAAATTGGAGATGTAAATCGCCCACAACAAGAGTTACAATAGAGGCACCAAGTTTACCAACATTGTCCTCTATAAGTTCTTGCATCGTGTGCAAAGTCCCCATTGGAGTTGCCTTTGTAGGGTGATTGTAGATGTTATATAAGTGCACCCTAGTGTCCACTGTTGGTTCGAGAACAAGATGTTAAAGGTCGGTCAGACCAGTTGGCAATTGGGACACTTTCCAATTCAACAAAGTGCTGACCCAGGTCCTCATACCCCCACTTGGACCACGTCTTAATAATTATGGTCTGTGGTTGTATGATGGGCTCGAGTTGTGCTGAAGAAAACTCCTTGTAGTGTGGGTCTTCTGGTTCTCCGGGAATGTATTTAATTTATTGGATCAAGCAAACTGTAGCACAGAAATACTGGGACTGTCAGGTCAAGAGGCCAGGAGTGGCCAGTGAATGGGAATTGAAACGTAGGGGGAAGAGGGGAAGGGTACGCAGGTGTCTGTTCTTCTGAGTGTAGTAAAAATCCAGGCACCTCAACTATGAAATGTTATAGTGGGTAACAGTGGGTTGATTGTTAGGTTCAACCTAGTAATTGGTCATCTAGAATTGCTCTATCAGGGTTGTCCAACTACAGGCCTTGAGGGCCGGAATACTGATGGGTTTTCCGGATGTCCCACATTAATATTCACGGGGAAACATGTGCATATACTTAGAATCATTGTATGAAAATTCATGTCATGAATATTTATGATGTGTATCCTGAAAATCCAGCATGTTTCCGGTCCTCAGGGACTGGAGTTGAATAATCCTGCTAACTGCAGTAAACTAACAATACATAATGTAAATAGGCTGAAGATGGACAAGGTAAAGGAGAGAATTAGCAGCAATCATCTCCACTGGTACTAATGCCAATGGCATAGAAGAGCCTGCCCCCAAGTTGGGTAGATCTTCATAACCATAAGGAAGAACAATGATAAAGAAAATGTGATTTCTTGGCAACATTTCCAAGTTCCCTGCAATATTCCAGCATTCAGCAAATGTGTTGAAGGCTTCCCTCAACTTGTTTCCTCATTAGACACTCAGACAGAACTGTGGAGTTTAGTATGTGTCACCCTTGAAGTGAAAGGTGAAGCTTAGCCATGCCTCACACTTTAAAGTGAAATGTGAAGATTGGCCATGCGTCACACTTGGATGAGTTGTGAGGTTTAGCCATGCGTCACACTTGGAGTGAGGTGTGGGGATTGGCCCTGTGTCGCGATTGGATGGAGTAGGGAAGTTTAGCCATGCACCACACTTACATAGAATTGTGAAGTTTAACCATGCACCACACTTAGACAGAATTGTGGAGTGTGGTGTGCATCACATTTAGAGTGAAAGGTGAAGGTTAGCCGTGTGTCACACTTAGAATTGTGAAGCTTAGCCATGCATGATATGTGGATAGAATTGTGAAGTTTAGCAATGTGCCACACTTAGAGTGAACTGTGAAGATTAACCATGCCATCACGCTGAGAGTGAAATGTTAAGATTAACCATGCGTCACACTTAAATAGAATTGTGAAGTTCAGCCATGCATCACACTTGGAGTGAAAGGTGGAGATTCGCCATGCGTCCCACTTCGATGGAGTTGTGAGGTATAGCCATTCGTCACACTTGGATATAGTTGGGAGGTTTGAACATGCGTTGCACTTGGATGGAGTTGTGGGGTTTAGCCAGGCGTCACACTTGTATATAGTGGTGAGGTTTGGCCATGGGTCACATTTGGATGGAGTTGTGGGGATTGGCCATGCGTCACACTTGGAGTGAGGTGTGGGGATTAGCCATGCATCACACTTGAAATTGTGAGGCTTGGCCATGCGTCGCGCTCAGATGGAGTTGTGGGGTTTGGCTGTGCATCACACTTGTGGGGATTGACCGTGTGTCGCACTTGGGTGGAATTGTGGAGTTTGGCCATGGGTTACATTTGAATAGAGTTGAGAAGATTAACCATGCTTCACACTTAGACAGAATTATGGAGAATAGTCATATGCACTATGCTATCAAACCAGGATCTACCAGTACTTGCAAATCCTACATATCTAGAATTCCCTACGAGAAACTATAGCAAGGAATGTTCTAGCACTTATCTGTTGCTAATCCCAACTATCTGGGTATGTCCAAGCAGAAACACCTATCAGGGATCCGATTTAACAAACTGCCGACAGAGGATAGCGCTAGCAGCTGTGAAGTAAGAACATGAGTTTTGGGACAGATCTCCCTGTCACCACCCATCAGTCTTCAAAAAAACAACTTGACCCATCAAGATGCAGGACGATTCCACACCCCTGACAGGCCCTGGAAGCTGAACAGAAACAAGCCCCCCAGAAAACACACAGACACTCAAACACACCACTATGCCAACTCTTGCCTCTGCACCAACAAACAATTAGTACGCAGCTACACCCATCGAATAATTCAGCCTAGCTGCACACATACTTACACACCTCCACAATCACCACAAAAGGGTTTAGAACGCAGCTATACCCCTCGAATTCGGCCTGGCTGCATACAGAACGTTATCCTCAAGCACCAACGCTGCCAGAAAGCAGGTACCATAGTCCATTGGTCTTACTGCACACATTCTACTGCCCTTACACAGCCACCGCACCACAGCTAGTGCCAGAATGCAGCTACACATTACCTTTTGCATTCTAGTGCACACATAACATGTGCACCCATGCATGCTGTACCACACTACTCTCTCTACTGACCTGGACTGCGGTCCCCGAGGGCGTTCAAGCCATAGCGCTTTGAAATCATAAAAATGGTAAAAGGCGAACTAACATAGCATTAGCTTGAACTGTGATAGGAGTAGTTTCCCCCGGGGCAGTGAGAAATAAGTCAACCCCATTCACACCACAGGCCACCTCATGATTCTTTAACCGCACAGCCCTCTGTCCTGCCACCTCTTTTGGAATGATTGGGAAAGCTTCCCTCCCTCCAATCTCACCATCACCTGAATTGTGTACCGGAAGGAACCATCTGAACGGGGTATCTCCACTCTTCCAGACTGCACCGTCCTTCTGTGAGGCTTTTCAGTCCAGCCTCATTTTATTTATGCTGGCATTTGGGTACCACTCAGCTGCCACTGAAGAGGTCTTGTATGACAGCACTGAGGGCCAGGGGTTGTGTGCATGGGTGACAGAGAGTGTGGTTGAGATGTGTCCTATGGGGGCTATGTTAAGTGTCATGGATCCGTGCCATTCTTGCACCTGATCCGTGTGAGTGTAGCAGTGAGGTGTCAGGGCATACAAAGATGGAGCACAGCCTGGTCCATGCGTACGAAGATCTGAGGGAGCACAGTTGAGAATTCTAGCCCTTGCGGAGTCGGTGGCGCGGGGCCTTGTTGAAGCCCATGTGCAGTGAGCACTTTGGGTCCATCTCTGGCTTGAAAGTGTGTCAGAGGTCTTCTGTCAGAGCCCTCAAGATGCAGAGCGCCACCTTTCCACACTCTCCTTCAACTCCACCCAGACAGGGAAGGACTTGCTGCTGTGACTAGCCCGAAAGGCCAAGGTTGCTAGCCAAAACATGAAGAGAGGTGTACCTGGTGTTGGATTCGGGCAGTGCGTTGGCCCCTTGGTCATCCTTGTGCAGCCCAAAGTGGTGGTGCCCTGGCATTGCCTTGAGTGGCACTGCATAATTAGCCAAGGCTCATCAAGGGGGCGTGGCCTAATGGTGGGGTTCATCTGCTGGCTCATAGGTCCCGCCCCAGCTCAATGGGCTACAGGCACCCTGCCAGGCAGCCTTTTGTAAAGATCAGCACCCTCTACGCCCACTAGGGGAGAGGGTGCTGATCTCTGCTATTATTTCTATAGGCTTGCCTAGCAGGGGACACCGCCTCGCCTTTTTAGCCTTAATGGTGGCGTTGCCCCTCGCCAGCTGGGGAGAGGCAGCATCCCCATTAAGGCTGAATGGGTGAGGCCGCCGGAAGCTGAGGCCTTTTGCCTAAAGACAAACTCCCACGAATGCGCAGGAGCTTCAGGATTTAGAAAACAAGGCCTCTGCTTCCAGCAGCCTCACGTTTCTCTCCATAATGGTGGCGTCGACCCACGGGCATCTCTTGCTTGAAGGGATGCCTCGCAGATGTGATGCCACCATTATGGATTAAAGGCATTTTCTTCTGAAGCCTGAAGCTCTTGCACATGAGCGAGAGCTTCAGGCTTTAGAAAAAAATCCTTGTCATGTAGTGGCCGGGGCCCTGCCTCAAAACGAGATTTCGGTGCCTGCTGGGGCACGGCCCTGGCTGGCCACAGCCCACTTAAAGCCCTGCGCTCTGATCAGTTTCAGACCTAGGTAGTGGGCACATGGGCTGGGCGCCCTGTGATCCTGTAGGAAGAAGCATCAGCAGAATAACCGTGTGATTCCTCTGGTCGATCGTAAGTCATATCTATTTCTTCATGATAATTCTACAAAATAACAAAAGGGGTTCCAGTTTAGACCTTTTCCAAACATAAGGAACTCAGATAGACTTGTACACATTTTAGGCAATTAACGTACAGAAGACGGCCCTAGGCCAGGCAAAATGAGAACTGCCACCAATCCTCAGGAGGTGCCAGACAACGTACGGCCAATCAGAAGTTACACCATTTCCCTGAAGATGGCCCCCAACCACAGGTCCTTTTTCAACAGTTAAAGGGAAAGGGGGGGGGAGAAGTTAATGCTTGCCAATTAAAGAAATTGGCTCCAGTTTAGCCCCTTTTCAAATTAAATAGGGTCAGACATTCCCAAATTGAAACTATTTCAATCTTAGCTAAAAAGGAATGAGGACGCAGAGCCACAAGAACAAGGGAAGTGTTCAAAACTGCTTAGTTGCTGGCTATCAGAACTCTATGGACAATCGCAATACTGGCTGAAAAGAAAATGGGCTCTCATTTCTGTGCAGCCAATCAGTGTGCAAGGAAGGCCATTGTCACAGGTGAATCAGTGAAACATCTGTGCGTGGCTTTTGGAAATCTGAGCCTGTCTCGGTAGGCATGTCAGGTGTAGCTTGTTCCATAGCCTGGGCGCCAAGTGAGCAAACGATTTTCCACCTGCCCCGGCAAGTCTGGTCTTGACCGATATGTTGGCTGGTTACCAAAGATAGCCCGTGAGGGAAGATTCCAAGATTCAATTGCACAGGTTCTCTAATTGGAGTAGACAGTGAAGCTGCCGGGCACTGGAGACAGGTGAGCTCCAAGAGTGTCCACGACTGTTGCCCATCATTGGAGACAAGTGAGCTCCAAGAGTGCCAACCACTGCTACCGAAATCTGGAGACAGGTGAGCGCCAAGAGTGCCCCTCACTGCTGCTGAAATCTGCAGACAGGTGAGCTCCAAGAGTGCCCATCACTGCTGCCGAAATCTGGAGACAGGTGAGCTCCCAGAGTGCCCATCACCGCTGCCGAAATCTGGAGACAGGTGAGCTCCAAGAGTACCCCATCACTGCCGCCGAAATCTGGAGACAGGTGAGCTCCAAGAGTGTCCACGACTGCTGCCCATCATTGGAGACAAGTGAGCTCCAAGAGTGCCAACCACTGCTGCCGAAATCTGCAGACAGGTGAGCGCCAAGAGTGCCTCTCACTGCTGCTGAAATCTGCAGACAGGTGAGCGCCAAGAGTGCCCCTCACTGCTGCTGAAATCTGCAGACAAGTGAGCTCCAAGAGTGCCAACCACTGCTGCCGAAATCTGGAGACAGGTGAGCGCCAAGAGTGCCCCTCACTGCTGCTGAAATCTGCAGACAGGTGAGCTCCAAGAGTGCCCATCACTGCTGCCGAAATCTGGAGACAGGTGAGCTCCCAGAGTGCCCATCACCGCTGCCGAAATCTGGAGACAGGTGAGCTCCAAGAGTACCCCATCACTGCCGCCGAAATCTGGAGACAGGTGAGCTCCAAGAGTGTCCACGACTGCTGCCCATCATTGGAGACAAGTGAGCTCCAAGAGTGCCAACCACTGCTGCCGAAATCTGCAGACAGGTGAGCGCTAAGAGTGCCCCTCACTGCTGCTGAAATCTGCAGACAGGTGAGCTCCAAGAGTGCCCATCACTGCTGCCGAAATCTGGAGACAGGTGAGCTCCCAGAGTGCCCATCACCGCTGCCGAAATCTGGAGACAGGTGAGCTCCAACAGTGTCCACGACTGCTTCCCATCATTGGAGACAAGTGAGCTCCAAGAGTGCCAACCACTGCTGCCGAAATCTGCAGACAGGTGAGCGCCAAGAGTGCCCCTCACTGCTGCTGAAATCTGCAGACAGGTGAGCTCCAAGAGTGCCCATCACTGCTGCCGAAATCTGGAGACAGGTGAGCTCCCAGAGTGCCCATCACCGCTGCCGAAATCTGGAGACAGGTGAGCTCCAAGAGTGTCCACGACTGCTGCCCATCATTGGAGACAAATGAGCTCCAAGAGTGCCAACCACTGCTGCCGAAATCTGCAGACAGGTGAGCGCCAAGAGTGCCCCTCACTGCTGCTGAAATCTGCAGACAGGTGAGCTCCAAGAGTGCCCATCACTGCTGCCGAAATCTGGAGACAGGTGAGCTCCCAGAGTGCCCATCACCGCTGCAGAAATCTGGAGACAGGTGAGCTCCAACAGTGTCCATCACTGCTGCCCAGCACTCGAGACAGGTGAGCTCCAACAGTGTCCATCACTGCTGACCAGCACTGGAGACAGATGAGCTCCAAGAGTGCCCATCACTGTTTCCCAGCACTTGACACAGGTGAGTTCCAAGAGTGCCCATCACTGCTGCTGAAATCTGGAGACAGTTGAGCTCCAATTGTGTCCATCACTGCTGCCCAGCACTGGAGACAGGTGAGCTCCAAGAGGGCCCATCTCTGCTGCCCAGCACTGGGCACAGGTGAGCTCCAAGAGTGACCATCACTGCTGCCCAGCCCTGGAGACAGGTGAGCTCCAAGAGTGTTCACGACATATGACCCTCATTGGAGACAAGTGAGCTCCAAAAATGCCAGTCACTGCTGCTGAAATCTGGAGACAGGTGTGTTCCAAGAGTGCCCATCACTGCTGCTGAAATCTGGAGACAGGTGAGCTCCAAGAGTGCCCATCACTGTTTCCCAGCACTGGAGACAGGTGAATTCCAAGAGTGCCTCCAATGGGCACTAGGCTATGTTGTTAAAATTCTACCTCCTGATGAATGTTCCACACTAAAGCCTTGATGAACAGAAACATGTCGAGACATCTTTCTGGACTATAAACAGAGATCTAAATCTTTTACACATTGATTCTAACAGAATTGGGTACCATACTATTTGCTTTATAAGTACCCTATGTGTTTGTTGTTTTTTCTGTGACACCGTTTTAACTTGCTATTCTAGCTTGATACGTAGTCCTTGTTGCTGTTTTACACATTGGATGTTAAGTTTTGCACTGTGGACCTCTTTTATGTTTTAATCATTATGCTTCATTATTAAAATTTAAGATGCACTTTTTATCTTGATTGGTCCCCCATTGGAATCATTTTGAGTATTTATGTTCTGTATCTCTAGCATCTACACTATAGCTTTGTCTTCTTATATACTGATTATTATCCTCCCGGATATAGACAGAGTATACACTGCTAACTTCCTTTAGCCAGTAGTATACCGGGTTTCCTCTCCTTATAAGGAGCTCCAAGAGTGCTCATCATTGCTGCCGAAATCTGGAGACAGGTGAGCTCCAAGCGTGCCCATCACTGCTGTCGAGCACTGGAGACAGGTGAGCTCCAAGTGTTCCCATCACTGCTGCCGACCTCTGGAGACAGGTGAGCTCCAAAAGGGCCCAACACTTCTGCCCAGCACTGGAGACAGGCTCCAAGAGGGCCCATCACTGCTGGGCAGCACTGGAGACAGGCTCCAAGAGGGCCCATCACTGCTGAGCAGCACTGGAGAAAGGTGAGCTCCAAGAGGGCCCATCACTGCTGCCCAGCACTGGAGACAGGCTCCAAGAGGGCCCATCACTGGAGACAGGCGCTCTGCAGAACTCAGTCAGCGGTGGTTCGGCTTCAGCTGGTGGGAACCGGAGGCAATTCTGCTCTCGCCACTTTTCTCGACGTGTCATGTCGGCCTCCGCCTCCTGCTCTATAAGACTGGGCTGTGGGGGTACAGAACAGACCTTTTTTGAACGTGATATGTTTCTACTCAAGTCCGAATTGAAACACACACATTTATTTTCCGTTGTTCAAGGGTGAGAGGCAGGGCCGGCCTTAGTGGCAGCAGTGCCCCAGGCAGTGAAACAAAAATGTTGTGATCCCCCACAACCCCCAACCACCCCACATGCTGCAGGTTAAAGGAGGCTGGGACGGGGCCGCACATGTTATGGGGGACCCCCCTGCTCCCTATTATTAAAATGCACCCACTGCCATGCTGGAAAGCCTGGCGCCAGCACAAGAGCGGGGTGCATTTGATTTCAATAGGGAGCCTGCAGCGCCTTCTCCAACCATGCCAGCTTGGGGGAGCCCTTGAAAGATTCCTTTGAGCTCTAGCATGGCGGGGGGTTAATGGTGCTCCAGGAACCCGGGCAGCCCTGGCTAGAGGCGGTGCTCTGCACACATCCCCATTTCTAACGCGTCCTATACCACTCACAGAGTCCTCACACACACACACACACACACACACACACGCCCTCAGCACCGCGCTCACATCCCCCAGGCAAGTCCTAAATGAGTCCCCTGTAACCACAAGCACCCCTAGTCAAAATAAAACGCCTTTCTTAAGTATTGTTAAGCTAGGCAGACTGTTTACAGAATGCCTAACTTACGCATTTTCTGAGCATGCATTGGGCTTGAGATATTTAAATGAGGTAATGCGTGAATGCAGATTTGAAAATGTCTGGCAAAAAGCTGCTTATCAACGTTTTGCAAGTAAACTTTTTTTTTTTTTTTTAATGTGTTTTTAGTGTAATACACCTTTACAAACTTTTATCAAGACCATATGATTATTGAATGCAATAAACATTTTAGTAGCTGTTTAATATGCTCATTATTGAACAGTCAGTAAAAAATGTATAAGCACCTCACTCAATCCTTAAAGTATATATGAACTGCTTGCAGGGGAGAAATGCTTATCCCTGCTTGGGAACTGTTACTTAAACATTCGAGCTGCTTGATAGGGGCGCAGGGAATGTTAAGCAAGCATTTCAGTTTGTCTAGGGAGGTCTCGGTGCTCATCTCCTATGTGCTCACCTTGCTGCACTCTTATTACACTCTAGTTGGGCATCTAGCGCACGCGCTGGGAACAGGCAGATACATGCAGGTGATTGTCAGTCAGAGTATCCGCATTGCCTGAAGGGGTGGACTGGGACCCTCAAAGGCGCAGATACCCCTAAAACCTAGTTGCCAAGTGTCCCCATGTCATGCATGACACCTTTTTCCAAATTTTTATAAAACAGGTTTTTATTGATTTTCATTGCACATTCATCAACGTTAACCAATTAAAGCAAAGGTCGACCTGATAACAAATAAAATCCTGTTCCACCATTCCCTTCCCCGAGCAACCTCCCTCACGTCTGGTTGTTGCATGGCACCTTGAGTCAGCCTTTTTTTTTTCTTATTGCATGCTGGGACTTTAGGTTTTGTTTTTCCAATTGTAAGTATGGGCGTACAAGTCTCTGTGTGGGTAGTTAAAAACAAGGACTGGCTCAGGGTTCATGCAATGGTGCAGACGGGCTAAAAATACGGTGTGGTGAAAGGTAGTTGCCCAGAGCAGTGCCAGTGGTTCAGATTAATTCAAAACCTTCCACCCATCACTTTTTTGGTTTGTTTGTCTTCCTATGTGAGAGAGGGTATGCCCAGACGTGGGTCCCTTGCTCGCTGCGCCATAGGGAACCAAGCTGCACCTCACTGTTGAGGCCCAACAAGGCTGAAACCTGTCTGAGTTTGCTTGTGTTTCCATGCAGAGGGGACCTGGCCTAGCAGTTCGGGCTGGGCATTGGTGGCAGTAGCTGACTGATTTGCATATGGCTGGACCCATTTGGCAATGGCACAGATGGGCTAAAACACAGTGGTGTGGAAGGTTGCCCAGCGCTGTGCCAGTGGTTCAGAGTTTTTGAAAACCTTACACCCACCACTTTTGGTCAGGGTGTTATGCATGGCATGGGCCACTTGGCAGCTATGCCTAAATGGTGGAAGTTCAATGGGCATGGCACTGATCTGGTAGCCTATGAACTGAAGCGCACCGTTGCCCCAGAATGTCCTCAGAATCTCCCAGGCATCACCCCCTTATGTCTTGGTGTTTGTGGGCGTTCGGTGGTTATGGAGGTGGTAGCTCAGAATCTCCCAGGCATCACCCCCTTAGGTCTTGGTGTTTGTGGGCGTTCGGTGGCGATGGAGGTGGTAGCTCAGAATCTCCCAGGCATCACCCCCTTAGGTCTTGGTGTTTGTGGGCGTTCGGTGGCAATGGAGGTGGTAGCAGTCGTCCCACTTCACTGTTTATTGTGACCTGTTCTCATCTCTCCATGCTTACAATTGCTCGGCTTGCCGTAAGCCACTGTACAGCCACATGTTATATACTATATGCTGGAGATCTACGTCAAAATAGTGAAAATAAAAAACTGGCCGAAAACCACGATTTCTTTTTGCTCGAATTACCACCATTTTTCTTTTTTTCACTTATTTTTTTTGCCGGGGGAGACCTCCCACCGCCCCACATCTCCCTCCCCTTTTTTATGCCCTTACCCAACCCACCATATTTTTTTTAACAAAAGGAACGAAAATCCTGCAAAACTTCAGCCAAACAATTGTGATTTTTTTCGGTCTCTTTTTTTAGGAATCTATTTTGACGCAATATCATATAAAACACCCGACACCTGGGGTTCATGGTAAGACGGGCACTGTGCTATTGCGGGCGTTCTTGCCATGCACGTAGCTGGGTCATGTATTATCAACGTACATCCATAAAAGAGGCGCACCCGAGGGAGCTCATCCAAAAGAAGGTTAAAAAAGCTGCTATGCCTCAGCTGGCAGGGCCGGCGCTAGGCGTGTGCAGCATGTGCAGCTGCACTTGGCCCCGCGCTTACTAGGGCGCCGCACCGAGGGAGCCGTTGACTCCCTCTTGCAGGCTGCAGCGTGGGCCGTCTGCTCAGAGTCCATAAACTTGCTACAGTACATTCTGAGCGCAAGGCCGGCCCATGCTGCAGCATTCATGATGACAGGGAAGTTTGCTGGCAAATCTTTTTCAAAAGCGGCTGCTCCCCCTTGAGGTTTTTCTCTCTTTTGTTTCTTCCATTAAGGTAACTTGTCACCAGTCAACCTCCTGCTGTGACTCTGGAGAGACAAACACCCCCCCCCCTCCTCTCCAAGTGGCCTGATAGGCCGCAGGGACCTCATAAGCACTCCTGATCACTTTCTTTCTTAAAGCAGAGCGTTTAAAGTGGGTGCAATTTACTATTCATGGCCTATTTAAGAGACCATTCTTGTGTTAAGAACTGCAAAGGTACATTTTGATTTTGAAAGCACATACAAAGCAGCAGTTAGCTGCCTAATGTCTGTGTCTTCCTCCAGCACAATTAAACATATTGCGCAAAACAGTTTTAGCTATTTGCCTTATTTCCACATGTTTATATTTACCCAGCCAAAAAGCGTTTAAGTCGAATGTAACATTTTCCTCACATTATATAAGAAGCATGCAAGTGAGCCATGAATATTTACCAAGGATGTGACAAGAGAGGTTGTCATCCTGGATACTGGAGGGGATATTTTCTCCGTTACTGTCCCTGTACTGATTTTCAAGGCACAAGTCGATACATGTGTGTTGATAGCGTTTCTTTGTTTTTGAGCACAGCATTAAAAAAAGTGTGCTTGCTCAAGTGTTCAGCTACTAGAATTTCACACGAGGTTGTCAAGTTTCCAATACAGGTGCTTACCCACAAGAACACATGAAGTGCCATCAAAGCACACGTTTCCTGTTTGGAGTTTGTTTTCTTTGGAATATTTCATTATAAAATTGTTGGGCTTAAAAGGTGGGCACCTTTTATACTTTGGTAGTGTAGTTATTGGAAATTCTCCTCTCGGATTACCATGTTTTTGCTGCTGCCTACGTATGTAGTTGTCATCATCTTGTGATGTCACATCCTACGATGTCACTTCCTGTGATGTTTATCAAATGAAAATTAAGGGGCCCGTGCTTAATTTGCCGCACTTGGCCCTGCAAATCCTAGGGCCAGCCCTGCAGCTGGACTCTGTTAATGGACAGAGGACCCTGTCCATTCGATCGTTGAAGGAACATCTTTTTGTAAATGTAGATGCTTTGTAGTTGCGAAATCTGGATTTCTTTGTTTTCATCTTCAGAAAACAACTTCTACTGAAAGGGTTGAGTTGCCCGTTCATTAATATTTCGAGGTACAAGCTTTTTTCATTATCCACGTAAAAGCACCAATATTCAGAGGACACCATTTTAATGGTAGAAATGTAAAATAAAGGTTTACACTTCCTTCCATTTTGTCACGATGCTCGTCTGGTGAGGGCATTCTACACATGCAATGGGTGTATGAAGAGGAAGACACGAACAGTTGCCTTTCATCTCCCAGTTTCTTGCCCAGGGACTCTAGTCCTCCCGTTTTTAGTTTTGGCTATTTGTGACGCTTTAGGTAGTACCATTATGGCATTTCCTGATAAATGTTTATCTCTTGCCTACCCATAAGCCAAAGCTATGGGCTTTGCCAATGCTTGTTAGAGCAATGTCACCTGCCTAGCCGCAACCACTTGTAAACACTGTTCATTCTTACTGCTAATCACCTTCTTTCACTTTCCTCGTTGTGCGATTAACGGCTCCACCCCAAATGCTAATAAAGTAAACGTATTGTTCTCTGGCACCCCTATTTATTTATTTATTTATTTACTTATTTATTAAACATTCTTGTATAACGCGTGAAATGCCCATGGGCCTTAGTGAATACAGGACTCAGAATAACCCAATATTCCAGATAACCGAGTGCATAGTTATGTCTTTGGGACTTATACCCGACTACACTGCCACTTTCCATGTTCTCTTGGCTCCATGGGATCTGCAAGAGGGATGGATTGGGTCAGGTTAGTAGGAACGTGTAAGATAGCGTTGCTGATATTTTGGTGCATGCATGTCTGAAGACCCTGTGTTCTGCTTGTGGGTATGTTTTTTGGTGATTTGTAGTGAGGCACATGAGGTATCTGTGTCCAGAAGGGAGCCTTGTGTGCCCATAGTGAGAGGGTGTGTTGGCAGGCACTGTGCTCTACAAGTTGTTTGGGGGGGTGTAGCGTTCTGATGGAATGAGTGTATTGGGAGGGGTGTGCATAGGAAACGTATGCAATGTAAGCATGTTAGTAAAGGTGAGGAGCAGTAGAGCTTCCAATGGGCATTTGGAATCTTCGTCCATTATGGTGGTGTGGACGCTCTAGTAGTGGTGCACCTAGGAGCACCTTCCAGCTGTGCAGATGCCCTACTCGGGTGAACCCCCGCCACTGAGGGGGTGGGGGCACACCTGAGAACATCACAGTGGTGGACCATCGAGGTGCAAATTAAAAGGGGGAAGCGCCGCAAGCCACAGTTGGGGAGCACAAAGGGGCAAAAGTCGGAGGCAGTCGCATAGCATTACACAGAGGATGGGAATATATGGAAAATTGTAAAGTGGGCCCCATAGGAGTAGCTCCTCGCAGGGCGCCTATCTCTGTGCATGTATCCAGCAGGCCCTAGGCGTTGGTCCCAGGCTTCTGTCTGGACCAGTCCATGTATCCAGCAGGCCCTAGGCGTTGGTCCCAGGCTTCTGTCTGGACCAGTCCATGTATCCAGCAGGCCCTAGGTGTCGGTCCCAGGCTTCTGTCTGGACCTACTGACTGGAGCAACTCCTCTTTACAGGGTGTACTATGCACCCCCAGGAACATCCATTCATGTATTTTTGTATATGTTTTGTAACACACTTTTGCAGACACAGGTTCCTTCAAACGGTTGGAGTTTACAGATGAAAAATAGCGCTGTAACAAAAGCAAGGGCCACAACAGGAAAGGGGCTCAGGTAAAGGTAGTGGGACATGGTAGGATTAGGATCTACTGGACGCCTCCTTAGATGGGGATGAAAGCAGAAGTAGCTAACGCCTCCACCTCGGACATGGAGCCATGATCCTGAAATCCTGGCATGGAAGATCATGGGCTTTTAGCTTGCCGATAATGGTGGCGGCACTCCTGGAAGGATAAGTGGACTGCCCGTTGATCTACACAGAAGATGCTACACATCTCCCCGCCTTTTTGGGGGGAAAGAGGCACTCCATGTGTGCATGTCAGTACTCACCAAGGATGAAGGTGATAGAACTACTGTTATATTCTGTACTCTTGCAAACCCAAGCCTAAAAGGCAGGGTCTCCCCAATGAGGGTGACCTTCCTTTTGATACACCCTTCTATTTGTTCAAATAAACACAAACAAAGGTGTAGTTCAAATGAAAGACCACAAAATACCACCGAGTATGTGCCAGGCTGTGGAAATAATTATAGGTCTTAATACCGACACTCTACTGTATATGTGAAATGCGAGAAGTCAGCACTAACCTGGTGAAGCTTGGGGCTCAGCCGGCGAGTCAAGGGGTCATCTGCTGGCCAAAAGGCTCTTTTCTCACTCTAGATAGAAAGAGAGTGCAGAAGCATGAACCAACTAGACGGACTTACGAAGGTTTGCATGCCTTGCCTAGATAGACAGAGAGTGAAGTCCTGCAACTATTGAGTGACCAGAGTAGCAGTTCCAGGGCAATCCACAGGAAATACGAGCACAGAAAAGAGGCAAGAAGGAGAGGAATTAGTAGGGACTTACCGCCAGACGGCACAAGGACGCTCTAACGATGGGATGGTGCACAGCAGAGTGTCCTTAGTCCAATGCACATCACAGCCCTCCAGGGTTCAGCAATCGACTATTGTCCACAATCCCACAGACTCAAAGAGCAAGAAATCACGGAAACATAGGGCAGTCCAGAGAGCAGTCCAATAAACATCAACCATTTGTTACCAGGTAATCAGCAAAAACAGAAGGACCAATTAGGAAGCCAAAGCAGTTGGTAGTGCAAAAACAGGGTCATAGGAAGTTCAAGACAAGAGGCACGGAAACCACGATGTGCAGGTACTAACTTCAGTAAGAAGGACCGACCCCATTGTGAGGCTGTTCTTTATGGTCCTGCGGAAGAGGATGCTGCGCGCTGATGTTGCACCTTGCGTCAGGTAACCATGCTGATACTGTTGTGATATGACCCCTATGTGCATGACGTCTGCCTAAGCGCCATGACAACCGCCAACGCCGTAGGAAAGGAGAGGCTGAGATACGCTGTGTGCGTAACAGATGCACGTTATGGCGCAGGTCCATGACAATGCATCATGAAAGAAGGGCAGACCTTACATCAGTATAGCCAATTTGCGTTGGTGCCCGAAATTTGACTTGCCAACTAATGTGGAGCACACACCCAGCCCTTTTTCTTGGCGAGCAACCTAAGTGTAAGAGAAATCAGAAGGATCTCAGGGTCTGTCCTTTATGTGTAGGGTGCCTGAACTAAGAGCTCCACATACATAATAACACTGATTGTCTATGGAGTGTACCCTACAAACTGAATTGATTCTCAGCACTGACAATAGGGGTCATTACACAACAGAATTGGACCCAAACCTTCGACCTCGGGAGGGCAAAAGGCAGAGCCATCCTGGCTGTGACTCGAGCTCATACCTGCACACAGAAATGTTTAACATGAACCGAATCCCATTAGAGTCTCCCAACAACACGGTTGATTGGATAAAATAGGTTTCTAGTAAATGTGGTACTCATGGGAGCAAGAAAGAAAAAGAGTAACATTATTCATGACATTAAGATTGTAGAAACTCTGGAGAACGACTCTTGGACTGCCCTAGCGTGCACCTATAGAATGTTTGCGTTTGGAATTGAGTATCACTTTACTAGATTAATTATTAGCAATACAAAGAGGCTGTCTCTATATCAAGAGTATGAAAAGCCCATAATATCCTTTGCTTGCTATTCTGGGTCAAATCTTTAGAACTGAACAGACTACAGGAGTTCACGGGTTTGAGACAAAGAACGTGGTATTCTTTAATACAATTGATTTGACTCTGGATCTGTCTGAAGAATTGTCAGTCTTGATAAAATCCTTAGGCAAATTTATGGGATTGTGGTCACAACTATGACTATCCTTAAAGGGAAAATTCACTGGTTAACTATAGTGCATATATGATCAATGGTACGAACCCCAAAACTATTATTTGAAATTCTGCACGCCGAAACATCAGAGGCAATTGATGATACTTAGAATAAAATTACTCCCGACTTTATCTGTATTGGAAATTACAAAAGGAATATGTGCTATGTGGGCTACATAAGTATTATGGTCAAGAGGAAACCATAGAGCACTGACTGACTCAATGCACCGCTGTTGCTCACCTGCATGACATTTATCTTGGTCAATGTATGCATAGGTTTGAAGTCACTGAAACAGAGGCTTTTTGGAGGCGAGGTTTAAAGAACTCCCATCCATCGCTCTCGTCTTTAATCAATTTATGGTTAAGAGTGGAAAGTGTACTTATTAATATTGGTAGGTTCTCAACTAAATGTTCCATATCGGCTGTAAGGATTTAAGAATGTATCTGCGTTATAATTTAATGTGGTGGTAATGTGCTTACTAGACATGTGGATATTATTTCAATGATTGTATCTGTCAATTTAAGAGTTTATTCACGTTTAGGATTTAGTGTGGACAGTTGAATTTCATCCCACCGAGTTATCTTATGGACCTGTATATTTAATGGCCAGGCCATATAGCACTCAAATGCCAGTCCTGGTGGAATTTAGGAAGCTTGGGCACAGCGACTTGAACTTATACTGGTGTTGCCATGTCCGGGATTGATGTATGGTTTACTAGTCTGTCACATCCTATAAGATTTGGCAGTCCAGGATTGCCACCTCTAAGCTTTTCCTAAATTCATTTGGGGCTGAATTTCCCCCAGAGACCCATCTATAACCCGGATCATCATGTTTCCAGAGAGGGTGCAGATCTTCCCTTGAGAATGATACCAGCTTCGTAGGAAAGAGAGGGCACAGCCTAGTTTTTATCACCATTGTGCCCATGCCAGATAGATTACCTGGTACACTAAGCGGAGGGGACAAAATGGGGACATGATCCTGGCTTGTAGATGATCCCGGCTTGCTCTGATATGCTACCACTTCAATAATCATTAATAAAACATTTGCTGAACGGCTTAGTGCTTCATGCCAAACCCCACAACTCCTAAGCGCTGCAATAATCAGCCCACACTTGTGGAATTACAGCAGTGCACTACCATGCATTGAGCCCAGGAGGAGGAGGATCGAGTCGGATCTGTGGTCAATTCTCAGCCTGGCCGGCGCCTCTTGGGAATTTGTGCTGAGTAGCGTCAAATGTATCCGTGGGATAAGGGGGCAATGCCCACTGGGCCCTCCCCCTCCTCTGCCTCTCCCGCCTCAACGACAAACAGCCAGGGCCTCACACAGCCTCAGCAGCAGACCATTTACAACAGGAACGGATTAGTGATGGAACAGATAACTGGGAGTAACTATTGATGTTGGACTTTTTTCCTTAGAATTGTAAACAATTTAATATGCTATTTAATTGTGATTGTTGGGTGATTCGAATATATGGCGGTGGAGAACTAGCTGTAAGATGTGTGAAACAATTACCTTTTCATGCATTTTACCTCACTGTGTGTCGTGTCTGTACAACATTGTAAATTCTCATTCATTTGTGTGCTGGAACTTGCAAGCGTCCATTCACAATGGGAACATATAGTGACATCATAGGGGGTCATTTTCCAAGTCCTGAGGATTGGAAAAGCGGTGGTAAAATCATTTACCGCCACTTTTTATGCCTCATAGGATTATGTACAGCAGACTTAACGTGTTTGCCTGCTATTCCAGGTCTGCCTGCCAAATATGCTCCGGGTTTACTCCAGCTGCTATTTTTATACTGGTGAAAATCAATGAAATCTTTTGGAATCTGCCTACCAAGGTGTTTACACCTTTCCAGTCATGTAGTCGAAATGTTAAGAAGTGCCTGTGTCTTACTATTTACTTTTCCACTACCTGGTGGTAACAATCATCATTGCACAGAGGGGTCATTTTGCTCAAAACTGAAAGCAGGAGAACTCCCCTGTATAAATCTACAATGATGTATATACATTGTCAGGGTGATTTATCATGTGAATTGAATACTTTCTAAGCCATCCGTATCAAATAGAGTACTGTGCTAAGTTTTCAAATCCAAACATTAACACATGTTTGTACTATCTAGAACTGGGAAGATAAATGGTAAAGTACCTACATTTCAGGCGAGGCTCACATTCTGGCTTCACCACTTAACCACAGTGTGTGATCCTGGCCAAATTATGTAATCGCATTGTGCCTTACCTGACAAAATGAGGTGCCTCTAGAAGGGATGCAGCTCACAGTGCATGCTATTCAAAAAAAGTCACTCTTGGTGTGATCGACTAGTGTTGGTCCATATATAATAATAGTGACCCTTCATATTCACCATACAAAGTACATGTTTCCAAATGTGTATGTTGCCCTGAGGATATTGGTTACCTTTCCAAATGCTGTTGCTGATGCACCCTGCCCCTCTTCTACATACTAGCACTCCTTCAAAATGTGCTGCAAATGAAGCCACAAACAAATCCACTCATTTGCTTCAAAATGTCATTTTTTTTTCTTTTTCTTATTAACTTTATTTCCATTTACAACAATAAGGAAAATATTACATATGTATAATCAGCAGATGAATCAGTAATACACTGTCAAATATATGTCATTAAAGCTTCGATCAAAGAAACTATCACATATCCGTTAAACCCTATTCACAAATAACAATCCCACATTCACAACCACACAGAACAAAACACAAACACCCACCCTGACAATATAATTCTTGAGACAAGATGCAACACCTATAGACCCCATCAAACCAAACAACCTTCACCCATAAAGATCATTAAATTTCCCTCATTGTTCATCATAACATGTTTCCTTGTGCAATTTACAGAACATAGGGCCTCATTACACGGATGGCGGAGAACCATGGCGCTATTAGCGCCATGGTTCATGCTGGTAAAATACCGGCACCGCATTGGCGGAAAGGGAAATTACCGCCCCATTCCAAGGTTGGCGGGGCGGTAATTCCCCATGCACCATTGGCCCTTCCCCATTCCCATTTTTGCCCCATAGGGCTCAATGGGAATGGGGAAGGCGCTAATTATGGTACCGCAAATTGCGGTACCGTAATTAGCTCCCTGGGTCCATTTGCGGGTTGGTTTTTAACGCCTGCAAAAAGCAGGCGTTAAATCCCCCAACCCGCAAAGGGACCTCGTAGTAAGGCAGTAAGGATTTACCGGTACCGGTATTTTACCGGTACCGGTAAATCCTTACCGCCATCCGTGTAATGAGGCCCATAGTCTTTTCGTAGGCAGAAAGAACTTGCACATCAAAAATCCAGTCCTCTACCGAAGGTTTCTTCCTCGTCTTCTAGACTTTAAATATCTGTTTTGTAGCCACCAACAAAACCTTGGCGATCCAACTCAATGTTACCCAATCAATTTTATAACCCACGGTCAATAATTGCAAAATTATTGCAGATGAGTTCCTTGGATTAGTAGAGGCATTTTGAAGGTTGGAGACGTTTGGGGGGAGACTGGAATAGTTTCATTTGAGAGGCTGGTGGAAAAGTTTGGGTTGCAAAATAGCGAGTTGAGGAGATATAATATATTGGTGGATTTGGTATCGGAAAGGGTTCGAATGTTGGAAGTGCCGATATTGCAGGAGCCTGAGGTTCTTAACCTATTAGTCTGTGGACTGCGTAACGTGTCTGACATTTTGAAATTCATGAAGTTAGATGTGCGGTGGACTGATTCGTGGGATAAATTGAGGTTGGCATGGACAGAGGAACTGGGTAGAGAATTGACCCCAGTTGAATGGGAAAGGGTTTGGAAGATCCCGATTAGGGCTAAAGTAGATATGCAACTGCGATATATTTTGGGTAGAATCTATTGGATTCCGTCAGGTATGTGTACTCTAGGTATGACTGATAATGATAGTTGTTGGGGTTGTGGGAAGGAGAAGGGTACGTTAATCCATATGTTATGGAGCTGTGAGAGAGTCAAGAACTTTTGGTGTGATGTGGTTGATAGGATTGATCGGGTCTGGGACAAAATGTCATTTTCTAATCCACAAAATATCCCATTCCGGGAGGTCTGTCTTTCACAACAAGTTGCAGGGCCCCAAACCCTGCCCCCCCGGGCCCCAAACCCTGCCCCCCCCGGGCCCCATCCCAGCGGCTTGCTCGAAGTAGAAACAGTGCTCAGGGAGGCATTTTTGGGAGAGCGCTGAAGGTGACATGGAATAAGGTCTGGGGGTCTCATTGCTCAGTCCTCTATGAGGAGAGGGGGCATCATCCTCGATTCTACTCCCACAGGCCAAGTAGGCATGGCGGGGGCGGTAAAGTGGAATGGTGGTAAGGGGCAGCGGGTGGAGCGTGATGGGAGCGTGAGGGGGTGGATGGAATAGGAAGGGGAGAGCATATGGGAAGTAGATTCCTGTTTCCACACTACTTTTCATGCTTCTCGTTTGCTTTGGGGTTGTACTGTTTATTTTATATTTGAATTGAAGACCTAGGTTGAATAAAAGTTTCATAAATTCTAATAATTAGGCAGGATTCTCCTCTCGGTCTCGTGTTCAGGGGTCTGAGATGTACAGTTGTCCTTTTTCATGTTGTGGCAATAGTATTTCTTACAGGGAATGGGAGTGTGGATATAAGAGGATAGTGGAGGGAAGGTCGAGGTAGTTGGGAGTTAGGCCTTATGGAACGAGACGAGGGAGAGGATGGACATTTTGGAAGAGGTGTGGGTGAGCCTGTGATTTTGGAAGGGGTGAGTGGATGAAAGAGGACAGCAGATGTCCTACTTGAACGCATGGGCACATAGATCCGGGAGCTTTCTCCACTGAAAAGGCTTTGCCCATTGAAATGTGCATTTGTAAGTTGCCATGTCTCCATCCTATACATATCCTTATCCCTCTGATTGGGTGGCATTAGACATGTCACCAAAAGGCATGTCAGATTGAGGGATTCTGGGCAAACCACTATGCCAGCAAAATCTGTTGAGGTGATTAGTTTGTTTCCAGGTGGTATCATAGCACTAAACAACATATAACTTCAATGACAGAAAAACTCATTTTAAAAGCATGGAACAATTGTACCAAAAGTTCATCATTTTTGCACTTGTGACAGCCATTGACTCTTCACATCCTAAGCTCCTCCCCCAAGTCCCACCTACTCAGGGCCCTCAGTCGGTCTTGCCCACAGGGCCCTTTGCTTTAAATCCATAGAATCCATAGTTGCCAACATGACCCATTGCAATCTGTAGATGCTTATAAAGTACTGTTTTTTTTTCTTTGCATTCTGGGACTTGTAGTCTGAGTTTTAAAATTGGGAAAGTGGAACTACAAGTCCCAGAATGCAAAGAACTCCCTCTCTCCCCCTCCAAGACTGGATAAGCACCTACAGATTGGAATGGGTCATGTTGGAAAGTATGTAAATCTGCCACTGGTGGTAAGTGTGCTCAAGTAATATTTGGCCAGTTGAGCAAGTCCACACCGCTATGAGTGTGGTACAGGGATCCCTCCGGAATGTGGGCAATGAAGCGCCACCCTGCCACAGGCAGGATCGCACTTGTGGCAGTGCCAGATAGTTACACTATCTGCAGGATGGACAGACCCTCAGCTATAGGTGGAGGTGTAGCCATCATTGCTAAAAGTGCCTTCAACATGAGAGAAATACATAGTGCTCCTATCACATCAGGTGAACTACTATCAGTGAACTTGTCATTTTCAGCTACTGCTACACTGAATATCCACCTTATCTACAGACGTCCAGGGCCTGTACTCACTTTTGAGAATCAGGTAACACAAATTCTATCCTCAAATACCAAACCCAAATCACAAACCATTATATTGGGTGACTTCAACCTATGTTTCAGTGACCCACTTGACAAAAATGCTCTTTCCCTCGCCAACACTATGTCAGCACTCGGCCTCTTGCACCAGAATCCTACACATGCAAAAGCTGCATACTCAACTGGCTAGCGGATATCAACTGCAACTCGACCATCACCTCAAACTCTCCCTATCCTTGGTCAGATCACCATCTCATAACCTTCAATATTGATACCAAGATTAGCCGCACTAACCTCCCTAAACTGGCCCCAGCGGCCCCATCAAGAAAGAAACAGAATATCACGGCCAGTAACCTACTACCCTTGCTGCAACCTGTCTTACTTATACAAAACCTTGATAATCCTGATCCGTCAAAAATGAGTAAACAGTACAACAAAACGATACTAGCCGCCATAGACAAGCTTGCTCCTCTTGCCTTACATTACACCAAATATATATAGCGCACTGTGGACCCGCAGGCATAAAGGCGCGGACAACAGAAAGAGACAAACAAAACAGCGCAACCTATAAATCATCTAAAAATGAATCTATCGATCCATTAAACTAAAGAGAGAGCTGGGCAAAAGAGAGAAATGCCCACTGTGGCAATGTCCCCAAGTTTACTCTCATGTGAAAAGAAAGGTTTTAAGGTCTTTCTTAAAGAGTGCAAGAAGTTTGTGATTGCACAAATGTTCTGGTAATTGATTCCACAAACTGGACGGTTTAAAGGCGAAAGCCCTGTTCTCTGCCTTGGAGGTCCTTGGTCTCAATTGCTCCAGACCTTAAAGATCTGGTATTTACTTTATCTTTAATATAGCATTGAAGATATGGAGGCATCATCTGCATTCTGCACTTGAAGGTTATCACCAGAGTTCTGAACGTAATTCTTGATTTCACTGGAAGCCAATGAAGTGCTCGCCTTGCTTCTGATACATGTTTGCACCTTGAGAGTCCTGCCACAACTCTAACAGCCTAATTCTTTAGCACTTGAAGTTTCTGTAAGACCTGCTTGCTAGTTCCCAACAGTAGACTACAACAGTAGTCCAATTTAGTCCCTATTATCACTCTCGCGAAGGTTTCAGCGCTTTTCTTTGATATGAGTGACCTCAGGTGTGACAATAGTTTGACATAGTAGATTGAAGAGGACACAACCGAAGTAACGTGTGCTTTCATATTGAGAGACTGATCAAGAGTTACACCCAAAATTTTAGTTTTTGGGAGTGGACTTATGATGTCGTCCCCCAGCTTGAAGGAACTATAGGAGATATTTAGGGTCTTAAGAGCATGTGGGCTGCCAACGATCAGTAGCTCTGTCTTGCTCCTATTTAATGCGAGATAATTCTTCAAAATCCATTCCTCAATCAAGCTGGAAACTCTGTTAACTTCACGCTCGTCCTGACCATGAACACCAGTTAGGGGACCTTCACATTGGGTGTCATCCGCGTAGTTTGAAAAGGTCACCCCCTCCTGCTCTAACATATAAAAGAAAGGTGCCATGAAGAGATTATAAATACATGGTGATGTGCAGGCCCCCTGTGGTACTCCATAAAGTACTGAAATTGGGGCTGCTTCTGCCGTGTCCGAACAGACACTACTATGTCTGTGTTCCAAAAAGGAAGCGATCCAAGATGCGGCCTGGTCTGAGAAGTTAGCGACTTCCTTGATCCTTGTGTTTAAAATAGAATGTTCTATTACGCAAAGCCAAAAAAGCAGCCCACTTAAATGGGTGGTTAACTCCCACTTTAAAAGCATTAAGAATTGCGAAAAGAAAAACAGATTCTCAATGGAAAAAATTCCTGACCTAAATAAATAAACTAGAATTTAAAAGAGTCACCCTAGAATACAAACAAGTCATCCTAACAAAAAGTTTGCTGTATAATAATAGAATTACCAAGGCTAACTCAAAAACAAAAGAATTGTTCTCAATCCTCAGGGAATTAGAGAATCTGATTCCTGCAGTGGAAAGCTGCAACAAGGACACAAACTGGTGTCTGAACATACAAAATGCTCTCCAAGATAAAGTTGCACGAATCCAGTCCAAAATCAAAGCAAAAAGAACACTAATTAAAATTCCTGATCCCTCTAGTCACCTGACAACTGCCCCGACCACCAGTGAACTACCGCAATTAGAATTTACAGAGGTCACAAATACAGAACTCCTCCAAATCATATCTAGTCTAAAACCCTCAAGGTGTCAAGGTGACCGCTGTCCGGCAATAGTAATTAACGACTGCGCCCCCCAACTAACTCCATTTATTATGGATTTCATCAATGCCTCATTCAAAAACAATTGTGTTCCCATTGACCTTAAAAACGACTGGATATTACCCCTTCTAAAAAACGGACCCTCGACCCAAATATACCTACTAACTACCGCCCAATAACAACAGTACCCTTTCTTCTGAAAATTCTGGACAGGGTAGCCTACCTCCAAATTCAGAAATATCTCGAAGCTAATAACATCCTTGGACTACGACAGTCAGGATTCTGCCCGAGACATAGGACAGAAACAGCACTATTGGATTTCAAAATCCAAATGGACGAGCTAAAAGATAAAGGGAAGCTAGCCTCACTTCTCCTCCTGTCGGCTGCCTTTGATCTTGTGGACCACAACATATTGTGCAAACACTTGGCTTCAGCAGCACCTTTCTCCACTAACGCTACCCAATGGATCAAATCATTTTTAACAGACAGAACAATGAGAGTCTTCTACCCCAAGGCTGAAGCACCCCCTCCTATTGTCTCATGTGAAATACCCCAAGGATCGTGTGTATCTCCAACATTATACAATGGGCCTCATTACAACCCTGGCGTTAAGGGGTTAACGGCGCCGTAAAAGGCTGCGGCGCCGTTAAACCCTTAACGCTCGATTCACACTTTAACGCCTGCTTTTTGCAGGCGTTAAAGTCCAACCCGCTAAGGGACCTTGGTGCTAATTACGGCACCGTAATTTACGGTGCCGTAATTAGCGCCTTCTCCATTCCCATTGAGCCCTATGGGCCAAAATTGGGAAATGGGAAGGGGCCATGGTGAATGGGGATTTACCGCCCCGCCAACCTTGGAATGGGGCGGTAAATCCGCCATCCACCATGGCGGAATCCGGCATGGACCATGGTGCTAATAGCATCATGGTCCAACGCCAGGGTTGTAATGAGGCCCAATGTCTTTACTAAGCGCCCCTATTTCACTGTCTTGATGATTTGGGTGTCACCTATACTAACTACGCAGATGACACCCAAATCCTCATACCTAGCACTGGGGACCATGTCATTGACACTGCCACACTTAATGCCATCTACCTAACCATCCAAGCATGGATGGCGCATCATGGGTTATGTTTGAACGACGACAACACTGAGTTGCTCATCATAGGCTCTCAACTCAGATTGGCCAAACTAAACGACTCCTTCAAATTTTTCAACATTGATGGTAACACCATCAACGTTTCTAATGAAGTAAAAACACTAGGCTTCTCCCTGGACTCATCGCTAACACTTGCAAAACAAGTAAATGCTACCACATCAACTGCAACATAGACGTATAAACTCATCAATGCATGTAGATCATTTCTGTCACCTGACAGTTGTATTACTTTGGCCAGAGCCTTAGTCCTGACCCGACTAGACTACTGTAACGCCATATATGCTGGCACCAAGATCCAGAACATCCGAAAACTTCAGGTCCTGCAAATAACGCCCTTACAGCCGCACTTAACATCCCTAGATCAGCCCATATCTCTTGAACGAGATGGAAGATTCACTGGTTGCCGGTACAAGAGCAAATCGTTTCTCAAAACACTCACTCTAACACACAAATGTCTTCACTGGGTGGCTCCCTCCTGCCTGGCGGACAAGATTTCAAAACCCCATCTTGTAAGGCCTACCAGAGCAGCCTACATGCACCTCCTCGCCACGCCACGATTCAAGCTACAAAAAGCAGGCGGCAGTAGCTTCCCCACGATTGCTAGCAAGCAATGGAATACCTTTCATGTCCAGCTCAGAGCACAAGAATCCTTCTGGACATTCCGTAGACAACTAAAGACCCACCTCTTTACACAAAGCCTGGGTACATAATGCATACTAATCATGTCTGTTGTACATATTGAAAACTCACCCGTCTCCAGTAGACTCCTCCATATATGAACTATGTGAATAATGTAATGTATTACCTGCTGTATACGTTATTGTCAAAAAATGCTTGGATATATGTAACCATGGAAACAATTGTAACTTTTTTCTGTAAAACAGCACCTAGATGCCTTTGGGCTTGGCGGGCTATATAAGCAACAAAATAAATAAATAAAATAAATGGTGCTTTAGGGGAGGGGCAAAGATAAATGTTTATCTATGCCCAGCCCCTATTGTGATCGACCAGGTGCTTGCTGCCCAGGCCAGGGAGCCTCGGCGCATCGATAGGTAGTCCTATTGGATGGGGAAGCACCTGCATGGGTCCGCCCACGCATTCAGTAATTTAGAAGAAGAAGGTAGATACCGCACTGCATTTACTGCAGAAGCCTTCCGGGCGCGGGAATAGGAATTCCTCTTTTGCCGCCGGCATGCCAGGAATTGCATAGATGCAAGCACTTTGCCAAGCAGCCCCTCCTTCTTTTCACCGTGGGTATTGCTGCCGTTACCCTGCCCCGTGCCTAGCAGCGCTTCAGTAGGAAGGTGTTTTTCTGATTGATCCTGCGATCCGTGCAGGTGTGAGTCGCTTGCTGTTCACTTGCTCGGCGGCGCTTCAAATAGGGGTGGGGGAGGAGCCACTTGACGGACATAAGCCATTCGGCCTGACTTGCAGTTAACAGAGAAGCCTAAAGGATATGATTACACATCAGCGGGAAGCCCAGAAATTTCCGCGAAGATTGAGGCAATTGTAAAACATGATAACACTGCCTTTCATACTCACCTTAATGGGAGAACTGTCGAGGCGGGAAAGCGCTCGCAGAGCCTGCCAAAGCGGAGACGGGAAAAAGCAGGAAGTGTTGTGGGGTGGTCCATTTTACAGGCCACATGGAGTGATCAGAAGTATAACAAAAATAGAAGGACTCGACTCTCTTCTAAACATGTTTTGGAAAGGGTAGTGCTGAGTGTTTGCCCCGGGAGCCTTCGCCTCAACTTCCTCGTCACAGCCCCTTCCTCGTCACCGTCTTTACATGTGCAAGGACTGTGACGAGGAAGACTGGCGAGGGAGGGATTCCTGTATAGGTACTGTAATGCAACGGGGTCTTGTGTAGCACAACTTCTGCTATTTCAGTGGCCTGTAGAAAGCGGGTTAGGCATTGTGCTTGATATGTAGGGTGAGAGAGTATGCATACGTGTTGTATTTGTGCAGCAAAGTATGTCTTCATATTGTTTATGTTGGGTGAGGCATACGTGTTTGTGTATCTACAACAATGGGTATTTATTTGTGTTGCACGCTTAAAGCAAGTATTTGTGTGCAGTGCAAGGGATATATTTTGAATTGTAAATATAAGGTGAGACATATGTGTTGTATTTTATTGTATTAGTGGGGGGAAATATATACTTGTATCATATAGGGAGGCAGGTATGTATTTGTGTTGCATGTGTAGTACAAGGGATGTGCGGTCGGATTGTATAATCTCTACGTTCCTAAAAGATGATTGCCGTCAAAACCGTGTCCACTGGGAAACAATTATTGGAAAGAACTTAATTTAAAAAAAGGATGTCCTAATTTGAATGGGAGGTGTGCGTAGTGGTTGAATTAAAACACATATTTGCAAAAGTTTTTTTCACTAGAATGATCTCAGCTGGATCTTTTCATACATGCGTGAGGCCTGTGGTGGATAACACATCGTGAGGAGGAATGGTCGCTCCGCCACCTGAACACCATCATTTTGCTGACGCGGGACTGCTGCGCAGAGAAGTGGGCCTCGTCAGCCCACCCCCTGTCACAAAAGTAATGAAAGAAGGCTGACTGAACCTCTCCAGCACCGCTCAGAGACGCCTTGCTGGAAGTGCCACTAGAGAAAATGGCCGCCAGTGGAGAGGGATTTATTTGATTTTTGATTGGAGGCTTTATACCCACTGCAGGGATCTCACAATCATTTAAAACAGGCCACATGAACTTTTTTTTTTAACTACCAGTTCTCCTGGTAAAAATCATCAGAGGTCAAGAAAACCACATAGGCAAATTAGGCTCTAATCCTGGTCTCCAAGTTGCTTCTCCTTGTCTTCGGCCCTTATCTTCCTTATTCGTCACTTGAGAGCACTTGAAAAATCACTGTTGACCATTGCCCCTATTCGCAGATATGATTTCTGCTTGCCTGTGCCAGGAGCAAGTAGAAATAAACCTGTATTTTGCATGTATGCAAATTCACAATAATGAAACTGCATTACTGAAAAGACATATAGAGGCTGTTTCAGTCCACACGCAACATGCCTGTCCTGGTGGCAGGCTGAGAAAGTGGCAGTTGCGTCCTGGAGTGCGTCCCGTAGTCTCAAATGGATGCTCTCAACCTGCTGCTCTTTTTCCTGCTCCTGGCCTGCCCTGTTCCAGACAGGGTGCAGAGGAAAGCGCCGTGCAGACTGGAATCTTTTTAAAGCCATACCCATATGGCACTGGCCAACACATAAACAGAAGCCTGAGCATTTCTAATTCTTTTTTAGTGTGGGTTATTATTTGGCGCTATGCGCCACCTATATGCCGACCGAGTACAGATAGGGAGAAATGGTATATGAGGAGTGATACAAAGCTCATAGGTGTTTGGTTATTTTCCCACCCATTGACTGCCCATGTCCATGCAAATCCCTATAGCCATTCCCACCCAATCCCTGTCCCTCCCTGCCCAAACACCTTCTCATGGGAACTCTTTGAGCTACCATTAAACACTCCTTTCCATCAAACTTTGCACTTCAAGTGCCTGCCAGGAGCAGTCGTCTCAGAGTTAATGGGCCTCATTATAAGTATGGCGATAAGGCAACAACGGTGCCGTTGCTACCGTACTGCCATACTACGAATTGTGCTCGCTGGTCTCGCTCTGCCCGCCCTATGGGGCCGAATGGAGATGGGGAGTCCCTTATTACCGGCACCCACGAATGGGCAATTACCGGGTCCGCCAAACTCGGCATGACCCGGTAATTGCCCATTGGTGGGTGCCAGATTTTTTTTTGTATTACAGGCCTTGCTACCTCCAAACTTGTAATGAGGCCCAATGTCTTAATTGGAATTGGAAATGCGCCACTGGTGTAATAAAAATGTCTTAACAAGGTCTGGCTTCAGCCACTCCATGTATAGGAACTATGTGCTTCTTTCACTGAAGTCTTGTTGAAAACAAGCATTGGGAAAGCCAACAGTTTTGCCTTGTGTATAAGTATTAGGCATTTTCCAGGCACTGCTATTATATACCCAGGTACTCACACCATGTTGCACCTGCTACCACCAATAGCCAGTTAATAGCACTATGGCAGTGCCTGGTAAGTGTCTTGCCCAAACCTACGCAAAAGCCCAAACTGTTGGCATTCCCAATGTTTGTTTGCATTGTTACATATGAAGCGGAGTGGAACTTTAAACATGAATTGCCAGACACAGAGATCAATCACTGTCGTTGTGCACTTAGCATCCACATGGGTAGAGTCTGACCACAACTTTCCACCTTTGAGGGCGCTATGACCCAATGCATGTCTAGGTGTCAAGTCATGCCATAACATTAGATGTGGAGTGGGGTTTGGGCAGTGGCGTTGCTAGGGTAGGGTCGTACTAGCCTCCCCTGCAAAATGCTGCGCCACTCTTTGTGCCCCCCCTCATTCCCCAGGGATAGGGGAAGGGACAGGTGAAGACTTGCCCTGGGAGTGTTGCTAAGTCTGCTTAAAATGTCTTGTTGACTGCAGCAAAGCCCATTACATCTCACAGCTGAACAGAGCTCCTTGACTGGCCTGCATGCAGTCCTAGCCATTGGCTTAATGGCCTGCAATTACTCCTTTGTCTTACCTGATGGTTCTGTATTCCATCTCAAAGACTCCTAACAGCAGGTTTACCCAGTTACTTTGGAAAAATCGGATTGCTTTACAGGGAGAGTTAAATGGTCTTCAAAAGTTGCACAACAAGCTGGAGGTTTGTGACAAAAGTCATCTTTATCCTAGTGACTTAACCAAAAAAACTTTTTTTCAGTGATTCCTAAAGTGAGAAAAGTACTGTTGAATAAAAAGGAGGCTTTATTTCAGGCTTGCATTATTTTGCATTCAGCGCCTTCAATTTTTCCTTTCAGGATATGGAAAATAAAACGACAACAATATTCTTTTGGCTTAAAATGTTTCACTAAGTATTTACATATTGTAAGGTTACTTTAATTTGTGATATGTGTATTTTGCAAGTAAACTATCAGAACTCCCAAGCTTCCAGTGGCCAGGCATGAGAAGGCTATCCAGTCCTGTTTGTCCCCATCTGGATTGTGGGACTTGTATTTTTTTCTATCCCATTAGAAATGTAGGAAAACTACACGTCTCACGATTAAATGCATAAACAGTACTGGGTCGCCTTCTCGCGCCTGGCTGTGGGAAGCTTGAGCACTGCTCTATCAGGCAGTTTATTGTAGGCTTTGACATCCAAAATGTACATATTTGTAGGAAGTTGAGCTTGAAAGGTATGTGTTCAAAAACCAAAAGTGTAGATTTGTTTAAAATCCCAGTTTTACTGTTTAACCAGTGTGTGATCCTAGGCAAATAATGTAATCTGTTCATGTATAGTGGACTGACCTCAGCAGAGCCAACTATTATTTCCTCCTCTATTGCTGCCAGTCACCAAAATGGCGTGGGCCGTCCATAATATGGCCCCACAGGAGAAGGTAATATCTATTCTCTTGTTATCTGGTGTGACACTGGTCAGTTGAGCTTTTGAATGGTTCAGGGTCAGAGTGGTGTTGGTGTGGCATTCTAGTGCTTCCGTCTTGGTGAGTCTGTGTATTCGGTCGTTCGTTTCCACCTGTCATGCCTGTCTTTCCGTTGGGATTATGGAAGAAGCTTGACCGGATCGGGGTCTTGGACTAACGCAATTGATGTACAAGGATACCTCAGCTGTGACCTGGTGCTCTAGAGCAAATAAGTACTCAAGGACATTTTGCACAAATAGGGGGTTGAAGCAAGGGTGCCCTGTAGCACATTATTATTCTCCCTGTTTTACACGATTTTTAATCCACATAATGCTTTACGAATGCTAATCCCTCCACTTTTAAAATAGACAAAATTCAGCACCCCGCTTTACGCCAGATGCCACAATTTTAATCAATCTTACGCCCAAAAGGTCTTCTGAAGAGCCTATTTAATGCCAAACCCCAAAGATATTGGTTTTTGCTAAGGGTGAAGTCAAAACAAGCTGGTTTATTAAAAAAGAAAAAAAATCGGAGGTGGTCAGTGTTTATAAATATCTATGCCTGACATTCTCCAAAAACGGAAGTTGGCAGAGCCATTTAAATATGGCGGCTAAACAAGCTGCCGCAGGTCCCAGAGGGCTGCTCCGATTATATCTTCAATATAGGGGTAAAAGGCTCAACAAATGCCTCCTGGTGTTGGAGGCTAAGATCCAGATGGACGTTTTAAACGGTAGAATGATCTGAGGGTTCATATCTTGCAGGTGTTCAGAGGTTATGTAGAACACATTGGGCCTCATTACGACCCTGGCGCTAATGGGTTAACGTAAAAGGCTGCGGCGCCGTTAACCCATTAGCACCTTACTACGAGGTCCCTTTGCGGGACCCGACCTGAACGGCTGGTCTAGACCAGCCGTTAAAGTAGGGACCTGCAAAGGGACCTTGGTGCTAAGTACGGTACCGCAATTTGCGGTACCGTACTTAGCGCCTTCCCCAGTCCCATTGAGCCCTATGGGGCAAAAATGGGAATGGGGAAGGGCCAATGTTCAGTGGGGAATTACCGCCCCGCCAACCTTGGAATGGGGTGGTAATTCCCCATTGAACATTGGCGGACTCGTTACGATACCGGAACCAACCATGGTGCTAATAGCGCCATGGTTTAGTGCCAGTATCGTAATGAGGGCTATTCTTCAGTAAGATTCTGGACTATCGCCCAGTTCCCCATGAGGTGTGTTAAGGCACGAAATTGGGCGTTTTAAGCATAACCTGCCAGGCCCAAAGGAGGTTCTTGGAGTGTTTCCTTGCGGTTCAGCTTGACAGTCCTGAAAACCCTAATCTGGATAGAGCAGTGGCTGAGCTAAATCAGTTCCCTATCAAGGGCCCTGACCGGTTGGCTTGCTTGCAGGCTTGCTCTGATGAAAAGCTGGGGGCTGGGTTGACATAGTAGTAAACCTTTGAACGTAGAGTGCAATGCCATTATTAAACAAAGGGCAGTGGAAATAGAGTTTCATTTAACCCAGGATAGAATTTGTGCAATGCCATCATTAATATACTACATCCCCTCCTGGCTGCACGTAGGGGCAGCAGCTTTTATAGATCAAACCAAATCACAGGAATGCCGTAGGACAATGCTGAGGGTTAGGCTAAATCTGCTCCCTCTAAATGCAGGGATGGGCTGGCTGAGCCCAGATAGGGTATGCAGGTGTGGTTTGGCTAGAGATGAAGATTTTACATATTTTCTTAACAGTTCCTCGTTTTTTTAACCAATTTTAGGAAAAGAGGCTTAGGCCTCATTTGATTAAAAATAAGGACATGCACGAATGCTATGTCTTTATGACATTTATCGATACAGATTTCTTGTATGATGTTTCATATTATGAAAGAGGCAGCATTTAGGAGATATGAATTTGATGAATACTAGCTTTGTTTAATGTTATGTGCAGTTGGTAATTCTTGTTAATGGATAGATTCCGAATAAACATTTAACTCCTCCTCTAAGGGGTTTGACGTCATTGAATAGGCCACTTGTTGACCACTCATCACTATTCCTCAGTAATTTTGCTAGTGAAATCAGAAAATACCACACCAGGTACGAATGCTCCGTTTAAAAACTTTAAAGGGATGGTCTAGTAAAAATGTTTATTTAAAAAATAGATAGGCAACATAAAAAAAAAAATACTAGCATTCTCCGTTTTAAAACTTCCTATGTAAAATTTTGAGCTATTCAAGCTCAAAATTCGCAAAAGCAAGCACATGGGCGCATCCATTTTGTGAAATGGAGGCCCTCCTGTGATGGCTTTTGCTTTTGCGGCACTAATGAAGGAAAAGCCAGCCAGCTGTAGTAAACAAAGGCTGCCGCTGGGTGGCTTTCCCTTCATTAGTGCTGTAGGCGGAGGACGGGGACTGGAGACCAGAGCAGGAAAGCTGCAGCTGAATCTCGGTAAGTGCTATTTATTTAAAAAAATAAAACAAGCACTAGCTGCGTTTTATTTTTAAGTTTTCCAGGCTGGAGGAGCCCGGAAAACTTAGAAATAAAACTGCAGCTTTAAAAACGTATTTATGTTTGCGGTCGCTTTTGAGGCAACCGCAAACATAAATACAACGTTGTGTTGGAAAACGCTGCAGTTTTTCTTTCCAAGTTTCTCAGGCTCCTCCGGCTCGGAGGAGCCTGAGAAACTCGGAAAGAAAAAAATGCAGCGTTTTCCAACACAACTGCGTTGTTTCTGCCTGAATCTGCTTTACCATTTGGGGCTCTCGGGCTCCTGGGGAGCCCGAGAGCCCCAAATGGTAAAGCAGATTCAGGCAGAAACAACGCGGCATTGCAGAAAACAACCGCGTTGTTTCTACCTGAATCTGCTTTCCCATTTGGGGCTCTCGGGCTCCCCACGGGGAGTCCAAAGTGAAAGCCAAGGCAGGCAGAAACACACGCGGTTATGTTTACATGCCGCATAGTGTTTCTACCTGCAGCCGATTTCCCATTTGGGGCTCTCGGGCTACCCACGGGGAGCCGAGAGCCCCAAATGGGAAAGCAGATTTAGGCAGACAACGCAGCATTTAGCATTTCCCATTTGGGTCTCTCGGGCTCGGAGTGTGCTTGCTTTTGCAAATTTTGAGCTTGAATAGCTCAAAATTTTACATAGGAAGTTTTAAAACGGAGAATGCTAGTATTTTTTTTTATGTTGCCTATCTATTTTTTAAATAAAAATGTTTACTAGACCATCCCTTTAAAGGAATCGATCTTGAAAGCATCCCACCACTGAAAAAAACTACACTCTCCACTATCTCAAACCTACCGTCAGCAGCAAAAGCCTTCGATAAGACTTTCTGAAACACCTGATGCAACTGCCCCTCTGAAACGAGGCAAAAACCTAAGGCCACTTAGTAAGCCTTGTTGGTTCTCTGATCACAAAACATGTACAGAGACGAACTAGTTCACCACATGCATAGTCGTGCCTAACACTCAGATATGAAAAGCCAAATCAAAATATTACCCCCAAAGGATGCCTCCATGCTACAAATTCACAAAGGGAGGTTTGCAAAATTCTCACAATTCAGGTCTCCTACTGTGCAATTAACCAAGGTATCCTCATCCCAAGAGCTTGGCAACTGACTTTCAGACCACTTTCACAATCAACTCATGCTAGAATCCAAAATTCAGAAGAAAAACAAAAATCAATGGAAAAAACTATTATGGGGCTTAGGCTTTGGTGTGGTGGGGAAAGGATGACCGGTTTGGGGCTTGTGTTCTGGCCTCTGGCTGTTGAGGAGGCAGTATTGCAGGTATGGGGCTTGGGTTCTGGTGGTGGGGCAGCAGAATGGCAGATATGGGCCTGGGTTGTGCTGATGGGGAGGTAGGCTGTCCTGTACGGGACTGGGCAATGTGGATGGGGAGGCAGAGTACCAGGTATACAGCTTGCGTTCTGGCCTCTGGCTGTTGAGGAGGCAGGATGCCAGGTATGGAGCCCAGACTTTGGTGGTGGGGAGGTAGGATGATTGGTATGTGGCTTGCGTTCCGGCCTCTAGATGTTGAGGAGGCAGGATACCAGGTATGGGGTCCAGGCTTTGGTGGTGGGGAGGTAGGATGCCCGGTATGGTGATCTGGTTCTAGGTTTTGGGGGGTGGGAGGAGGATGCCAGGTATGGGGCTTGCGTTTTGGCCTCTGGATGCTGAGGCAGGATGCTAGGTATGAGGCCTGGGCTATGGCGGTGGGCAGGCACAGTGACAGGTATGGGGCCTGGGCCCTGGGTAATGGGGGTAGGGCACATAGATTATGTATGTCGCCTGGGCTCTGGTGATGGGGAGGCAGGATACCAGGTATGGTGCCTGGGCGATGGGGGTGAAAGGATGCCAGGTATGGGTCCTGGGTTCTGGTGGTGGGGAGGCAGGATGCAAGGTATCGACCCTGGAATCTAGTGGTAGGGAGGCAGGATGCCAGGTATGGGCCCTGGGCTCTGGTGGAGGGGAGGGAGGATGCCAGGTATGGGGCATGGGCTCTGGGGGGGGAAGGATGCCAGGGGCCTGGCCTCTGGGTGGTGGGGGTGAAAGGATGCCAGGTATGGGGCCTGGGCTCTGGGGAGGCAGGATGCAGAGGCCTGGGCTCTGGGTGGTGGGGGTGAAAGGATGCCAGGTATGGGGCCTGGGCTCTGGGGAGGCAGGATGCAGGGGCCTGGGCTCTGCCTGGTGGGGATAGAAGGATGCCAGGTAAGGGTTCTAGGCCATGGCGGTAGGGAGGCAGGATGCCAGGTATGGGTCCTGGGTTCTGGTGGTGGGGAGGCAGGATGCAAGGTATCGACCCTGGGTTCTAGTGGTAGGGAGGCAGGATGCCAGGTATGGGCCCTGGGCTCTGGTGGAGGGGAGGGAGGATGCCAGGTATGGGGCATGGGCTCTGGGGGGGCAGGATGCCAGGGGCCTGGCCTCTGGGTGGTGGGGGTGAAAGGATGCCAGGTATGGGGCCTGGGCTCTGGGGAGGCAGGATGCAGAGGCCTGGGCTCTGGGTGGTGGGGGTGAAAGTATGCCAGGTATGGGGCCTGGGCTCTGGGGAGGCAGGATGCAGGGGCCTGGGCTCTGGGTGGTGGGGGTGAAAGGATGCCAGGTATGGGGCCTGGGCTCTGGGGAGGCAGGATGCAGGGGCCTGGGCTCTGCCTGGTGGGGCTAGAAGGATGCCAGGTAAGGTTTCTAGGCCATGGCGGTAGGGAGGCAGGATGCCAGGTTGGGGCTTGGGTTCTGGGTGGTGGGGTGAAGGATGCCAGGTGCAGGGCCTGCGTCAGTTTGGGAAAGTATACTAATAGCCCTTTTTTGGCAGCCCCTCTACCTTTGCCTGTGGCCCCTTCTGTGGCCCCCTAAATGTGATTCCTGGAGACGCCACTGGGGCTGGGCAGTCAGGCCGGCACTCCTGCATGCATATTCCCTTCCAGACCCAGGGGACCGGGGCGAAGGACATTCAGGATGTAGGGCAGTCGCATCCTGAGTCTGGCCTGTTTTTTTAATTGCCCCCTCTATTCCTAAGCATTGGCCCTGTGGCTTTGAAACACATCTGAACCCGAAACCTGACCCCAAGAGGTCAAATGAGCCCATTGCCAATCACTGTTGCCCGCCTGCTGAGCAGTGTCTATTATTGTCAGACTTAGTGAACTGGGTGTCGCGGGGTAGGGGCTGCTCTTGGAAGCTATGGGGTGGGATGTGGGGGGAGGGGGGAGTAAAACACATTGAGTCATTGCAATCCCCCTGGCAGCGAGGAGGCGAGGAGGTGATGGGGTGGTGAGGTTTCAATCAGAACTTGTTGCTCGAGATTGTTCTGGGACTTCCCTGCTCGCATTCCGCAGCCCAGCAAATCTAGCACTTTGACCCGGAGGTGATGGTCGTAGCTTGATTTCTTGTGCATGTGCAGCCGCAGCCCACGAGCCGATCATTTGGTCCGTTTTACTCCTGAAGATTAATGCACTGGAAGGGGTTGGGGGTGTCAAAGCAGGTCTAAACCAAACATATTTTGAACCAACAATAGGGTAGCGATTGCTTATCGATTACCATCATTATAAGTGACCGTGGTGAAGACGCCCCCGCCCCCCAACATCGTTGCATTGTGTATCTGGGGACCAGGTGGGCCTCGCCTTGCTCAAGAAGTCTATCCAGACTGAAACGCTACAGCAAACGTTTGCACCTAGCCCATGAGCGTGAGGAAGTGTATATATAGCTGCCAAGTTTCCCATTTCCGTGCGTGACGCCTCGAGGCACTTCTGTTTTTTCCCATTGCCTACTGGGACTAGTAGGCGCATTTTATAGCAGAAAAAGACAAATAGACTAGGTATGGGGCCTGGGCTCTGGTGATGGGGGGCAGGTTACCAGGTATTGGGCCTGGGCTCTGGCTGGTGAGGGTGAAAGGATGCCAGGTATGGGGCCTGAGCATTACCTTGCAGGGGTATGAGCGGGTTTCCTCCATCTACTTCATCAAAGCTTATCACTGGTGATCTGAATGCGTTTTTGTTATCTGACGTTTCACTTTTAGTTTTAACTATTATGTGGCACTGTAAGTGCTGTATTTAAGCTGCAACTATTGTCATGCAAATGGCAGATAGGTCAGAGTTGGAATGTGAGTAGGAACACACAACCCGTGGCAGCTGTTTAGTTATTTAACCGCCCTTTGACTGCTTATGACCCTGCTAGTAGCTATAGACAATCCCCCCGCTACCCACCCCAGCCCACCCAAAAACACATCACTTCCGGATCGCTTTGAGCTAGCTCTGTGCTTTCTGAAAGGTAATGGGTTAACTTCAGCTCTAAACCAGCTTCTGGTGCATGTAATAAGAATGTCTTAACCAAATTTGCCTTCAGCCACCTGATGGATGCAAGGGTATGTGTGTCCTTTCATCTGTTCCTTGCATTTAATTCCCCTGAAAACAAGCATTGGCAAACTGAACAGTGTTTTGTAATGAATCAGGAGTGAGAGTTGGACACAGGAGCATTATGTTTAGGGCTATAGACTTTTAGTCAAGGAGAAGGAGGGTTGCAGATCTCACCCTATCGCTACAGGGGATTTCCCTGCCTCAACAGAACTAAAGGATGTCAGTGTCAGAAATGTAAAAAAATAAACAGTTCTGCGTCCTGTGTCCAGAATCCTACCCTGACCCCTTACATGCTAAACATAAAATAAAGTGCATAGGGATATCGTCTTTCAAGTGGCCATCTGTAGCTTTTTCCAATGTTCCAACACAAAGTTACAAAAAGGTGCAAACATTAACAAATGATCAAAGTTCCACAAGGTTTCACAATCCTCAGGGAGAGTCCCCTTCCCCCTGAGCTTCTCAGCTCCTTTACATCTCACAAGCACAGATCTCCTTCTCAGAATATGCAATGTTCCAGTCCAGGGGGTATGGCTCTCTTCCACTGGATTCCACACAAAGGGGCGGCATTTCACCAAAATGCCAGGGGTAGCGGAAGTGACATCACATGACCATTGACCTCTGATGACAACACAGGATGCAATGGAATACAACCTTTCACCCCTTGACCAAACAGTAAGTGGCATCACATAGCATTATTTCTAAGTACACTACGAAAAATATGGTTACGATATCACTGTAAAGTGATATACATCTATGCAAGAATGGATCACCATATGTGTCATTAATATCATCGTGCAGTGGAGTAACTTTGCTGAAAATGTTGGGGGGGACATGACATCTGAGGAAAAGGTGCCCCAGACAAATGAATGGGGGAAAAAACAGTGTGCCATGAAAGTTGGGGGGACAAACACCCCTGCCCCCCCTAAAATTACACCCATGTGTATATGCCCATATTACCAAATTACTGTGAATGCAAGCAGACGTCCAAAGCCAAACGATAATGATGTGATAATATATAGCACTTACGCTAAGCGTTTCATATAGAACAAGATTACATACAATATTACCCGACCTGTGTTGGTACTCATTTATCAACCTCATCAGGATGAAAGGCTGAGTTGACCTTGCCAATAGTCGAACCTGCAACCTGCAGATCACACACACATTGCAGCAGCAAGCGCTCAACCCTCTGTGCTATCTTAATGGCTATAGCTATCAGAAAACCAGCCACTTCAAAAACAAAGAGCCACATGCTGCTAGGTAGGGGTAGCAAGGGAGACTACAGAGGTAGCAAGGGAGACCTCAGGTGCGATGCCTGGCGACCCCTAAATGACATCCCTGTCCACACAAAAGCCCTTCAAATCTACTCCACTAGTTAACAACTGTGGAGTACAACAGGGATCCTCACTATCACTACTATACTTCAACCTCTACCAAACAGGATCTTCAAAAAATACAACATTACATGCTACAACTACACAGACGACACTCATATCATCTACAAAATCGAAGACACTCAAGCAATCACTCAACACTAATAGAATGTCTAAAAGAAATCTTCGATTGGATGACTGGCAACAACTTGAAAATCAATCCAGGAAAGACTGAAATCATGATCATATGCAAAAACCAAGAGAACAACACCTACATTCCCTGGCCGATGGAAATGGGAACCGCACACACACCATCTAAGGTAGTAAAAAACCTCAGAGTCCTAATGGACTACGCCCTAACCTTAGAACCACAAGTGAACGCAATAATTAAGAAATGCTTCTTCCTCCTTCACACAACAGGCAGAATCCTTCCTTTCCTCTCCTTCACCCACAAAACACTGACAATCATCGCCCTCATCATGTCAAGAATAGACTACGCAAACAGCCTCTACCTCGGGATGCCGGAATACCTCCTGAAGAAATTACGACGCATCCAAAATGCAGCAGCCAGACTCCTTCTCGAACTATCCAGAAGAGACCACATCACTCCTGCACTAAAAATTCTACATTGTCTCTCAATCAAACATTGTATCACGTTCAAAACAATGTGCATAACACACAGGGCAATCAGCGGACAGGGAGCAGAATTCCTACAAAAGAAAATAACAATCTACAAGCCAACGAGACTCCTCAAATCAAGCAATGAAATCTGACTGGAACCAAAACCATACGTCAAACAAAAACTAGGGGGCTCTTCTTTCTCCCACCTAGCCACGAAAACCTGGAACAAACTCCCGAAAGAAATCAGAAACACCAAAGACCACCTAAAATTCAGAAAACTTCTAAAAACCTGGCTCTTCAATAGCTCAGAACCAAATTGAAACTAAAACAATCAAACTAGCAACACAAAGAACAGACTGACTGACTATATGATGGCACAGACAACACTCAAGGCCGACTAAGGGTAACCTCTACAAGAACAAGAGAGACGACGCTAGGTGGAATAGAACACAAGAGACAACCCCATGAGAACAAAATTAGCATAAATGCCCAACACTACCAACAACCTAACCCACCCAGAAAGGACGTAGGGTACAGGCGTAGCCTGCAAATAAATCACTCCAAAACATGGTCACAGCAAGGAAAACTGGGATAAAAGGGCTGGCCAAATACAAAGGTGGAAACACGAAAGTAGCTAACTTAGCATAATAACAGAGAGATGAGACAGCCTGATGACACCAAACTTAATTACCAAAAGGAAACTACCGTCTCTAAACTAAATCATCTAAAGGAGATGCATTAAGAATACACATATCTCATAACGACAAGGATACTAACCAATCCCAAAACTACTAAAAACCTCACCCCTCCTCACACACCTCTAACACTCTAATCAAACACAACCAGACCTCTTAAAACTGTAGCAACCCGCATGCAATTTACCACACCACAACAACAACCACATCACACAACCCTGCAAGCAACAGCACACAATGGAATCAGAACCCAATAACATACCAATATGCTTAGCGAACGGTGTTAACCGAACCAAAGCTGCCAACAGTACTCTACAGCTCCCTTGCTCTTCTCCAAACTTTATCCTAACACTCCTAACCTACCCCCCTTTGTTTTTAGATCACCAGAGCGCCAGGGGAGCACTCTGGTGGTGATAGTGCACAGTGCAAAATCCTTTAACATTGACAACATTATCACACTCAAGGGATTTTCTATCTCTGCATGAATCTCACAATTCCTTCAATTTCCCAGTTCAGGAGTTATGGTTCCTTTCCCCTAGACATCACCCACCCATTGCCTCTTCTTGATTCTTATACTTTATTCGCAATTGGGTGCACGTCCCAGACTTGCAATCTTATTACCTGGTACTGAAGAGGGATGGACGAATCCCACCCCTGCACCCCCTCCCATAAGATACATGGCCTGGAAGAAGAACAGGAGATACTGTGATCGCCCATACTATTTCAGAACGATTCCAAGTGCTCCTGTGATAGACAAGTATGCCGAGAGGTACCCACTCAGCCAAACTTACAGCCCAGGAGCAGTGCAAACGCTACCTAGAGTGGACGAGGAGCCCCAGGATGCAACTAAGAAGCCTTTAATTGACAGTATTAACTAAAGGGCCAAGAAGCCGAAGGCACTGAAGTCTTTAAAGACACCATGATATAGCCACATCAGACAGAAGCACACGTACCGTCTACACATCAGGACGCAAACACGCACCCAAATACATGAAGAACACACAAGTAACAGTTCTATAAGTTAGAGGACAGACATATATACGTACTGTCTTTGCTTTATTATTTTGCCATTAGCTAACGCAGCAATGCAGAAACCACAAGAACCAAGAGATCCTGAACAAGTTTGCAGATGCTTACATGCTATTAACCCTATGGAGCTGCAGGAGCACCTATGGGACCTGACAGAGCCATGTACGACTAACGTATGGAGGATGTAGAATAATACAAATATGTAGAAGCCATGTGCTGGTTTAGGAAAATGACAACATGCCACAGACCCTCGGCTGGAGCTGAGCTAAGTTGAATTCAGGCTGAACAGAAGAGCAACCTTGTGAGACAAGGCCTGCTGCCAAGGCCACCATATATGAGTGACATTCCATTCCCTGAACGGCAGTAACACCAGCTACAACAAAGGCGAATAATTCCTCATAATTCAGAGTAATTCAGAGCACCAGAAGCCCAAAACATGGTCTCTGAACACGTGATTTGGCCGGCTCGGATGATGAATCGAAACCAGTGCTGGGAATGAGGAGAGATCTCATGCCGCTAGACAGAGCTTGCAACAAAGTCGTTACAAGAAGACAAGTGTTGCACGATGTGAATGGGTACTCTCATAGACTATGGTGGTACACACACGTTACAATGCAGACACATAGTTATACTTATTACATTGAGATGGTACACCTCGAGCTGAGAATCATTTCGGATCCCAGGCCTGGGGACATCGTCTCTATCCAACCACAGTTCAGCACCCTAGGGTGGGTAGCAATGGGTAAGAACCAATGGTAATACCCGCACACTGCAACTTTGTTTAGTGATAGTAATATTGGGATGAGCCAGGCCTGACACCCGACATGGGAGAGCCAGTAAACTAACATGTATAGGGTCTGCTATAGGCAGACTATCACTCTGCACCCAATCCAGTGATGCATTAGGTTTGCTGGAGAGTGGCCCAGGTTGTTACATTATTATGACATAATGTGCACACAAAAGTGGCCTGCGAGCCAGAGAGCACTGAAATGTCCCAGGATTAACTCCTTCCCTTGTACGAATCCCTGTTGGTTTTGGCTGTAATAAACTGCAGTTTGTCTGGGTGGACCTGCGTTCCTTTTGGGGGAAGGTGTTGGGCCTTCCATGAGTTATTAGTCCACAAACTCCTAGTAGTCCTCCAACCTACCTGGGAGTTTGGCCCAACAGTAGTCTCTCCTGCCAAGACTTTCACTATGTTCACTTTGTAATTGGGTGTGTGTCCCAGACTTGCAACAGGTGGCCTGGTATACTCTCCTGCTAGGGCTTCCTCGACACATAATAATTTGACCCATTCTGCCAATGGGTCTTCGACCCCCCCCTTTTATCTGTTTCATTCCATATTGCACTCAGCGTCCCAGCTCCCTTGCTCGGGTTAATCTTTTGAATGTCTCTGTCTTTCCTCAGTGTGCAGTATATACGCTGCGAAGCACCCCGTGTCACAATTTCCCTCTCTGGGCTCTCTGGGCTCACCAGTGTCTTGTGGCTGCTTCAGCATTCTCTGCAGTCTTTGGTTCTCCAATGAGGGGGCCGCCTCCTTCTGCTGGCGCCGCGTCTGCTCTCCGGTACTCGCTGTGCCTTGGTCTCCTCTCCACAGCGTCTCCTGCTGCAGGCTTCTGTGCGGCGTACCTTCGACCTTGGAGCTTCTTGTGACCACGCTGGTAGGAGTTCTCCTTTCCCCTTCTGCTGCTGGCTTCTTCCTCACTTCCCGATCCATGTCGTGTATAGTGGATCTCCATCTTCCTCGCAGTGGCGGGGTTTTAAATTTCCCAGCACTTATCGGATCCATCCAACCACTGGAGCGTGTCTCTAGTTCTGCAGCTTTAATGCTCTGCATTACTCCCGTGCTCTTCCTCGTCTGTTTTGCAAAAAGTATAGGAAAGAGCCCACTGTCAATGCAAAGTGATGGGCTGGATCTATGTCACAACATGCCATACCGGTTTTGGACATCAAAGGGTTGCTGTCATACCCTGTGGAAAGGGGGATACCATGTTCCTGCCAGTGAGTCTCATTCCCTCCCATGAGGGTTGTCGCCCCCCATTAGTCCTCCCTCAGGCAGTCATCCCCAGGGTCAGGATCAGGTAGCGGCTGCCCTTCGCTGGCCATATAGGAAGAGAGTTTCCCTGGAGCACGAGTGATGCCATCTCTAGATTCATCACAGTTTGCTCTTGTACAGGGATTAGGAAGGTGTTTGCAAGACACTGTCATCAAAATCACACCTAGTAGCCAAATTGAACCTGCCAATACTTAAAACCAGGTCTCTTGTCAAGAACACTATCAATATATATGATTTTATCCTCGAAAATAAAGTGCATGTTATGTCCGTCACAGAAACTTGCCTCTCGGATGCCCACGGACCTACTATAGAGCAAGCAGCCCCACCGGGGTATGTTTTCTTTGGAAAGCATCGAAAGGACGGTTTGGGAGGGGGGGTCAGCATCCTATGCAAAAAAGAGCTTGGTATTTACAAAAGCTAAAATAGAATGTGATGGATGTGATATCTTGCACGTTAAACGTATCCCAAATTTTAACCACAGCATTCATTTTGTATTACTCTAGACCCCCCGGAGAATCGGCAAGTTTTAATGAGGACCTTATAAATATCCTAACCCCCATGCAATCTACTAATTCTGCTCTGGTATTGTTAGGAGACCTGAATCTTTGGAACGGGCACTCCAAGGACAAAAAAGTCATAGAATTGGAAAAATGTCTAAACAATCACAATATAAATATCCATAATACTTGCCCAACTCATATTAAGGGGAACACTCTTGATTGGGTGGGGAGTGGTAATATCCTCCTTACTGAATTCATAACTACACCTTGTGTATGATCTGACCACTTCTCAATTTTATGTCAACTTCAGGTTCTGTCACCTTTAAAAAAACAGCATGAACCAGTGCGCAAAGTTCCAACTAGAAATTATGAGGCCATTAAGGTGGCAGATCTACTAGTTTGTAGGACTGCTTTAATGAATAAGACAGAGGATTCAGACGGCCCCCACACCCTCATCACCAGTTACAATGAGGATATAACTACTATGTTAGACAGACATGCCTCTCTAAAAGTAAGAAACATTAGAGACACCCCTAATCACCAGAAATGGTTCTCCCCAGCTTTAGCACAATTTAAAGCTAGAAAGAGACAGATGGAACAAGCTTGGCTAAAAGAGCAAACCCTAAGTAATAAGTCTGCCTGGAAAGTCAAGGAAAAGGAGTACAAGACTGAGATCATTGAAGCAAAGTCTAGCTTTTATAATGATCAGATAAATTCAGCTGGTAACAAGACAAAAGAGCCTTTTAGACTTCTTAGATCTTGGGGTGGGGGGGGAGTAAAGCTCTATATCCTACTATTAGACCTACCAAGGATGACTGCATACGAGCACAAAAACCTTTCTCAGATGAACAGTGGCATGCCAAAATACCAAAATACCTTCAGCTATCCCTCCGCAAATACCTCCCCTCTCGAGCTCTTCGCTCCTCTACCGCTAACTTCATCAGGGTCAGTCATTTCTCAAAGAAACGAGCTGGGGGTAGATCTCTGTCTTCGGCCGGGGCCTCCCTCTGGAACAGCCTCCCTGCCACTCTAAAACTTGAGGAGAACCATCCCCGGTTCCAGAAGCACCTCAAGACCTTCCTCTTTGCTTCTGCCTTCGCTCCCCTCTCCCCTGCTGATATGTTCTCTCTTGGCACCGTGCACCTGGCCACCCTCTGTCCTCCAGGCCCAGGTACCTGCTCACCCTAGCACTGCCTCCGGGCCACCCCTTGCACTGAGGTCTGTATCTGTACCCATACAGCCTCCCCCTTTTTCTTCCTGCACTTATCAGACCTACCCTGTCTGCTGCCTTAAACCCAGCACTTGCCAATTGCTGGCTGCACTAATACTGTTTGTTGCCTTTATTATTTACTTATTTACTATTATTTATCTGTTTCTCATTTGCTCCACACTTACCATTTCTCCCCCTTCCATGCACTTTTCCCCTCCCCATCTCCCATGCACTTGTGCGTTCTCAATGTCACTGGGCCTAGTAAGATCGTTGTTTTGTTCTCCTCTGTTCCCCTCCCTTGCATTATCGTGCTCTGAAACACTTGTTGTCGAGCACAATAGGAATAAAATATCAGTATCAATATCAATGCCCAAAGTAAGATCAGAGAAGACCTTGCTTAGCAGGAGCTACAGTTAACACTTGGTAAATCAGATAGCGAGCAAGGATGCAAGGAGGGGGGAAATAAGATAGATAACATTGAAGATCAAAATCAAGGGGCACCTTCTTTGGGGTTTGGGTTTTCTGCTATGTCAACTGCAGAAATCCTCAATATCCTCAAAGCTATGCGGCCCAATAGTTGCCCTGGAGATCTCCTCCCCTCTAACATAATTTTGGAATAAAAGGACATTTTTGCGCCATTTCTGTGTAGGTTTGTAAATGCCTCGTTTAGATCATGTGTTATTCCTCATTTAATAAAATGGGTGGTAGTAACGCCGCTTTAAGAAAAGGTGGGTTTGGACCCAAAGGATGCTGCTAACCTAAGACCTATCACCAACACATTGTTCTTCCTGAAATTGATCGATAAAGTTGCAACTATACAACTACAATCCTACATCACCGCAAATAGAATCTTGCACAATAAACAGTCCGGTTTTAAGTTTTCATGGCAAGGAAACTACTTTATTGGATTTGCAGACTCATGTTGTCTATGCTGGAGAAGAGTAGATCCGGACTGCTGGTTTTATTAGACCTATCGGCAGCTTTCGATCTGCTTGATCATAAAATCTTGTTGGATAGGCTTGCCTGTGTTGGAGGTCTTTCAGCGGAGGCAGTCTGATGGTTAAAATAATTTTTGGAGGACCGGAGATCAAGGGTCTGTTGGGGTGAAAACTCACCTAAAGAGGAAATTACCACATGCAGAGTCCAGCAGGGCACATGTTTGTCCTCCCTACTCTTTAATATATATACTCTCCGAGTATATATATACATATCATCCCTCTGTGTATAGGACTAGAAAAATGAGGGCTTTTCTTTTCTAACTATGCCGATGATTTCCAGCTGTCGCTTGAGATCAGTGGAAATTATGAGGATCAGAGAAAGCTCAACCTTGTCTACCAAACCAAAAAGAGTTGGATGACAAATAAATGGTTATGCTTAAATGCAGCCAAAACCAAGCTCATGATATATGGATCACAACATGCCAGAGATAACCTGAATCAGGACTTTAATAGCATTGTGATCGATGGTAGTCAGGTCACTTTTAGAGTGCAAACTCTTGGCACTTACATGGAGGCCAGCCTTAATGGGGGTACCCATGTAGAGGCGATATTAAAAAACACCAATGTCAACTCAAAGTGCTAAGACAGGTTGCACCGCTAGTTTCAAAAGATAATCGGGCAAAACTAGCAAGGGCAGTGATATTGTCACGCCTGGACTACTGTAAATCTCTATTGGGCGGAGAAAATAGAGATGATATCGAGAAGCTACAAAAAGTACAAAATGCTGCAGTACGTATGGTGCACCAGATGATTCGAAATGAGCCCACCACTGCAGCTCGTAGAGCGCTGCACCGGCTGCCTGTCATGGCTAGGATTCTTTACAAACATCTGACAGTATGTCATAAATGTGTTTTTGGTTCTGCACCCCAGTACCTCAAGGAAAGGGTGAACATTTACCGACCAAATAGGGACCATAGATCTTCAAAGGCCTGTCGCCTACAAGTTGATCGTAGAAGAAGAGCACGAGGAAACGGCTGCGCTTTCCCAGTCCTGGCAGCCGGGCTTGGAATGAGTTGCAGGAGACTCTTCGAAAGGAGGAGAATCACCTGATCTTTAGAAAACTGTTGAAAACCAGACTGTTTAAATAAATTGACTAAGTTGGTTTGGAGCCGATGGCAGAAATAGCACCTGGATGCCTTCGGCCTTTTGGGGCTCTAGAAATATACAAAAATTTATATGCCCAAATACTAACACCATTTGCCAGCTGCTCATCTTATAGCCAGGTAGGAACATCATACCATTGCTTGAAAAATGCCAATCCCTAGCCTACTCTGAAGCTGAAACATTTGTGATGAAAGGTAGCCCACATGGGATGTGATTTTGCCTTTATTGGTAGTAGTATCATACAAGATGTGGGTAAACAAGCCCCCATCTACACCACCCTCCTCACACTTTCTCCATCAACCGTCCAACTGATCCTTCCCCAACATTCTCTCTCAACTTATGAATGTGGAACACATTCAACTATAAACATGATGTGCTGCAGCAATCCAAAACACTGGATTGATTCCATACATGAACACTCTAAATGATCCAGTACAACATAACACACCTCACATAACCCAATTCCTTCACAGATGCTGTGATATGGTTTCCTTTATCTCTGCACCCCTTTAGCAATCCTACTCTTATTCCACACCCTACCATCTTCCAGCACAACAGTGCCGTCAGACACTCTTCTGACCTGTTGTGGTTCCCACTACCTACTTTGTCCTTTCAGAACCAATCCTGGCTTCTTCTCATGGACATTCTCTCCCTCTGACACTTTACACCTCTTCCATCTGCTCAAGCTATCAAACCTTTCCTTCATGCGATGAGCCCTGTGCCCAACAACATCCTGCAACCTCTGCTGATCCCACTCTACAAAACCAGCCCTTCCCAACCATGGTGGACACACTGCTGTGTGTGCCTTCCTTCTCCTTAGCACCTCAAAAGGTATCCAGCCCATAGTAGCATTTGGGGCCCACCTGTATGCACATACTCTTCTCTTGACCAACTCTTCCCAGCCATGTCCCGCAAGCAAAGCCATCCTAATGCCTTGCATTAGAGTATGATTGAATTGTTCAACAGTAACATTTGTCTCGGGGTGATACATAGATGTTTTGTGGTGCACCACTCCACCCCCTCCAAAAACAACTCCATCAACCTAGAGGTTAATTGCACCCCATTGTCGGTCAGGCTTTCTGTGGCTAACCCTCCCATTGAAGCACCCCATCCAGGAAATCAATAACTGCTTGTGTGTCATCTTATAGCACAATCCATTTAGAGTAGAGAGCCATAAGAACAATTCTATACTTCCTCCTACCCCTCTCACTCTGAACACATCCAAGGGTATCCAAAACAATGAACTCCCAAGGCATACCAATTTCAAAGGTCCAAGTGGCTGAACATAGTTACTCAACGTCTTAACAGTTTCCTCACACAATGTACATGATTTGATCACCTGTTCAACCTGCGTGTCTAATCCAGGCCACCATTAATTGGCTTTAAGCCTCCCCTTTGTCTCAGTCATCCTAAATGTTTTGCATGCCTTGCCTCTATCAGTTTTGCCCTTATCCCCAGTGGATGCACCACATGAACCACTTTTCACAACAAATGCCCCTCCAGACTGAGCTCATTGTTTACTTTGTGAAAGGCTCCCAACCTTTCTTTGTCCGTCTACCTACTCCAACCTGTCCTAACATACTCTATGGTGCAATTCAACCCACTATTCTCCCTGGTGGCATCATCCCACTCTTTTCTCCCACAGCTGTATCACACACCACAAAGACCTGATCTGTCACTCCTATGTCACCATCCTCAAGCTCGCTCTTGTCATCAGCATGACTGGCCACCCGTGTATTATCCATACCTGATGCATGCTCTACTACAAACTCATGTCCTTTCAGGGAAGTAACCCACCTAACTATTCTTCAAAACGCTCCATCTAGTGCCTTACTCATGAAAATTCCCACCAAGGGCTTGTGATCTGTGCGAACCATGAACTCTCTAGCCCAGAGAAACAATGTACATGTTTTGATCCCCTGAACCACACAGAGGGCTTCATTTTCTATGACAGAGTACAGTGTTTCTGCTCCTCTCAAAACACGTGAAGCAAATGCAATCACTTTGTCTACCCACATTGTCTTTGCATAAGAACAGCACACAGGCCCATGTCACTGGTGTCTGTCATGATGAACAGCTTGCACTTAGGGTCAAAATTCACTAGAGCCGATGCACTGGCAGTCGTCCCCTTTATATCTTGAAATTCCTCCTGACACCCTGCACACCAACCAAACGTGGACCCCTTTTTGCACAGATTCCTTATGGTATTGCACCTGTCTGCAAAGTGTACCACAAATGTGGCATAGCACTCAACAAGGCCCAGAAATGACATGACCTCCTGTTTATTCTTAGGGGGCTCGACTTCAGTTATGGCTCTCACCAATTCACCCCTCGGATCCAGGACTTTTTCACTGAGCTTGTTTCCTAAATATTCAATAGACCTCTCCCTAAACTTGCATTTCTCCTTTCTAAGCATCACTCTAGCTAGCTTCTGGTCATGCTCCTCCAGGTCCTTTCCTCTAACCAGAATGTCATCTTGTAAGTAGGCTACTCCTTCGTCCCTCTCAACAAATGGTGCATCACTCTTTGGAAGAATACATCCGTCAATACCAGTTAGAAAGTCATCCTCCTAAACCTGAAAGTCCCTCCCTGAGTCACAAGTGTGGTACGGTCTCTGCAATTGGAGTGCAGTCTCACCTGGTGATAGGCAGAAGCTAAATCTAATGTGTTGAACACCCTGGCCCCAGCACCCATCAAGACCATTTCTCCAATTTTGGGGAACGGAAACCTGCCCACAACCACCTTGTGGTTCAGACCTTGAAATCTATGCACAATCGCGCCTGACCATTTGATTTGTGTACCACAACAACAGGCACCACCCATAAAGATGCTTTGATAGGTTCAATCCAATCACACCCTCACTTTCCAACCTTATTCTGGCTGTAATTTCTTCCCTCATAGAAATTGTCACAGTTCTTACCTTTTCCAACACAGGTCTGGCACCTTCCTTTAACTGAATGCGGTGATGGTGCCTGTTCAAACAACCCAAAATCTCTTTGAACACTCCTTCATATGTCTCCTCTGGACCACTCACATTACCTTTGGTCAGCACAGCAATGTGACCCAGAACACTGGAGTCCACCACAATTTCCATTTTTCTTTGCTCACACCATCCTAATAGGCATCCTCTCTTCCTTTAGACGTAAACATCCTCTATTGTAGACTTTCCCTTACATCCTGTCCCTGCTCTAAATACCCCTAATAACTCTGTTTGACCCTTCATAAGTGTTTGCACACACAGAGGATGGTTTGAGCTTCGTATCTTTGAACCTCTCTTCCCACACTCAGTTATCCAAAATTGTGTAGTCGAAACCTGTGTCTACCAGAATTGACACACCTATACCGTTCACCAGCACAACAGCATGTGGTTTCTCGCCCCTTAGTGGATTTGAACCCACTTGGCAACAATCTCACCATCTTCATCTTCTCTCTCATCACTCTCCGATTCCATGCTTATTTCTCTAACTACACCCTTCGAAAGGTTTTTGCAACAGCATGCAAAGTGCCCCTTTTTGGCACATTTGTGGCACAGTGCCTTGAGTATTGGACACGCTTGATTGCTTGCAAAATGGAAGGTGCTTCTGCACCTGAAATACCTCTTTACCGCCAATTCCTTTATTGCCTTCTGGGATGTCGTCAGAACTCTTCTTAGGATTTCCCCCTTTATTCATGGGCATGCGTTTCTTCAGTAGAGCCTTACTTTGCTCAGCTTGTCCAGTTATAGTTGTGCATGCACAATTCTCCAGCTGTTGATCCTTTTTATCCAGTGGCTTTACACCTGCCATCTTGTGCTCCATTTTTATTGCAAGTTCTAGAACTTGGTCCAGATCTCCTCCTGTATCTTATTCTCTCGTGTCTGCAACTTACCACTCCTATATCTGCACTCTATGTCTCCTCGGCCCTCGAGACTCTATTTCTACATCACTCTCTCAACTCGGCTGGCTCCCATTCGACCCACAAGTGAAATTTCAATTCCTCTGCCTTGTCTACAAATTTCTCCATGACCTCGCCCCCTCCTATCTTTCCTCCCTGCTCTCTCTCTACTCTGCTTCCTGCCTTCTTCGCTCAGCTGACCAATACCTTCTCACCATACCCCCAGCCCCTCGTGCCTCCTCGCGCTTCCGCTCCTTCCAACTCTTGGCCCCCCTCCATTGGAACTCTCTTCCTCTCCCTATCCGCTCCTCCCCCACCTACCCATCTTTATGCTCCTCCCTGAAAGCCCTTCTTCTCCACTCCCCCCTCTGACTCTCCTGCCCTTCCTGTCCCCCCTACCCATCCCCACCTTCCCCTCGCCCCTCCTCCTGTTGACCATATTGGATGCTGTAACCACCCAAAGGCGTTAAGACCCCTGAGTTCTCTCCTCCCCCCTCGAGCAAATTGTTCTGTATACTGTACCACTGGTTTGTTTTAAGTTTGTAAATCTGCTTCTGTCTTTTTGTACTATTGTTATATGGTAAAGCGCTTTGGTGTCAAGTGCTATATAAACTCCATAAACATAAACATAAACATAACTTTGTCTTGCAAGTGTTCATCATGTGATGATGCAAAATTGTATGTGTTGGCAAGTTCCATGAGCACTATAATGAAGTCCTCCACTGACCCCAACATACTTGGTTCTCATATACTAAAGAAGTACCTTTCCAGTATTATGCTTGTCTGCTTTTCAAAGTGAATGTGCCATTTCCACAGTATGATTGCGCTCTTGGAAGTCGCTGGAAAGTCGCTTGGAGATTTGAAACCCATTACTGTTTGAATGCAAATTATTTGGAGGCCACGCCTCTTCTCCCAGAATCCCTACATATTGGGAGAGCGCGCACTTTTCCACGTGCGCTTTTGGAAGTTGCTGGAAAGTCGCTGTTTGCTGGTGGCGTACTCTTGAAGATTTGAAACCCATTACTGTTTCCATGCGGTAGGGAACAGCTTTGCACCAGCGCTTTTAAAAAAAAGGACTTTAAGTGGACTTTAAGTTGATTTCTTCTAATACATTTAAGTATTTGAAGTATCTTAACTATTTTATTTGTTTAAGAATTATTCACTCAGAAGCACTACATATTGGCAGAGCGCAGGCTTTTGCGCGCGTGCTTTTGGAAGTCATTGTAAAGTTGCTGTTTGGCTGTTCGGCCGCTCGGGGGGTAGGGTGTAGGGTGGGAAGGCATCTTGCTCTGTCCGGTGTTCATGTATTGACACGTACTGATACGGATACACCTCAAAGCAATATTCTTGTCAATATTGCCCGGAAGAAAACTGGGTCAATCGGCTCTGTACATGTTCCGGGACGATCACAATCGCGCAAATAAGTGACCGCGATGACAGACAGAACGTTGAATAAACGTTATGAGTTCCAGGTGAACAGGATACATACGAAAGCCCAGAAGTTATAGTCAGATCCTTAACCTTAACCCCTTTGTTGTGCTATGCTGTGTCGTGCTGGGTAGTTTGTTGTGTAACTGAATGGCTGGATATCAGTACACTATTAGCATACTAGCACATTAGCAGTGCTCTAGCATGTAGTAGTAAAGCGTGGCAGTACAGTTTTGTAAGAATGAGTTACTAAGTTAGTAGTTGACCATCTCAAACTACTATTATCCTATACTGTAAACTGAAGTGTACTTTAGTTCGACTACTGCTGTTTCTCAGATACAACCTCGCTTTGGGGCAGCAGCATTGTGTCAGTATCAAAGCGCAGTAGGATAGAATTCCATTTATGTTGTTATATGGTTGGTTATATTGTGTGATACGTTCATACATGATTAAACAGGCTTGCACACATACTAGATTGTCTGAAGAGTTTGAACATGGGTGAGAACACAGCAGATGTAAGCCCGCACAAAGTATTACGTGGAAGACGTATTTGTCTCCCAAAAATCATTACAAATTCTAAGACATCCGGTATATTGTGTAAACAGCTGACTGAATATTTTCCAAAGAAATCATTTCCGGATGGGCCATCACAAAGTATGGCCACAAGAGAATTGGTTGCTGACTTGACAAACGAGTTGGGATGTGTAAGCTCTAAATTATTTGATGATGTCTTGTTTGGTGCAACAATGCCCCAGCAGAGTGAGCCGTATGGCAATATGAGTCCTCAGATGGTGTGAAATGCAAACTCAGTGACAAAACTATGAGAATTGTAACCTGTAGCAGTTCAGGGGGAATGCTGCGCATGCACACGTCATTGGAAAAGGACTGGACAGACCCCATAGCACAGGGAGCAGAGTGTGATAAGCTAGCCCCCTCAGTAGTCAAAAGTGAACATAGGGTATAGGCTATGGTACACGATGTTGGAGAGAGTGCTACTCAGCCTGCTATTGACAGTCTTGATCTGCTTAATTGTGACTTAGAGGAACCTGATATAGAATATCTTGGCAATATTATGGATATGTCATCCTCTGAGGTCACAACCACTCCAAGAATGTTAATGGAAATGTCTGCTTCTATGGGTAGTCATTCTGTACATATTGTCCCTAGTGTCATCCCTGTGTCGCAACCCAATCAAATTGACGGCCAGTATGATATAATGTCAGAGAAGGCTGTGTTTGGGTTCGTGGATAACCATGTGAAGAATGAGGGTGCCATGTCCAAGGCTATTGCTGACCCTAGTGAAAGTACAAACGTAAGTGTCCATGATACAAGCATGTCCTCTGATGATATGTTTAAGGCCTTTGAGAATCTACTCAAAACACTAATTGCTAAATGTGACCATTTGAAGCAAAAGATGGATATCCAAACCCTATTGTTACACAAAAACCTGATCGTAAGGTAGTATGCAATCATGGTACGTTTACTTCTCCAAGTAGATCTGTAGGGTTAATTGTATTAGATTCAGACATGGTGATAGAGATAGATCCAGCTCGCATGGATATACCTGATAAAAGTGTCAAGCTTCACATATATAAAAGCCTTCGACTCCGTGAGGTGGCCGTGGATGATGGCGGCCTTGAAAGAATATGGGGTAGGACCTGGGTATCTGAGGTGGGTTAAGATGGTATACAGCTCCCCAATAACTAGGGTCAAAACGGGCGCGATAATCTCACATAAATGGCAACCTAGCAGGGGTACAAGGCAGGGCTGCCTCTGGTCCCCCATGCTATATAATCTTGCATTAGAACGACTAGCAATGTGTCTCAGACAACAGTACGGGAAGATAGGGATCCACATGAAGGGGGGACCGCACTTGATATCACTGCACGCCGATGATATGTTGCTATACCTTCACTACCCAGAGGAAAATTTTCAGTATGTCCTGGATGTGATGGAACATTACTCGACCCTTTCAGGCATAGCAGTAAACCCCAAAAAGTCAAGCATTTTCCCCCTGTAAAGATATAGGGGGCCCCACAGGAGGACCTACCTATCTTGCAGATACCCTGGCAGACTATAACTTTCAGATACTTAGGGATCAATATATATCGTACGGTCGCAGACAAATATAAATACAACACGGAGAAGGCAGTGGAAGGCATCGAGAACAGCATGGGGTTCTGGGCGAAACTCCCCCTGGCCACGGTGGGTAGGGCGGCCTTGCTCAAGATGGTGGTTCTACCCAGGCTGTTACACTTTTTCACGAACATTCCATACATGCTCCCCAAACGCTTTTTCACGAAACTCCAGAGCCTATGCAGGGTTTCATATAGCATAATTCCAGAAACAGGGTGGCCCTATGGAAGTTGCAGAACCCGTATGATATAGGGGGCATAAACCTACCAAATTTTGAGATATACCACCTGGCGGGGCAGCTTCAGTATGTGGCCAGATGGTTGTCCGAAGAAGAGATGGCAGAAGCTAAATTACTAAGTAGGGATTGTGCCCCATTCTTTCTAAAAGAATTAATATGGCTGCCTAAATCAGAGATGCAAGGACGTGCAAGATTGCTGGAACTAGGCTGGAAAACATGGCGCAAAGCGTGCTAAGTAGTAGGAAACCCGACCCCATGCTCCCCGCAGGTGCCTCTGGTAGCGCTATGCGGTGATGACATGCAAATGATAAAGGGGATCTGTAAATTCTGGGAACCAATGGGCCTAGTGACCCTTGGAGACATATGGCAAGAGGGGGAGGTACTAGACTTTCAAAAGATAATGGAGGACACCAGGGTACATACAGGACAATACATTACATACACCAGAATCATCAAACGAGTGGGAGAAAAGTGGTACGAGGCAGTACTAGTAGAATAACCTGATGTCATTGAAACGATGTACGATATCTCGGAGGGCGGGCACGAAATATCCCGAATTTATGAATTACTGATGTCCAGAGTGGGTAAGGAGTTGCTCCAACTGAGACAGGATTGGGAGGAGGAGGCAGAATGCGCAATGGGAAAGAGCCCAGAGGTATCATAAGAAGGTGTCTCCGAATGCGAGGCTGCAGAAGATCCAGCTATATATCACCCACAGGGCATACATGACCCCCAGTAAAATCGCTAGGTTTGGAAACTCAGTGACACAGAAATGCCCCAATTGTGGGGAGGTGGATGCTGGGATGATTCACATGTTTTGGGTGTGCCCGGAGGTGGGAAGGTTCTGGGAGGAGGTTAAACAACGCCTGTCCCAAAAGGGGATTAAGGTGGTGGTGGAATCGGTATGGGCATGCATGTTGGGGGACTTTACTAGACCACGTAACTTAAAACACATCTGTAAATTGAAAGACCTGGCCTACATCCTGGCCAAACGGAGAATCTCTATGGGCTGGAAAGCAGCCCAAAGACCCAGATTAGAGGTGTGGTAGAATGACCTCCTGAAGTGGGCAGAGGCTGAGACGGTGGCATGGTACGAAGCAGTCAGCAGCGGAGGGGAGGAGGAAGCGGGACCCCTGATAGCATGGAGGCAAATGGTAGCCATGATGTTGGGACTCTCCCATGTCGAATCCAGTGAAGATGATACGCCTGAAAACGGTAAAGGAGATAAACCCTAAGTAACGAACTTTGAGGCATTGAAGTAGGAGCTCGAGTTAAGGGGGCGGGAGGGGGTAGGACTGTGATGCGTAACATGCAAATGTAAAGACAAGAAGCGTACGTATGGAAATGTCCTACATGTTGGTTAGGTTTGGTGTGTTGTTCAAAAAAATAAAAAATGTTTAAAAAAAAAAGCTTCACATATATAATGAAAAAAAAGAAGCAAAAACTATCAGTGAAACGTAAGTCAACATCAGTAAAACAAGCTTTTATGTATAGTAATAAGGTTAAATTACGCAAATACACAAGAAACACAAAGATATTGATAAATATGCCAGTGAACACCAAAGAAGGTCCACAAATAGATGAATCTCACTTTGTGGTGGCGCTTAAGCCAGATATCTGTAGGCAAAATAGCACCAATGCGGCAGTGTCGAGAGCACAACAAGAAATAATAAGTTTGCCAACTGCACTGGTGCTCAAGTGCTGCTGCCTGGTTCGAGTTTGGGGAGGGGTGTATTAGGAGAGCATAAATCCCTCCCCAAGACACAAAGTACACTAACACATTTATGGCATACACATAAAAACCCTGCTGAAATAACACCTGTAGGAAATGACACTAATGTATTGGATAATGGTCCACAAGTAAAAGCCTTACAAATGACCTTAGTGTACCATGAGGCTAATCAGATGCCATTAAATAGAGCTGCCATGTTGTGTATTTTGCATTCTGTAGTTCCCCTAAGAACTATTACTACACGTGATATAAAGATTGTTGATCAGGTCGAAGTAGCTGCAGAGAATATCACAAATGTCTGGTTTTTCAATGAAACCACCTTACAATATGTAATAAAGTATGAATTCGATTTGCTAAGAATGGGCTACACGTGTAAAGTGGTGTCAGTACCAACAATAAAACTGCATTCCCAGCGGTCGCATAAACTACGCCCACAGGTTACTAACCCATGAGTCTCACAAGTGGATCCCGTGACAGCTGCACGGGATGATGGCATCTCTTGTGGTGCAAGTGGTAGTAAGAAGGTAAGGAACGTCATTGGAATGCGACTCCAGTAGCTAATATAAGTAGAGACCACGGGGCTGACACCCAAGAGACATCCAACACTGGGTATTGGCAGTGGCTCCCGTTAGCTTTTAAGTCCCCTTTTATGTCTGAGCATCGATGATGTTGATTTGTTATACACTTGGAATACCAGGGGACATGCCCATTTATTTGGTATTGAGGGTTTAGTATCCGTACTAGATAATATATTATTTGCGGCACTGCAGGAGACTTGGTGTACGGCCATTATCCAATTTGATGGGTGCTGTGCAATACAGCGAGTAGCAGTAAAGGGGCCAAAAGGGAGACCAAAAGGTGGTTTAATTATATAGGTAAGATTCCCCTGGGTAGTAACAATGTTAGGGGAATCCACACCAAATGTATTGGCCGCAATATTATCCTGTCGAAAGACAGAGATACTACTGCTAAACGTTTATGATCCTCCAAATATGACAGCTACTAAAGAAAATACAAGAGTAGTAGACAATATCCTTAATCTATATGGGCATAAATACCCAGTATGGATTGTTGTTAATAAGCATACATCCTCACCTATTCCATTGTGTGAAACTAATAAACAAGGAAAGCTATGGAGTAAGATAATGTTACAGCACAGTCCAACTATGTTAAATGGGAGCCCTATGAGCGACTCTAAAATGGTGTTTTCGCGCGTTGATGGACTATGTAATTATCAACACTATCGATGTTAGATACATAGTCGACATGGGCATTGTAAGCAGAGGTGAGAGCGATCGTTTCCCTTTATGCTCTCTTTTAGCTCTTCCAAAAATGTGCAGTACGGTTCCTAATCACGATCCGAATGGGCAGATTTATATAAATGAGGGACAAAATCGTATTCACTGGCATAAGACCAATCTTGACAAGGCAAATATAGTGGTTACTAACATAATACCTGTGTTTATATCAGAGGGCTTGCTTGCTAGTAATAACAGTAGCGATAGCATAATGCCTCCGTTTTGTGAGATGGTGGCCGCTATCAGTGCCCACGTCCAGGAGCAAAGGACATATACATCTACCGTAGAAAAATCCAATAAGGTGAGGCATAACAGATGCTATAAAGATAAGTCCATTAGTAAAGCCAAAAAGATCATGCGCAGCGAGATTGCGGTGGCAACCTCACATATCCAAATAGGACTCGCCTCTGAGTGTGTCTCTGCCAAGGTAACATCTATTAAAAATGAGTATAGATGCTGGCTTCGACACTATTTGCACAGTTGTGAAATCAAGCGCTGGCAAAAAATCGCCCCCTCCTCGCACAGTCGCGTAACTCCACTGGTATATGGGAAGTGATCCGTAGTGCAAAGAGCTTTCTATGAATTGCATTTCAGAGAAAGTATGGTCCTCCCATATTACATCCACACTAGGACGCAAAGAATGCAATAGTGAGGCATTCCCATTACCATCTAATAGTTAGTCTTGTAAGGCATCTGTCCTAGATATAATTGACATTATTGTACACCTAAACAACTCACATGCCGCAGGCACAGACGAGGTGTGCAATAAGCTAGGGATGCTGGATAGCCCTTCTAAGATATTTGCACAGGTTTTGTTATTTGAACTGAATGACTGGATCAGTGCCAATGGTGTTCTGTCAGTAAATCAAATTGGGTTCCAGCAAAGGTCTAGCACCACGCACAACCTTGTTATACTTACTTCAGCTATTGAATACGGCTGGAAAAGGAGAGATTCGAGCATATACTGCGCTTTCATAGACTTCTCTGCGGCGTTCGATTCGGTCCTCAGTAATCGTCTATGGAAGAAGCTAAGCAAATGGAACATCCCTCTGGTCCTATTAACAATGTTAATGCTTCTGTACACAGATACATCTGTACATATTAGACTAGATGCGAAAGGAAAATGGTCTGCCCTAATACCAACAAGCTGTGACATTAAGCAGGGTTGCATGGTGGCAGCAACCCTTTTTAACTTATATCTGGCGGACGTGCAACAGGTCTTCATGATACCATCAACCTGCCCTATTAAGATAGGCACCTCCTTCGTGAGGTGGTTAGCCTATGCCGACGATTTGTTGTTGTTGGATTATACCCCTTCCGGCCTACATAGGTTGTTGGACGCACTGGCTTTTTATTAAAAGTAAAGTTATGATCTTCCCAGTAAAAACATCTAAAAAACAGAACAAAATGGATTGGCAACTTAATAAACAGACGCTAGAACAAGTACATTATTAAAAATATCTTGGCATCATACTAGATGATAAACTAAGATGGGAGAGGCAATGGCTTTCGATTAAAGAAAGATGCCTAGCATCGCCAGTGCGATCAGTGCCTTTATAGGTAGGAACAATGGCTATTCAGTCTATACCGTCCTAATGTTGTCCACAACAAAAATGTGTGCAATGCTTCTTTATGCCATTGAAATCTGGGGACATAGATATGTTACAAATCTGAGGAAGCTTGAAGCTTTGTTGCTTCGCAAGCTCATTCGGCTACCTAGTGCATTGAGTCTGAATTTATCAGTAGAATCGTCATGTGTTACGATAACCTTATGAGACTAGAAAAGGAAACAATTGTCTCATATGTGCAGGCTTTTGAGCAAATTGAGAATAGCAAATCTATAGGAAGGCTTGTCAAAATTCAAACCATGCATGCTAAATGGGCTGTTGGATTTGTCCAAATTCCAGTATATAATGTGCATCGACAGTTTAAAGGTTGGCTTAATAAGAGGTTGGTACTAGTTAGCCAGGAACGCCACATTGTGGAGTTAGCAATGAAATCCCACAGTGGCCCTTACTGTCAATTTAGGCTGGAACGTGTATCTAGGCCTAAATATAGTATGGCCTACCCTAGCCCTAAAACCTTTTGATTTTATTTGTTGATGAAATTCAATAATTTAGAAACAGAAAGTGCGCAGCTCGATTGTGCAGATCTATGCAAATGTGCCGCCTATGCGGCAGTGAGGTAATAGAGCCCCTAGAACATTTGATGTTATGCTGTGATAGCCTGTTGGAACGGCGATTGAAATATTTAAAATCCTATGATAATACGATGGACATTAACAATCTTTCCAACATATGGCATAATTTTATGAAGGGCGATGATTCTAACCTTATCTATTTTATGGTGCTATTTACTTACATATTGTTGATATGTTAAACTGCTTTTAGAAACTGGTAATTCCAGTTCTAAATATTGTGACATTTCATCAGGTTTTTATGCTAGAATGATTTTATGTAGGAAAATGTCATTACGTAAATTTTAAATTGAATTAGATACTGGCAATCCCTTTTAGATGTTGTGACTTTGTCATGCCCTCAATGGAATTCTTCCTTTTTAGATTTTGTGTTGTTATTGTAATGTAATATCTGTTGTATATACACAGCCATTTGGCTAAAAGTATATTAATAAAAACTGAAACTGATTGCTCTCCAGCACCTTGAAGTGTCTCATGTGCTAGATGGAATTACCAATAATGATCTCGGCCCCAAATGACCAGACAGACTCAAAGAATATGGCAAAGTACTACTTTTGTAGCATAGAAATAAAGTAGGGCAATCTGGCAAATAGCCGGCAGTAATTCACGCACTCACACCTAAATGTGATTATACAAAGGTTTTATACCTCGATATGCATCATCTGTGATGTCATCCTATGTGGCAAACTAAATCCTATTGAAGGGAGGGATTAATTAAGGGAATACATGTACCTATAGTATATATAAGTGTTAATAACTTAATTGGCTGCCCCATATCTTGTGGGCACGCCTCAAACCACCTCTAAATATGTATAATACTGATTATAGCGGAAAAATGACAGCGAGTTGGTCTTTGCAACACTGTATAGCATGCTGCTATATAGACACTCTGATTGGTTGGCATGCTTTTCCAACCGTGGACATTCGGCTCGTTAGCAACACGTAAGCAAAAAAAAACTCAGGTGCCGCAAGCAACGCTAGACTACTCCCCACTTTCCCAATTAGTCCATCGTCTCTGATCTTCTCCTTTGTAGTTGACCTCAAAGTCTGCTCTCTGTTCTGGGACATTCAAGGGAGTGTAGGCACTCTTTTATCTTCATTTGGGCTTAATAAATAGCCCTTGTTTTTAACTTCTGACTCACGTGTGAGGAGACCACACATTTGTCCATCTTGACCTTCTATTTACTGCTATTGAATTCAATTGAATTGGGTGCCATTACCCTTCTTGGCCTCTAGAGACTTGCTCATTGCATCTAACATGGGTTTTCCACATCTTTAATTGTCTAATACTTGGCTCTTGCAGAGGGTTTCTCCTTTGCTTAATCTAAGAGAACTATGTCTTACGTACATGGCTTATACTTTTGACTCCCCTTGTGCCTTGCAATTATTCCTTGAAGTAGCATTCTTGATCCCGGGCCAATATACTCTTCTTTATTCCTCACACAAAGCTATTGTTCCAGAGTCTTCTGACTCTGCAGCACTGGTCAGTCTCTGAGGTAGCTTGAATGGTTTTAATACAAGTCCGACATCCATCTTTCCATCATGGCCGCTCTAGCCATGTTATGTTTTCCTCTGCAGCAAGCTTCTATATGTCTCATTTACCTTGTGTTTCTGCGTATATACACATTTATTAATCAGCAGGTTACTTTATCTTCTTTGCATATACAAATTCTTCATAGTCGATGTTTCTCTTGTTAGTTCAGTTAAATCCTTATTCTTTGAGTATTTACATATTATTTCACTAAGTCTCAGTGTCTTTCCTCTATGTCATCACTCTGCTCTTGTCAGATTTCACTTATAGCTCTATGATGTCCAATGGTGTGTGCAGACATCCTTGCACCCTCTCAGTGCGAGAGTACATTAAATCCGGTTGTCTGAGTGCATATTGTCCCTCATATACTTGATGCGGTATTGGGATGATACTTGGTGTCCCACATAGGGCTGTTCTCCTACTGTTCCTGATCCTCTACATGATTTAATAGGCATTTAAGATCTCCATTCCACCACTCTCCTCCCCAGGTGGCCCAGTCCTGTCCTGGATTGATTCTGGGAGAGTTTTCAGGACCCCCCCCCTTCAAATCCAAGGCAGTGCATAAGGAGGGCACTGTGCCAGCCAATACTGTAGGATGGCCCATGTACAGCCAGGAAATAGTCCTGGAAGTCCTCCTTCCAAGCTTCCCATTTGATGGGGGGTATTGCCCGGTTCGGGAGAAACTGAGGTGGCAGGCTACCCATTGCAGTATGACTAGTGGCCTATTTCCATGTGTGCTACAGGTGATCCTTATGAAAGCAGTATCTTGACAACCCTGCACTAATGTACTGCCAAAATAAAACCCCATACATTCCAACCAAGTTCAGCAGTATATGGCAGTGATAAATGTATCTTCCAAAGCGAAGCTGGAATCATGCGCTGTATTGGCTACCCTCCATGCTTTCAAAAGAAAGCTGGGTCTTCATGCTGTATTGGTTGCCATCTCTGCGGTCGTGGAAGCCAGCAGAGCGGGAGAGCATCCCTTGTTGCTATGGGAACAGCCCCAAGCAATGTTGGCATGTGACGGCATGCAATGCACATGCCGATGTGCCTTTCCTTTAGCTGCAGCGCCGTCAGCCACCAGAACATTTCCTCTGTTCACGGCCTGCCGCAAGTCGCCTTTCCATCAGGGTGAGTCAATGTGGAAGGTGGCTACCACTCCCCAAACCTCAGCTTCGAGCTCTGCCGCTCATGGGGATCACCACACTCGAGGCAGGGAGACGGACGCAGGCCCTGACTTCCAAAGCCGTCCTTCACAGAGAACCCTCGGTGGAGCACTGTACATGCTGTGCTGGGCGGTCGCTGCTGCTGTACCCGGCACTGCAGGAGGATCAGAGGGATCTCAGCGGCTTTCCAGCTCATCACCACTGATGAAATGTAGGCCACACACTCTAGTAATGTGTTGTAAGAGTGCCTTTATTGGTGGTAGTCTCATGCAAGATTTGGTTAAACAAGCCCCCAGCTACACCATCCGCCTAACTCTCTCTCGCTCAACGTCCAACTGATCCTCCCCACAACATTCTCCACCCTCTTATCGATTGGAATATCGAACACATTCAACTATATACATGATGTGCTGCAGCTAATTCACAACACTGGATTGATTCCATACATATACTGCATGCTAGATGATCCAGTACAACATAACAGTTTGGCTTTGCCAGTTCCTGTTATTATTGTGAGTTTTGCCAGTGCCACCATGGGATCAGCTGATGTGTCCTGGTAGACTGTGCCGCCACTGGTCCATCAGTGGATTTGTCCAGGTAGAGCGTGCACCACTAGTGCAGGCACCCAATTGTAAAATCATGTCCTTAGTCCACGTTCTTCTTCTATTGTTCTCCCAAGCAAGCAGCCTGATGGTTGGAATCATAAGGATCCGGAATGGGTGATGTCACCAATTGGCTCAGGCACTGTTTGAGCAGGGAGATTTTCCCCTTACAAAGTGGTAGCTCACCTCAGTCTACTGATGGCAGCACAGTGATCCACTGGACGCCAGATATGCCCTCTTACCTTGTTTGTAGGACTGCATGTTGAGTGGCACACATCCTCAGAGCATACCATTTTGTTACTGAGAATGACGATGTATATGTGGATTTCTAACCTAGAGGGAACGCTTCACAAAACAGAATTGTTTTTTGGATCTTGTCAAATGATGAGTGATTCCTAATGAGTGATTACCCACCATTCTCAGATTCTTTTGGTTTATATTTTACACGTGAGCACCTTTCACTCAGATTGGACTCTTCCAAGTGTGACATTCCCCATAGGTGGTTTTATGATGGTATTTGTAGCCATAGGCTGATGTGCACTGTAAGGAAGGCATGGTATCAGAAGCACGACAGACACAAGGAATGTAGTTCAGGGTTTGTTATTGAACTTTGCATGGGTTGGAAAAACGCCTATTCTAAACCTAATTGCTAACTATGGGAGCAAGCTACAACCATCAAAATAAAGAAAACGCTGTCCTAGTTATGTCATGTCAAATCAAAGATGGCCTATACTAAAAAAGAAATATTGCCAAACCGTACTCTATACAACAAAAGGGTGTGGGATGATGACATGTATAACAAAAACAGTGTATAACAACATGAAAAGGTCCAAGGGGCTTGGTAGGTCAGGACTGCTGAACTGTAGCTTTCCCTTCCCCACGTTTCAGCTCAGGACGAGGCGGAACAGGAGTCGAGCTTGGAGTACATACGAAGCTCGTGGCACATGGAAGCAGTCCTATACGCAATGCAGGGTCTTCCTAAACAAAGTCTCTCTTTCAGTGTCAAGCAAGAGTCTCTCCACTGGGAAATCCTGCTGTGCAGTTCACATTCTAAATGTTACAAACAATGAATACTTCAGGTGCCCCTCTGTCAGGCTCAAACCTTTCTCTTTTCCTTTTGACATGGACTTCCCTCAGCCGGGCTCGAGTCCATGTACTTTCTCACAAATGTCTCACTAGTAAAGGCTCCCTTCGATCGGGTGCAAGTCTCTTCACCTTAATGATAAACAACAGACTCAAAGTCTTTCGATTGTTCAGAGGGGTTTTGCTGTAACCTTTGCATGACCACTTTGAATTTAGTTCATTCAGTTCTGCACTTTCACTGAAAGATGCGCTGTCAGAGACATTCGACTGGGCACCCCAGGTGCCAGACCATTCTGCAGTAGCTTATCCTTGAGTCTTTTTCTGTATCTCGGCAACTCCCTCTTGCCGCTAAGCCTTCACTCGCATCTCTCAATACGGGCCTTTCAAAACATTGTTCACGTTGCAACAATCTTGCCGCTCCCAGCCTTTGCTTCAAAGCACACCAGTATCTCACAGTTCCCTCCAACTCAAAGGTTTACACAAAGCTGTTTTATCGACGGCTTTGTTACTCGAGCAAAGGACGATACTCCGGCAGCTGTAACTCCTCTCTGCCTCCAGCAGATGTGCAGCAGGGCCCTGGATATTGTGCACAGATTTCGAAGCATTGCTTAGTATTCCTGCTAGGTTTTGCTTGTGAGATAGTTGATCACTGTATGACGGGTTAAAGGGCCTCTCCTCTTTCACTGCCCAGTTCGGGTCTGCCACCGCTCCTTTTCGATACTGCTGTCACCATGGAAGTTTTGTTCCTCCGTGCCTTTCACTTTGCTCCCTGTGTACTCCCTTGCTCTGCCTTTTATCCCAGTGGGGAAGGATAATGGGATTCAGGTCTGAGTCGTTGTAGGCAGTGTCCAGTCAAAGGGTCGAATACATTGTTTCGAATTACAATAGTTTCGAAACAAAAGGACCAAAAAAAAGGTTGAATGCCTTTTTTGAAATGTATTTTTATTTTTTGGCTTCCTTATAGGAAAAAAAAGTGGTTCCAAAAACAGGGGTATGGGGAGCGACCCCCCCAAAAAACAAAAACATTCAACCTTTTTTTCCGGTCCTTTTGACTCGAAACTATTGCATTCGAATCAATTGCAGTCGACCCTTTCACCTACAACTGTTGTAGGCAAGTGCCTGACTCTGTTGTTAGGACATGTAAAACTGACGGCTAGGGTTGAGTCTGTCTTGCCCCAGAGCTCTCCATCTGCGTGAGTGTGAAAGGGAATGGGGGTAAAGTTTCTTGGTAATCTGATGGGGAATCAGGGAAACAAGAGCGGGGATACCATGTCTCACCTCCGGGGGCCCCACTCCCCATGGACCCCTCACCCAGGTGATCGTCCTGCACTGGTCCTACCCCAGGAAATGGATCCGAAAGCGATGGCCGTGTCCTGGCCACCTGGATGACGGATTCCAAGGGACTAAGTGGTGAGACACCCTTGGGTTTCTCACAGCATGTTCTTGCGACAAGTGCATGCTACATAAATGTATCTCACAACGTAAAACAGTACAATATACTATAGTACAATGAAGCATGTTGTCTTGTTACTTTATATTTTATGCTTGTCAGTCATAATTTCCACCAAAAAAAAATGTAAAGACAATAATGTCGAAACGATAATATCGAGAAAAAAAATATTGTTTTTTTTGTTTTATTATATATTTATTTTGGGGTCCGGGAATAAAAAAAAATGGGTAAAACAAAAAAAAAATTTAAAAAGGGGGGTTTGGCGGGGAGCCCCCATTTCGAATAAAAAACATAATTTAAACAAAAATGCGACTTTTTTTATATAATTTTCTTTCGATATTTTGACTTTCGAAATTTTTGTTTTCGAAATTATCACTATAAACCATATTTTATGTAAGATCCTATCTTTCATCTGTCTGGATCATGCAGTTAATTTCAATTATTTTGCATTTCACTGGAAATTATAATAGATTCTTACACATTGCTTTGGAGTGGTGCTGCATGCTGCCACTTTCTTACTTCTGCTGTGTTACGTTCATGTGTGTTGGCAATGGGAGCTGCCCCCTTGCCTTCGAACCGCAGGTCAATGGCCATTGGCAAATAGTGATACTTGAGCTATGCTTGCAGCTCAGTGTTCTCATGGAACCTATGCATTTGCAGAGCATTCATTTTTCTTTCTGGAGCTCTGCAACCTTTGGCTATCTGGATATTTCATTATAAAGCTGCCATCATCCTTAGCCAGCATAGTCAATAGTGAGGGATTATGGGATTTGTGGCCCAGAACATCTAGAGGGACACAGATTGCAGACCCCTGAAAGTGTGAGTGGTTTACAGTGATATGTCGCTTCATAGCTCTCAACATTCGGTGTCTCAAGCGCGGGTGAAAACACGCAATATTTTTTGGTGGGTGTGAGGAATTGCCATCTGGCAAGGGTGTAGATGTGAATAGTTCCATCTCAGAAAGGGTGGTCTGCTAATTAGACCCTCCCTTTTCAAGGCTCCCTAGAAAAAAGCATAGTCACACAGGTGCACTGCTGCATCAGTTTCCTGATCTGCGGCACCTGCTCTACAGTGGCACAAAGTAGGTTCAGAGGTCACAGGAGCCCATTTTGTGACGGCTTCTATAACAGCCAAGCCACTGAAATGCAAGGCTGCATTTAAATATGCACCTCTGTTCAAAAACCACATAATATGAGCACTACTACCCTGTGTAAGTTGTGAACTTTAAATAAAAGCCATACCTGAGTTTGGGTATGGTGTCGAGTATTTCCCATAATTACCGAAGCAACATCTGATTGATGTCATGCAGGGGTGGTCTGGGATGTGGGGGGCAAGGTGGCAATCGCCCCGCAAGCCGGCTGGGCTGTTCGGCCTCAGCTAGAGCAGCATAATGAAAAAGCAATACAATAAATAGACACAATTCTTCAGAATCCAGCATACCTCGAAGGAACGAAGTACCACACAGTCTCCTTGGCTTCTGTGTGGATGGGGCGAGGTATTGAGAGGGATAGGAGTCTAGGCAGCAGGGTTATGGTCATTCTGCCCAGCGGAAATGTATACATTTCAATGTCAGGTTCTTTGACCCTGGGTGGTAACGTTGGTATCACTGTGCACCATACCCCACTGCTCTCTTACAAGCCACAGCAGCTTATCATGACACCTACTAGTCAAGGAAGTAAGGTTTCATATCTAATTAGAGTGTGTGTGCAGTTTCATTCTGTAAGAAGGCCTGCGCTATTTTCTGGTGAATTTCTCAATCACTAATGATTTAAATGCAAAGCGTGTAGTAGCACCATGAATGGCACCCATGGACGTTACTATATGGTGGTTATAGAAATGGCTGTTGCACTGTTTGTGGTACTCACTTTTTGGCACAGTTGGAAAACACAGAAAGATTTAACATTCAGGTATTATTAGTAGGCTACAAACTAAAGGGGTCATTCAGAGTTGGATGGATTTCTTTGAATGAAATACTACTAGAGAAATGTACCAACTCTGTCAGTGGTATTTCTGAAGATCTACCCTAGTCAAACTTTACTTCAGAAATTTCACCGGTAGAAGGTGCTTATTAAACATTGTTTCAGCCACTTTTACCATCAATGTGAAGGTAGAAATGGAGTATGTACAGTTGAGGCTCATACCACTACTGTATATTTTTATGCATAAAAGGGTACATTCATATCCTTTTATGCATTACAAGGGCAATGTGGGGAGAGGTGGCCAATCAAACCTGCCCGCCTTTTCACCCCTTTAATTAACATGGCCCTTTGCAAAAACATTTTTTCAACCGAGTGAAGAGAAGCAAACAGGCTTCCCTGCTGCACAGTCAAAAAGGATTTTCTTTTTTAAATTGGGGCCAATTTTGATTTTTATCTTGCCCTCTTAGGTGAAGGTAAAATAGATGCATTTTCTACAGAATGTCGACCTAAAATACTGCCACTGATATTCCCGTGGAAAACTGCCAATGGTATTTGATCAAACACTGAGGGCCTGATTCGTGGAAGTGTTTTATAATAGTGCAATCCCATAAGAAAACGTTCCATGAATCAGGCCCTGAATTGGGTTGATGGTGAAATTGGTGGAATATGCTCAATATTGCTTATTTCAAGCAACTGAAAGAGTCCCTCAGTCATTTGTCATCATCTTGTCCAGAACACTCTTAACTTAAAGAAAAGACACACAGAAAATCAACAAATCGACAAAAGATGCGAAATCACATAAATACAGATACGCGCAACCTTCCTAGCCTGCACCAATACATTTATTAGGGCACTCTTGCTCCCTCTCCATCACCGGATCCCAGGGGTATACCTGTTGCAGTTCCCTCTGCTTCCATGAATTGAAATATGCAGCCGAATGTCCAAGTAAGTGCAACTTAAGAGCACAATAATAGCCCACTCCCCTCGGTGTCTTTCGTTCTGTGTTGTCACAATTGACGGCAAGACCCTGATTACGGCTTCTTGTCATGTCTTCGAGGCTGACTGGCAAATCAAGTTGGTCTACTGTCTGCATGTGAGGCAGGGCAACGGAAGATGGTGGGGCTAGGCTTGGTGTGATGGGCAATTAAAGGGGGCGAGTGGCAAAGAATTGGTGACCATGCAATATGGGCAAGGGAAGGGGGTGCATGCAAGATAAGGGTAGTGGATGGAGTTACAGGTTAAAGGATCCAGCAAAAGAGGAAAGTTAACTGTAAGGAACAGGGGTGCATCAAGAATGTGGTACAAGGAAAGGATACAGGGGGTGATGGGTAAGGAAAATTGGTTCAATGAGACAGAGATATGCATCTGAAAAAGTAGATCGACAGGTTGATGCCATTGTACCCAGTTGTGGGACTGTCTTTCTTTTCTTTCCTTCTTTCTCTCTTTCTTTCTTTCTTTCTTTCTGTCTTTCTTTCTTTCTTTCTTTCTTTCTTTCTTTCTTTCTTTCTTTCTTTCTTTCTTCTGACAAAGTAATGTATTACTTCCTTTGTGAGTGTCTGTTTCAATTAAGATTGCTCTCATATATTTCTGGTTGCTTTATCATGTGACTTGGTGCTTTGAACATACACACAATTGTATAGAATAAGATTATAAATATAGTGTGTCTTCATTAAATCCTTAGTCTGTGCAATTGTGTGTATTCTCACATACATGTGGCTCAGGATACAGACACTTAATAGGCTTCCCTCTTGCAGATACAGTGGTGCTTTGGAAGCTAGATATTTTGAACAGTGTACTGATGTAGCTCTAGAATTACAACTTTGCAGGAAGTGCTCTGTTGTTCCTAATATTAATAATAATAATAATAATAATAATAATAATAATAATAATAAATAATAATAATATTGAAAATACGAAAAGGAGAAGATGCAGTCTCCCGTGATTTCTAAATTGGAAACTGTGGAATCAGGAAGATGGGGCTCAACTCCTTTCCTTCCCCACTTCAGACATTGGGCCTCATCAGGAGTTGGGCGGTAACGCCGGCGCTATTAGTGCCGGCGTTAATAGCCCTACCGCCAAACCCCCCTGCGCTAATAGTGCGGGATAACGGGTTTGGTGGAACGGGTATTGCCCATTCCCGTCTGAGCTCATTCGGGATTTCCCCATTCCCCATTGGGCTCAGTGGGGAATTTTCGCGCTCTAACCGACGGCAGATTTCCTGCCGGTGGTAATAGTGCAAATTTTCAGTGGATTCCCCCCCAGCTCAGAGCTGGGGAGAAATCCGCCAAAGCCCTGATTTGGCAGACCCTTAAATCCAGCAGTATTAAATCAGGGCTCTGGCACCTAAACCCGGCAGGGTGAAGACTGCGGGGTGCAGGGTGCAGGTGTTGGCAGCCCGCTCTTGCATTTTCCTGCTTCTTTTGGCCCAGGAAGACCACCATACTGGAAGCCATGCCCCCGTGCCTACTTCTGCTGCACACTTACGCCCGGCAGGGTGAAGCCTGCAGGGTCAAGGGCGCGGGTGTTGGTGGCCTGTTCCCACATTTTCCTGCTTGTTTTGGCCCAGGAGAGCCACCATACTGGAAGCCATGCCCCCTTGCCTACTTCTGCTGCACACCTACACCCGGCAGGATGAAACCCGCTGGGTCAAGGGCACAGGTTTTGGCAGCCCGCAGGGATGTTAGCAGACCCAGGGGGTCTGAATGAAAGGTCTGGCCACCACCCGGACTGAGAGGTGAGATTGAGCCGGCTATTGCTGGGAGGTCAAGGACATCAGCGTTTCGGGAGGGGCAGAACTCAACCAACCTGTTATTTTTTACCCCTAGCCTCTGGTCATCATAGAACATTGGCAATGGAAGAGGTAGTCTTTTCATCCCCTTCCCCTCCCTGTACCTCTGCAAGTCTGCCCTTTTTTTAAGCCTGCCAGCCCTCATGGAGGCTGAGCCTAAATCCAAACGTAAGATGCTGGTGGTGCGCAAGGAAAGGGGGACATTACCCACCAAGCCAGGTTGCCACTGGCTGTGCTTTTGACCGTTGACCGTGTACCCTGTACCGACAGAGCTCCGTGTAAGAGGATTCAATTCAACACTACAGCTAAGTCAACGCCTAGCCTAGAATACTGAATGAAACCCTTATTGATATATCTTTATGTCCAGTTCATGCATTCTGGATGACTACCCCTATATAACACCCCTCTCTTGGAATCCCCCTGACCCCACTGAGCCAAGAAGTAGTTCTGTTTTGCAAGTTAAAACGTTTATTTGAGAATTTAAACAATATATATATATATATATATCACACTTTATGATAAATTAAATAATTGGATATCACACTTAATCTGAGCAGTAATCAATAATGGATAGCCTGGCACTAGCACACTTCTTTATAATCAATGATGAGTGGTTATAGGATGGATAAGATAGCAACAATACTTTTATGGTTTCAAATGGATGCAAGGTGGAATGAAAATGCAATACAGAAAATACTCAATATGATTTCAACAAAACAATGTAATCACTTTCCTCTGGCAATCCACTCCCCCCTTTATGCAATGCAAGGAAATGGAAGAAAAGCACACAGTTCTCAGAAATGCAATCAAATGTAATTCAGTTCACCCCAGCAAGCTTAGACTACAGATAGGAGTTTTGAAACACGGACCCAAGTGCTTTGAATATGGTGACAATGCAGTGAGAAATATGCTGAAAATGCTTTTAATTCCCTTCTAGAGGTTCAGGGTGAGTGATAGATACTTTGAATGAGTTCAGGATCACTTTAGCAATGCTCTATGAATGGTTGTCAGGTTGCAAACGAATTTTTGCAACGGAAGGCAAGCAGCTGCAGATTTTTACACGTGAGCTAACCTTTCAATTCGCGGCAAAATGTCAAATCGCGGCAGATTTTTCCGAGTGCGCCGGGCGCGATTACAGAGGAACTACAAGGAGTAGCACTATTTGGGGTTGTAGGACAGCCTAGGATCTCAGCTTCCAGATGAAAGTTAAATTTCGTTCCTAACCCAAACGGTTCCGGAGTTATGAACGATTTAGTAAAGGTAGATTTTCAGATTTAAAACAACTCAAAATGACAAGTGACAGCGTGCAACTTTGGAATTACATATGACAGCTCACAGCTTAAGAATGACAGGTGACAGGATCTCTAGGAGACAGTTCTACTCAAGTTAAAATAGCTTGCATTAGATTATTTTAACTAAGAGATTGGGTTCTGCACAGTTTTGGCGGATACTCACTCCTAATTTTTAGAAGGACTGTCACGATCTGGTCAGCGGGTTTTCTTCACTCGCCACGGACGGTCTCTGCACACAGCGTCTGGGTCAGCTCTACTCTGCTGGTCTGGTCTGGGTCTCTGTTTCTGATCAGGTGTGTGGGTCCGGATACAGCGGTCTCCGGTTCAGCTGGTCTCTCTCTGGATACAACACTGCTTTCTGGCAAATGGCAAGAGTTCTTGCAAAGAATTCAAACAGCTCGCCTGGCTGTGAATAGTTGCAATGATTTGAGGCCTGCTAAAGAGGGATTTAGCTTGTAGTTGACCTCTCTGCTACAAATTCTGAAGTAAAGTCTTGGTCTCTGAAGGTGGATAGATTGAAGTCTCTGTGTTGGCTCTCTGGAGGTTGATGGAGGTAAAGTATGGATTTTCCCGGCAGAGCGTCCCGCAGCAGATGGAATAGAATGTCTCTATCTGTCCTGACTGTCTGCTTTTATGTGTTTTGAAAGTGGGTGGAGAGGCTAGCTTTCTAGGCCCTACCCCTCTCCACTTGTCATTGGCCACTTCCTCCTCTTCCCCTTGATTGGGGGAATGAAATGAAGTGTCATCATGATGAGGTCTGTTTATGATACAGAGAACCCACCCCTGTCAACTTTACACACAATCTATATCTGATCCAAATACATACTTCCCCGATAGACAGTTGTTTGGCATTGCATACACACATCATGCATTTACTGATGGTAGCCCCTGTTCCAATTCTGTCGTTTCTAGGAGCTTGGGTTCAAAAATGGCAACATATTTCACTTTTTGGTCGGGTTACCAATATTGGATTTGTCCCTGCATTTACACAAATGTTCGCAAAGCATGTGGGCATTAGGTGGTGGAGTGTCAGATTTTTAACATATATACATTTAGAGTAATATCCTCTTTTCCGCTAAAAACCCCCCTGAACATACCACCGGGTCCTAACACGTCTTCAAATGTGCACAGAAAAATCACAAGAATAATGATATCACTTATAAAATTTTCACAAGTCCACTCTATGAATGATCCATCTTTTTAGGTTTATGTTCTGGCCCCAAAGGGGTGTGGTTTCCCCCCAGCACAAGGTTGAATTTCTGGTTTTTCCAGTTCTGCCAAGCCAGCTTGCTCTCACAGGCAGTGCTCCTCCCCTTTCCTTCCAGGAGGAAGCCACTTTTACGACCCCCCCAATAAAACATTTGCCTGAGTCAGGACAGGGCTTTGTTCAATTTCCTGCAGAGCCCAGGTAATTCAATAAGAGAAGTGTCATATCCCTTTTGGTGGGAACAGCAAAAGGCAGCTAGGCCTGGGAACACAGCTGTTGTGCAAGTCTCAACTCCTGTCGGGGGTAGCTGGTGGGCAAAATTCCCTCTCTTTTTTTTTAAGCCAGGCCTCAGCTAAATGTCTCTTTGGCTGCCAGTTTCCCTGTCTAAATCAAACTTCCAATTTTTACGCATGCAGCTAGAATGCTGATTCTAAGTTTAAAACTATGACATTTAAACAATTGCAACCTATGTGACACTCAAAAGTAGGTCACTCATTTCTTTTAAACATTTAGATTTTTAGTGTCTTTCAGTCCAAATTTACTTAAACTGCTGAAATCCACAGCTCAGCCAGTTTTGCTATGAACATTATTTTAGGCTCATCCTCTTTCCAGATTTTGTATGCCCACAAGACTTTATTCTGTCAAATGTCTGCTGGTGTTCAGTGAGATTGTTGGATATTCTGCAATGTTTGAAATGGGCATTCTGAGCTTGCCTTCAGAGAAACAAAGGGTGATTTTTAAAGTGCTTTCTAGCGAACAGGCACTGCTGTTTTTCTCTTTGGCACCCCATTTCACTCATGGCTCTTCTGACCCAGCACACCCGCACCGGGGGGTGGCAAGTCAGGCGACCATTTTGGTGTGCGCACAAACTGCGCGGTTTTCATAGATTCTGGCGCACATGTGGGCTTTTTCGGCCATCTTGGATTTCCTAAGCCCACAGCACCAAATGTTGTAGCATAATAGTCCAAACATGGGTCAGAACACCCAACATCCGGCTGCTACTGTAATTGACACTACTAAGGAGCCACCTTGTGGAACACTAACTTGCTCCTTCAATTTCATGGGGATGGTTTACCCTACAACAAACGAGATTGGCCAACCCCTGTGGTCTACCTCTGACATTCCCATTCCCTCCATGCCAATCTCCACAGTGCTGCAGGGCACACCCGAGATCACAAGGAACCCAGAGAGCTATCTCTCGACCACCGTTTCCTACCTTGGAACCATGGACCCTGGAATTGGGGGATTCTGCGAACCTCTTGCCTCTCCATTGGTTTCAACTTTGGCAGTCTGCCCCCCACCCCTTCCTAGCCCTTCCCGACAGAATCTATGCCCAGCTCCTGCAACCCTCTTCTCATTAGACCCCATGCTTGATCCCCCACCTTGCCTGCTCTTGCTCCCCCTGCCCTAGACTCGATGGACCCAGAGCCTGATGGAGCAACGGGGCACAGGTCCAATTGTAGCATCTGGAGTGAGAACATGTTGGCAGCACTATCAGAGACTAGCTCCTTTCCCTGCCTAACCCCACTCAGGGCCCCGTAGCTACCTATTTATGGAAGTCAATCCTGTCTTAGTCAACCACAAAGGGGGATCCACAATGTGGGGCCTGCCCCTGTGCACGGGTGCTCATCGAACTGGAAGCCATAGAAAAGCTTCTACTGTCCCTGATTGAGGCTCAAGGGAAGACCAAGGAGGGAAAGGGAGGGGGGGCTTGTTGGAGGAGTTTTCTGGCACGTCCCCATTCCTGCCCTCAGCCCCTAGCAAACTAGAAGCTAGTACAGTGATCAGACGGCCCATGGCTGAGCAGCCCTCACTCTTTATTGCATCCAGAGAGCTCCACGCTTTATGCAATAAACCAATCCCGATTGAGGCTCGTACTTCCGGTGCACTAAAGACTAACTGCCCCAGTAGGAGAAGATCCAGTGTGTGTAGTCATCGATTAAGGGGGCGTACGTCCAAGCCACTTTTGTATGGGGTGGAAAGAAAAACCACTCTATATCTAAATGGGGTACCGAAATTGCCTCCTGGCAGGAAAGAACTGAGGGATGCCCTCTCTAATAAATGCCTCCACTGGATTCGTACTGTTGGGAAATGTCCCTTTGTGACCAGGGAAGACATGGTGGGCTGTCTTAGAATGCCCGTTGAGGGAGAACCGTATAATGACTCTGTTAAACTGTCTTTTAGCAACGAGCAAACATCCAGGGATGTCCTGGGAAGGTCTGGGCGCCATGGCAGGGTAGTCAATAGTGGGATTTTTCTGAGTTTACACCCATTTATGGGACCTCTAAGCCCCCCTGGAAACGCCTTAATTAACACTGTTCTATCTGGATCAAACCTGACACCCCTGGGTATAAGGGTGGCGGGGAGATAATGAGGCTTGGGTACTTTCATCTGTAAAGGGCGTTCGTTGTCCCCTATCTGCTCCACCTTCCCTTCATTGTTGTATTGTTATGTTGAAAATGTAGAAATGTTTTGTTAGTTTGCACTTTGAAGGCCCACAGCCGAATAAAGTTTTATGATGATGAATGCATGCTGGTAGGGATTCAGGATGCCAAGTCAAGGTCTTATGTTGTAGGGGTGTGGGAAGACAGTGGGAAGGTATGGGTTTTGTGTTGTGGGCTGTGGAGGCAGGAAGTCGTTATGGGTTGTTTGCTGTGCCAGCTTATGTTTGGCCAGACCCCCTGGTTCAGCAATGGCTCAGCTCTGCCAATTAATTCTCTAGCGTTGCCACCTCTTTACATTGGTCTAAAACTATTGATGGGATCAGATGAGATGCAACCTGCTGTCAAATTGCAAACTCGGACACAAGGAAAGCTCAAATCCCAGCTTTCCCTTTTCACCAATTATGTTATCCTGATGAAATCATTTCACAGTGTTTCCCATGTGGGAACATTTCCAACTGGGGTGCAGGTCTCTAGGAAACCACAAACATAACTGAAAGATATGTTGTATAAAAGGAAAGTGTTGTCAATAATGTCTACGGTATATACTTGTGAATGTGTGGGAGTGAGGTTGGTATTGAGTTTACTTGTACAGGAAGTTGGGGGCCCTGCTTTGTGGGCTTTTGCTGCCTTAACACGGGTCCGAAATTATGCTTGCCCCCAGGCTTCCAGACAATTATAATTTTCCGGAATCAGGTGTAAATACTGGATGCTTTCATTGAACCCATCAAGCCCACGAGTTCCAGAAGTTTTGGCTTGTAAATTCATGCACATATTTGCCTTTCCCAGGTTGATCACATCACAAGCAACAGTGTTATTTTTGTTGCGCTGACCTCGTATGTGTGGTTTGTGCTAGTCTGTATCTTAAAATTGATGTTTCCTTTGTAGAGAGTGTTGTGTTATTAGCGGCATGCACGGAATGTTTATGGAGGCATGTCCGCTGCACGAGATGATAGCTGTGGGCTATACAATATCTTGAAGAAGGGCAAACTCATTTCTGATTGACAGATTGAGACAATGGGCCTCATTACAAGTTTGGTGGTAGCCTTGCCGGTAAAACCGGCAGGCTGCCGCCATACTTGCAATTTTTTCCAGTGGCCGCGAATGGACAATTACCGGGTCATTACGGCCCCGACGGACCCGGTAATTGCCCATTCGCAGGAGCCGGAATGGAATACTCGCCCGATGGGGCTCAATGGGAACGGGGAGGTCAGATGCACGGGCACCATTCAGAATGGTGCTGGTGTATCCGACATGCTCTGCTCGCGGGTGTCGGTACGGCCACCAGGTCAGACCTGGCAGCCGTACTGGCACCCGCGAGCAGAGCAGAACTCGTAGTTTGCCGGTCCGGGAACTACGGTACCGGCAAGCTTTCCGGTACCGTAGTTCCCAGACCAGCAAACTTGTAATGACCCCCAATTTGATTTATAATAACATTTCAAGATAGACCTCGATTTTGGTGTTATTTTCACTTGGCTTTTGGTTGTAAATGAGGAGGAAAGTGTGCTCTTATACAGGGGTGCGGCCATGTCTGGAAAAGACCTGGGGCTACACTAATGTCAGGAGTGTCGGGACTCGCTAGCCTTTTGGTTATAGCCCCTCCTAGAAACATCTTCTGCTCTTGTACCCTTAACGCAACAGGCTATACTGTCCATTTAAGGGCCACAGGCCCAGTTAGAAGCTCCAGCAAACGGACCAGAGACAAAGTTAATGCCCAGATTCAAAGGCACTTGAGTGGTTGAACCGTACCACCTAGGCACTAATGCAGAGTACAAAATGGCCTTCAGGGTATTATTAGTTAGGTTAGGCGTCTGCAGCCTTTGGCTCTCTATATTTTTGAACTACAAATCCCACCAGCTGTAGACAGCGCAGTCAATGTTGAGGGATCATGGGAGTCGTAGTCCAAAAAATCTGGAGAGTCACAGGTTGCAGACCCCTGAGTTAGGGACTCTTGCAAGAACAATACATCTTGGACTCCATTGGTTGCTGACTTCTGGAAAACTTTGCAAGGTTTTTCCGGGTGCATGGTTCCCTTACTTGTGAAACCAAAGGAAAGTTAGTTTTAGAATTTTACAAAACATTTAAAGCCCCTCACCCACAAACGAATCCCTGCTTTAGCGACAGTTGTGACATTGTCCAGACCTAGGTCATCATGTTATTAAACTTTCATGCGTGATACTTCTTTAACTGGAGTTGTGTTGGGAAGATGGGATGGTAAAACATTTCATGTTGTTAGCACATTTCATTGGGTGTTCTGTTGGAAACAGTGCCGTTTTCTAGGAGCGGGCCGGGGGTTGGGGGGGGGGCTTGTCCGGGGCACAGAAGGGAGGAGAGGCACAAAAGAGGCAGGTGTCAAGCTCACCCCTGCGACCGCGGAGAAGGGCACCCCATAAACACATGCACCTTGATGTGCAGTGATTACGGGAAGCGGGCAACATGCTGGCTGAGATGTCTGGTGGGAAGTCGGGGCCTGGGTGTGTTTTAGGAGAGACTAACGTCCACACAAAGAAATAAAGGTGCGCGCTGTGAGGCCGAGGCTCAGCAGCTCACAGGAACCAAAAGGGTGTCCTTGTCTGCAGATAGCTCGGATCTGCTCCCCTCCATTCGCTGTTCTTTCCCTCTCTCTCATTTTCGCGGCATGATGACACACCTCTGGGAATACACAAGTGCAGTCAGAACACACACAGATTGATGAAGCGCCACCCCTAGTTTTCAGGGGGTAATCAAGTAGCTGATTAATGGCATTGCTGTTTTAGTCTGGTTTTCTTTCTTCAGTGCGCAATGATTATAGCTCATTAAATATTACAAAGCCACATTTATGAGCTGCAAAACATTGCGATTTCTTTGTAAAGAAGGTGAATTGTCTTGGCTGTTCTAAAGGTAAGTATTTTGCTCAACTCGTTGTTACAATAATATCGTTAATAAGTCTGACTTTTCTGATGAGTTTCAATACTGTAGATCTTGTGGTCTTGTGGGCTTGCAGTGGCATCCTTGCATTTGCCAATGTTTGCAGACATGTGTTCCCAGGGAGCGTGACAAGTGCTAGCGGAAGAGCCCTGATGACCCAAGGTGCTGCTGTACATAGGTTTGGAAGAGGTCTCCTGTGCTTTAATGGAGACAGGGCAATACGCAGCCTTAATGTTCAACCACTGGAGCAGAGTGGCAGTGCCCGCAAGGTCACCACACACCATGGTGGAGTGCTGTTGCGATCATACAAATCCCCTGCTAACAATCAAAAGGTGAAAGTAATGCTTCTAATTCAGGGTTCTACAACCTTTGGCTGTCCAGATCTCCTGGACTACAAAATCCCATCAGCTCTAGCCAGCATAGTGAATGGTGAGGGCTCATGGGAGTTGCAGTCAAAAGCATCCGGAGAACCACAGCTGCAGACCCCTGCTCAATTTGCTTACATATAGTGGTTTACATGGCGTGTTGCCCCTCTCTGGGCTGCATAGTTAAAACCAAACCTGGCACTCTTTTATGCACATGTGGATACTCGAGTTGTGCACAGCATTAACAAAACAAGCAATTCCAAAGTCAAAAGGCTTTGTCGGACATGGGTCAAGTGCAGTCTTAAACTCCCCAATTAAGGCCACCATAGGCTATGGTATTCTGAACCATGAGCAAACTCAAGTATTGGAAAAAGGTCTCTCCTTCGTCCCCACAGCAGTGCATGACCCATTCCAAACTAGGATCGAAATTGCTCAACTAGACCGGAAGATCTGATTAAAACAATTATTCAGTGACAAAGAGCTTGAAAAAAAACTCAGAGTGCAACAGACTTACACAATAAGTCCACATTCAACCCCCGATATCAGGAATCGGTACAGAAACCATCACCTTTGAAAAGGCCCTTCTGAAAAAACAAGATGATTTAGAATCTAATCAACATCAGGGCTTCTCCAACTTCCCCCAGAGAGACAAGATCGTACTGTTACCCCTAACAGATGATGAACGTATAATCAGACCAGCAAACTGTAATTATGAACATTGAAGACTACCGTCAGATGGCCAAAACTTTATTAGATGATCAAAGTAGGTATAGATGACTTGGCAGTGACCCAACACCCAAGATAAAACATCTATTTGATCTTGTTGTAGAGGAAGCACTCCATGAGGGGTACATTTGTCGAAAAGAATATTCATTTCTAATCCCCTCTCACCCCAAATGCCCAGCTTTCTATGCACTCCCCAAAGTGCATAAAGGACTGCATCCTCCACCAGGACAACCAATAGAGTCTGGAATAGGATCCATTCTGGAACCCCTTTCTCAGTTTGTGAATTATTCCCTAAAGCATGAAGTGGTAAAAATGATGTTGCACCTTAAGGACACAACAACAGTCCTACAGATTACAAAAGAACGTTGATTCAACCCTGCAACACAATTCCTTGTGACCCTCGACATTGAGGTATTGTATACAAAAATCCCCCAGGATGAAACACTCCTGGTCATTGACCGAATCCTGAGGGAAAAGGATCCACCATTTGAGACCCCAGCCATCTTTGTCATGCAACTAGCTGAGATAGCTCTGACGAAGAACTTTTTCATTTATGAAAAGGATTTCTATGAACAAATCTCAGGCACCGCTATGGGGGCGATCTTTGTGCCCAGTCTAGCAAATGTATATGCTGCAGAGTTGGAAAAAGTTACCATCTCCAATACTGATAATCCATTTAAGGACAACATCAACATTTGGCCAAGATAAATTGATGCTATCCTTATGGTTTTTGAAGATACAGAGGAACACCTGCAAACATTCCTGCTCTTGCTCAATGACCAGAATTAATTCCTCAATATTATCAGGACATGGAGCCATTCACTCAATTTTTTAGATCTTGTCTTACCGGAAAAGGAGAGGGGATTACCTCAATGGTATACCTCAAACCCACTGCTAGGAATTCCTTCCTCAAATTTCAAAGTTGCCATCCACAAAACCTTAGGCAAAACTTTCCCTTTGATCAATTCCTCCATTACAGAAGGAACTGTTCATCCTTACAGGATTATGATGCACACGCTGCTGACCTGGTGAAAAAACTGCACTCACAGAGATACCCCAAGAAAGTAGTATGTCATGCTTGTAAACGAGACAGACGCATCCCCAGACATATTATGCTGGAACAACACACAGCCAGGAGACATACCTCTGACAATATCACAGCTGTTGTGAGCTACTCCCCCTTAACTAATCGCATCAAGCAGAACATTTTGAAACTGTGGCCCATCCTGAATGTTGGCACCCCCACCATCCTGAGTCCCAGATTTGCCATCAAACAGAGATGAAATCTCTTAGACTCTCTGGTCTCCACATACGAGGACACAACAAGTGACACTCAAAACACTTTATCAATCAACCGGGACGAACAGGACATGCGCCATATGGACATTCTGTAGTATGTTCCCAAACACAACAAAGTATTCGGTCGACACAGGGTGGCATTATCCTTGGGCACAAAAAAGTCACCAAATTTAATACCAGTTTTGGCATTTATCTCATCACATGCCGATGCGATTTAGATAAGTGGGCATGATCACGCGCCCTGTTAAGATCAGAATTGGGGAACATAGGTCGTGCATTCGCACAAGAAAATTGACTGAACCCCTGGTAGAACATTTTGCGTCCCTCAAAAACACACACTCAGAATTTACTTGGACTGAATGTTAGAAATAATTAAAGTCCTACAGCGCGAAGGTGATATTGGGTCTTTCTTGTCCCGGTATTATGTACGCTCTGGAAACAGTGGAGAGCAAATATCTGAGTAAATTAGATCAACTCGACGGGAAGCTCTGGAGACCTGTCCTAGGATTACCTAATGCTGTGCCAATACAAGCAATAAGTTGTGAGTTGGGGCTCATCTCCCTTTTGACTTTGTGGAAAATAGGATGATGTAAACTTTATTTCAGAATAATATCGGGGGATGGGGAGGAAGGAAATCTGCTTAATCTTATAGGAAAAAATAAAAGTGAAGGCAGGTTCAAGAATACTTATATTGTAAGTTTACAAAATACAGTATAACCCTTCCTTGAAGCTTTAGGTTACAAGGATCCTACGGAGAAAGACAACACTGTTTGCATTGTGAAAAATCTAAAGGAAAAAGCATGTATCTGGGATTTGTGTGAAAACCAATCATACCGCTATACTAAGTCACGATACGCTGCTTACGCTCTACAAGGTCTTAAACCTGCCACCCCGAGAGAATATTTGTTAAAAACAGGTAACAGGGCTCTAAGAAGATTCATCTTGCAATTACACCTGAATACCCTCCCTTGTAATGGAGTAACCGGGGCATGGTCAAATATCCCACGAGCAAAAAGACTGTCTAGGCACTGTAAAACAGAGGTGGAGACTGTAAGACACATTCTTACCATGTGTACTAAATTAAAGGAATGATACTACAAAGGGTATGTAAATATAGTTGGGGATCTTCAAATGATTGAATCCGACCAATTCTGGTCAGTTATTTATGACGGAGAGATAAAGGTTTTTATTGGGCCAGCCTTTTACATTTGGAAGCGAGCTATCTGCTAGTTAATTATTTGTAATTGTCTTCTTATTATGTGTTTCTTACCTCCTTTCATGATATCTTTTTACATTGGAAATAACTGTTTGTAATACGTTTGTAAAATGGTTTTAGGATTGAAATGTAATTGTTTTTGTTGATATTTTTTCTGTAGTGTTAAGGTTTCAATTAACCAAATTGCACTTTATACTAATAAAACAAAAAAAAGAAATAATGAAAGTCCTGCAGCGCAGAGGTGATATTGGGTCTTTCTTGTTCAGAAGAGAACAATTATGGATATTTTGACTTTAGACTGATTCAACAGGTCTGAATGAACACACTAATTGGCAGACTTTAGGCAAGTGTTTCAACCGTAGGTCTTTATCAAGGCCCCTAAATATCACAGTGACCACCCATCTTGTTTCCTGTAGCCTTCCAGGCTCCCTTGTGGCTATCCAGTATCCTTAGTCAAGGACCAGCACCCATCTAAAACTCTGCCTTAATAAAGACCTACAGTCGAAACACGTGTTGGCTTTCCTCATGTGACAAAGCACTACCACTGGCCATTACGTGCCGATTAAATGAAGACTAAACACACAATCAAGTGTCTTGACCGCCCATTTACCGCCCATTTACCAAAATCAACCAGATTTGGGCAATTTTCTCACAGATCCAGTGCCAATACTAACAGGGTTTCAACTACCTCTCTTACCTCCACATATGGGAATCTGTGAGCTTGTCCCACTGGAACCTTGTATACTGCAACAGGAAGAAGACCGGCTTTTTGAGAACCAGACCAGCGCAGGTGACCACTTTTCCTATAAGCTCACAACCACCAATTCCATATCGTATTAAAACCAATCAAGCTACCTCAGAGACAGACCAAGGCTGCATAGTCAGTAGATGCTGAAAAAACAGCTTTGTGTGAGGAATAAGGAGGAGTCTATTGGCCTGGGATCAAGGATGCTACTTAAAGAATAATTGCAAGACACAAGGGGAGTCAAACTGATAAGCCATGTACTTAAGACATATTTCTCTTCGATTAAGTAAAGAAGAAAACATCTGCAGGAGCCAAGTATTTGACAATTAAAGATGCAAAAGGCCTATGTAAGACAGAGTGAGCAAGTCTCTAGAGGCCGAGAGGAGTAATGACACCCAACATAATTGAATCAAATAGCAGTAAATAGAAGGTCGAAATGGGAAAATTCAGGGTCTCCTCACACGTGAATCAGAGGTCGAAAGCAAGGGCTATTCATTAAGCTTCAGATTAAGATACCTACAGTCCTTTAAAAGACCCAGAATGAAGAACAGGCTTCAAGGTCAACTACAAAGGAGAAGCCTTGGCTTGGGGCGGACCGATGAGAGATGATGGACTAATTGGGGAAAGTAGGGAGTAGTCTGATGTTACTCTTGGTCCAAGGTTGGGAAAGCATCCCAACCAATCAGAGGGTCTATATAGCCACAAGCTATACAATTTTGCAAAGACCAATCCGCCACCATTATTCTGCTATAATCAGTATTTTACATATTTAGAGGTGGTTCATGGCATGACTAACAGATAAGGGGCAGCCAATGGTGTTATTAATACTTAGACATACTATAGGTACATATGTTCCCTAAACCAAACCCTCCTTCAATAGGTTTTACAGTTTGCCACGTAGGATGACATCATAAATGATGTGTATTGAGGTATACAATCTTTGTATAATCAAATTTGCTTGTGAGTGTGTGAATTTCAGCTTGTTGTATGCCAGATTGCCCTACTTTATTTTATTCTAATAATAAAGTAGTGCTTTGCCATATTCTTTGAGTCTGTCCGGTTATTTGGGTCTGAGATTGTTATTGGTAATTCCATCCAGCACATGAGATGCTTCAAGGTGCTAGAGCACAGTGTGGTATGGGGACTGAGAAGGAGGGAACATGATGTAATGTTATGTCAATTGTTGGAAGATGGTAGGTCGACAGGGAGCATGGCGTTATACCATATTAGTTGCTGGAAGTTGGTAGGAGGGAATGAGGGACAGGCAGCATGTTGCTATGCCATGATAGCTGCATGAAGATGGAGGTGTGGTATGGGGACGGGGAAGGCGAGAACATGATGTAATGTTATGTCAATTGTTGGAAGATGGTAGGCCGACAGGGAATATGGCGTTATACCATATTAGTTGCTGAAAGTTGGTAGGAGGGAATGAGGGACAGGCAGCATGTTGCTATGCCATGATAGCTGCATGAAGATGGAGGTGTGGTATGGGGACGGGGAAGGCGGGAACATGATGTAATATTATGTCAATTGTTGGAAGATGGTAGGCCGAAAGGGAACATGGCGTTATACCATATTAGTTGCTGGAAGTTGGTAGGAGGGAATGAGGGACAGGCAGCATGTTGCTATGCCATGATAGCTGCATGAAGATGGAGGTGTGGTATGGGGACGGGGAAGGCGGGAACATGATGTAATATTATGTCAATTGTTGGAAGATGGTAGGCCGAAAGGGAACATGGCGTTATACCATATTAGTTGCTGGAAGTTGGTAGGAGGGAATGAGGGACAGGCAGCATGTTGCTATGCCATGATAGCTGCATGAAGATGGAGGTGTGTTATGGGGACGGGGAAGGCGGGAACATGATGTAATATTATGTCAATTGTTGGAAGATGGTAGGCCGACAGGGAACATGGCGTTATACCATATTAGTTACTGGAAGTTGGTAGGAGGGAATGAGGGACAGGCAGCATGTTGCTATGCCATGATAGCTGCATGAAGATGGAGGTGTGGTATGGGGACAGGGAAGGAGGGAACCTGATGTAATGTTATGTTAATCGTTGGGAAATGGTAGGCCGGCAGGGGAACATGGATAGGTAGGAGGGGATGAGGGACAGGCAGCATGTTGCTATGCCAAGATAGCTTTGTACATATGGAGGTGTGGTACAGGGAAGGAGGGAACATGATGTAATATTAAGCTATGTCAGTTGGAGGAAGATGGTAGACAGCTGGAACATGGTGTCATACCATGTTAGTTGCTGAAGGGGTAAGAGAGTGAAGTTGGTGTTATGTCACATTAGTTGCAGGAACATGGCAGGAGGGTATGGAGGAAAGGGTTTGCCTAATACCACGCTAGTTGCTCATGTAGATCTTTTTAGGTGTTACGGCCACATTAGAGCCCCTAATGAGCACAGATGGGAAAGAAGGAGAGAAGGTGATAGGGTTTGGGGTAGAGGGACAGATGTAACATGATGCTGGGCCCTGTCACTTGCGTGTGATGCTTTGCCCACTTTCAGGCAATCAAAGCACTCAGATGGAACTAATGGGAGGAGACGAGGACATAAGAAAGGGAGACTGGGATGGGCCCCTACTGGATTCAAGAGCAATGAAGACATGTAAGAAGATGCCTCCTGGAGCCCCAGTTTTTTAATGTTTAAGGTCTAGATCACGGATCTCCCACAAAGACTTGCAAATGTAGGGCCTGTCCGTCAAAACAGGTAAAGCACAGGTCCCTTGTTGTGTTACAATGATTAATGCATGTCCCAAGTCACTCTGCCAAAGATCTCGAACTTGAAGCAAACCCCAGGAAAACTAACATAATATGTTTTGGACCAACCAAAAGTGGACCAGAGTTTGAATAATTTAGGGATGGATGTCCTAATAAATTGTGAAACGAGTACAACTATTTAGGGGAACTGTTAACCGACTGGTGTCTTGGCGGGACCATCAAGATGAGGTAATTGCGGCAGTGCATAGTGCTATAATGGGTTTAAGTTGCTTTCAGCAAAGATTTGATGGCTTTATGTTGTGCTCTCTTATTGAAGTCTCTGAAAGCACAACCTCGGCCATAGCATTGCACGGTCCAGAGGACTGGGCTTTGATATGAGCCTGTGGGTAAAGCATGTGGAATGGAGATGCTGGCTGTACGCCCTGTGCCTACCTGTAGAGGAGCAGGTGAATGCTTTCTCACTAGTTCCCACCCCCTCACCACCAAAATTGGAACAGCAGACAAAGGGATATGGTTGGGACCCTATTTGTAATCCCACTACCGCATTGAGTGTATGAGAGAGGTTATGCGCTCAAAGAGCCATATAGAATGTCCCCTTTCATTGAAGGTGTGGAAGGATGCTGCATGGAAGGATGTTGCCATGCACCTGTGGACATTATGGGGCGCTAAGTGAAATCTGGCAGAGTGACATAATGAAGAAGATATATGAACCTATGCTGAAACGATATGAAAATACTTAAGAGTGACGATGTAACTGAAACACCCAGAGAAATAGGTACATAAAGCTAAAGTAATCATGGAGATAAAGAAGAATGAAGTAACTTGCTGGTTGATAACTGTACACACGCAGTAAGACAAGATAGATGAGACATATATAAGCTTTCTATAGAGTAATATATAATGTGGCAATTATGGCCATGGTAGAAAAGTGGACGCTGGCTCATTTTGAATTCAACCAAGCTACTGCGATGAGTCGAGGTTGGCCTAAAATCAAGGACACTATTTTAAGGAATAATTGCAAGTCACAAGGGGAGTTACCCGGATAAGCCCTCAATGTGAGACATTCCTCTTTGATTAAGGAAGAAGAAAAAAAACTGCAACAGCCAAAGTCTTGGACAATTAAAAGTGAATGAAGTCTATGGAAGTTAATCAAATAGCAGTAAATAAGAGGCTGAAATGGATAAATGTGTGGTCTCTTTACGTGTGAGTCAGAAGTTGAAGACAAGGGCTATTCATTAGAGCCTCAGACGAAGATAGTGGTGTGCTCACACTCCCTCAAACGTTCCAGGACAGTGAGCAGGCTACAAGGTCAACTACAGATGGAAGGTTTTGGTTTAGGGATGACCGATGAGGGGTGATGGATTAATTGGGAGAACTGGGAGTAATCTGATGCAATTCAAAGCACCTAGGTTTAATTTCACGTGCTAGAGAGCCGAAAGTCCAAGGTTGGGATAGTATGCCAGCCAATGAGTGGGTTTAAGGGGAAACCTGCTATGGAATGTTGCATAGACCAATCTGCTGCTACTATGCCCACTATAAATAGTACTATACGTATTTAGAGGTAGTTCAAGGCGTGCCCATCAGATAAGGGCATCCAGTAATATTTTTAGTACTTACATAGTATATATGTTCCCCTAACCAATCCCTTCCTTCAATAAGTTTTATGATTTTCCACATAGGATGACATCATAGATGATGCATATAAGACCTTTGTAATCAAGCTGCTTTGTGAGTGTGCATGCATCAGTCTGATGCCTGTCAGCTGTCCCTGCTTTATTAAATGAGAATAAAGTAGTACATTGCCATATTCCTTGAGTCTGTCTGGTTATTCGGTCCGAGATCTTTATTTGTAATTCCATCTAGCACAAGAGGTGCTTCAAGGTGCTAGAGCACACACCCATCAATCTATCCCCTGACTTTTTCTTGATAGACTTTGGCTTGGCCTCGTAGGGCCCCTAGAGCCACATGTTGTGCCCTAAATCCTCTTGTCGAAATACGTGATGCCTGCCATAACTCTTTCTGGCAGGTTATTAAAGGTGAGCCTATAGGCTAAAAACCTTGGGGTCATCTTAGACTCCACACTCTCCTTCTCTCCTCAGATCTCTGACGTCTCTAAGAAGTCACACTACCAGCTGCACCTCCTCAGAGGTATTCTTCCTTTCCTCTCCTTCCCGCAGAAGTTCACTGTCTCCAGAGCTCTGGTTCTCTCTAGGATGGACTATTGCAACAGCCTCTTTCTAAATCTGCCTGCTTCTACTCTATGCCCTTTGTAACTCATCCAGAACAGGACTGTAAGACTTGTCCTTGGTCTCAAGCCCAGGGATCGTATCTCTCCAGGACTGAAATCTCTGCACTGGCTCCCAGTGGCTCTGAGGATTAAGTTCAAAACCCTCTGCATTGTCCACAAGGCCTTCTGGGGCCTGGGGCCTCAATACCTTCAACTCTCTCTTCCTAAATATCTTCCTTCTCAATCTCTTCGCTCATCCACCTCCAACTCCCTCAGGGCCAGTCGCTTCTCCAAGCATCGAGCTGGTGGTAGATCTCTTTCTTTGGGTGGGGCCTCGCTCTGGAACAGCCTCCCTGCCTCCCTGAAACTTGAGGAGAACCACCTCTGGTTCCGGAAGCACCTCAAAACCTGCCTCTTTGCTTCTGCTTCCTCTCCTCCTCTTCCCTGCTGAATTCCTACTGAATCTGTACTGGTTACCTGGCCACCCTCTGATCTTGGGCCCAGGTCTCCTCCCCCGCCAGTTACACACCTGCACTGCCTCCATGACAACCCCTCCACTTGGAGACTGTTTTCTGTAGCCCTACAGCCCCCCTCCAGCACTTGACACCCGATGTCTACACTTACCCTTGCACTTGCCACCAGCTGGTCTACTTCTCCTATTGTTTATTTATTCTATTATCCCCTGTACTGCACTGTCCCCACCCCCTCCCACTCTGCACTTTTCCTCTTCCCCCTTCCACTGCACTTGCGTGATCTGAATGACACCTTGCCTAGTAGGATTGCTGTCTCTGTCTTCCTTCTGCTCCCCCTCCCTTGCCGTGTGGCGCCTTGAAACACTTGTGTATATGCGGGTTATAAATGCCATATCATATCATAGCCCGTGGCAGGGCAAGAAAGTAGTGGGTTGTGCATCAGCGCTTTACAAACCTAACCCAGAGGAAACCCTGCATTTTGGATTCGTCCACGACCAATAAAAAACTATTCAAGATCTGAAAAAAGAAGTCATCAATACGCACGTGAGCTTTTCAGGGAAGTGGCAAAGAGCGCCGGGGTTTGTGACAGCCTTGCTACCACACATAGAATCTGCAAAATGTGCGGACATGTTTCCACGTGCTATTACAAGCGGCTCTTATATGAGGAGAATGCCATGTATACATGCGACATTACGGAGGACTGGCATGGAATATATTGCGTGGCCAGGGAAGCCGCAGCCGGGAAAGCCTGCTTGCAGAGCCGGCCTTAGGTGGGGGCGAGCCGGGCGACCGCCCGGGGTGCCATGCCCCCCAGGGCGCCTTCCCCCCCACCCCCCTCACCCCCAACGCCAGCTCAGAGGAGTCTTTCAAGGGCTCCCCTGAGCTGGCGTTGTGGGAGAAGGCGCAGCAGGTGCCCTTTTACTGTAAATTGTGCCTGCGGCTTGCATTTAAATGCGCCCCTCTGCCGCGGGCACTTTTCACCAGAAAGGGCACCATTAGCCCCACGCCAGCTCCGGGGAGTCTTTCAAGGGCTCCCCAGAGCTGGCTTGGTGACAGAAGGCGTGGCAGGCGCCTCGTTGCCATTGAATGAACCCGAGGCGGCGGGCTCATTCAATGGTAATGGGGTGCTAACGCGCCCTATTTAACCTCGCTAAAGCGAGGAGGTTAAAAAAAGAATAAAAAAAAAAGTGGCCCCTCCTGGCCCCGCCCCCTGTTAACCAGGGGGGCGCTGTGGGCAAGGGGGGGCGCCAATTCGCCCAGGGCTCTGCTGCCCTTAAGGCCGGCCCTGCCTGCTTGCCATAGTGGTAGTAGAGTGTGAGATCACGGCACAGCAAAATGCTTTTAAAGATTTAGAAGCAGGTGCTGTGGCGTAGGAGAATGCCACCCCTCAGGACGTTATGCAGCGGAATAACATGGGCGTTCTTCTGGCTGGTACTCGATTTTTAGGGGCCATCAAAGGAAAACATTTTAATTGTGTAGGATTTTGAACATGTTATGACTGGAAATTAATTATTGATTTAGTTGGACTCAGGAAAATGAACGTTTGTGTTTTATGCGTATAAACATCGATAATGCTATTAGCTATGAAAGGTTTGTACAAATCCATTAAGTCACTTAAACATGGTTAAGAATTCTTAGAGATTTCCATACGCTTTTGAAGGTGCCGGCATGCAAAATGCATATTTTACTTACTTTATTTATCAGGAGGACTCCCCACTTAAGAGTATAACTCATAAAAACATAGGAACAAGTCATTAACAATCTCAGCAAGTAAAGGGGAACAGAAACCATGGCTCCTACAGTGGAGCCGGGCTGGCAGAAGGAGGGCAGGTGGGCTATCATTCACCGTCTTGCATGTCTGACTGTGCAGCAACCGAGCGCTGTGCAACAAGGTCATGCAGTGACAGGGTGCAATAATATGGATACGATTAGGCTATGCTATTAAGGGCCCACTTGGAAGGGCATGGAGAGGGTACAGGGGGTGGCAGGCAGGGGGTGCAGGTTAGAAGGGGAAAGGCGGGCCCAGTCTTGAGTCATTTGTTGGTGGATCTGCAGCTGGGCCCTCTTGAGTCTCGCATGATGTAATGTGCATCAGTGACTCCATCCCTTGCCTTTTTCTGCTACATTCTTTGCTTTCCAGAAAAAAAATGTTTTTCAGCACTCCATTATAGCATTTCTCAAAAATACCTCACTTGACAAAACCAATCGGCAAAGTGTCATGCACGGGGTCTTTTATGTCAATGACGCCACAAGACATGACCACCCTGTGGTCGCAGAGGCCATGCAGCTGCCTGTGAACCCAGTCCCATTTTTAAATCATGCTTTGCTGTTAAGGCGACCAAAGAAAGTATAATTGGGGGTTCGGAAATGAAAACGTTCTAAAATATCAACACTTTTGAAAATGAGGGACTTAAAAAAAACAAGGTTTTTCAGTGATTATACATGCCTGTATTTGTTGGGGAAGTGCATAGTAAAACATTTTAGGATCAGAAAATACATAACTTCAAGAAAACTAAATAGAATTACGAATTTAGGCCGGTGTCACTGTTCTATTTTAACAAAAAAAAGTCTTCCCATTATTAATATGAAACACAATAAAAAATAATAATAAAAACATTGGACAACTCTGCAGGGGGGACTCTATAAAGTTGCAACTCTAGCGAATCACTGCTGAGGTTGAAAACAGACATCTTGGTACTTTCTTCTGCCTTTTCCAGTCCCAAAGACACTCTAGCGCCACCTACGACATACACAATGTACCTACAACTGAGGCAGGCCACACCTTTATTTTGCTTAATCTTTCATTTGGTGCTGACAAAAGTAATTTGCAAAGAATGAAAAAACATTGAATGTAGCAGACGAAGGCAAGGGAGGGGGTCACTGATGAAGACCCGGGCACATAACAGTGCTGGCAGGAAGCTCAGATGTTGTGGCTAACAGTTGGGTAACCATGGTTTGAGGGGAAAAAAGATGTACAATTTAGTGAGGGGTTACTTTCCATAAAACCATTACTATGTTTTAAAAGTACTCATGCAGAAAGGTTCAGAAGCATTTAGTGGAGGGGTATAGGGCAAGGGTAGAGACGCTCCACGCTCCTCTCTACACCTTGCCCCGTTAGGGACAAATGCTTAATTTCTTTAAGTTTTCTGGTTTTGGGGGTCTGACTCTAGCTAGAGACAGCTGGGCCTCCTCGTCAGGTTTTGTCTGTCTGTGGTGGTAATATTGAATGATCACACCTGAAGCTAATGTTGGAACTGATTGGACTCAAGGCATAGGGCAATGACTTGGGCAATGGCAAGGGACATTACAGGAGATGACATCATGGGATAATTCCTACAGCATGCAGAATCATCTTGTGCATGTCCCGGTGTTCTAGGCCTTACCTTTGGGCCAGGCGCCCAATACAAATAAACAAAATACAAATACAAATTACCACACAACCTTGAAATGTCATTGAACACCACAGACTTGAAGGAATTCACCTTTTAATCTCAAAACATACCAGGGGTTACCCTTTCTGTTGGTGCTGATTGTGGCATTTGAAAGACCCCTTAGCTCCAACCCACCACCTCCATATCTCCTCCAGCTCCATAGGGCCCTGCTGCAGGGCAGTGAATGGAAATGGAGAGGGAATACGGACAGGAGAGAGAGGGAGAAAGGAGCAGGGAACATGAACACTGATGTGGCAGGAGGGTGAAGAGTGGAGGAGGGCAGAAACGTGAGGGGGAGATTGAGAGAGAGGGAAGGCAAGAGATGAGGTGATTGAAGGGAGCCAGGTAAAGGTAAAAGGGTGAATGGGTTTAGAGAATGAATGGCAGGAGATAGGGGTCAATAGTTAATTAGGCAAAAGAGTGAGGGCAAATGCAGGGCAAAGAAGATGAAAGGGAGGGAAATAGAGAGCAGGGGCTTCAGGAATGTAAGGAGAACAGGGAATAATGAAGGTCTAAAGAGTCAGGGAGAAATGAAGAGCGAGGGAGGGCAGGAGAAAGGGAGGGGAGGGAGGCAAGTGAGTGAGGAATGGGGAGTAGAGTAGAGGGGCAGCAATGCAGGCAAATGGTGTGTGATGTGGGTAAACGACAGAGCGAAAAAATTAGTCAAGGAAGGCAGGTGAGAATAGCAGCAAAATGAGGGAGAGAAGGATCTTTATAGCAATGAACCTTTGGCCGAAGTGGAGAAAGAAAAAGGCAGGCGGATCAAGGGAAAGAACAGGGGACGGCATAGTGTTCAAAAAGAGCAAGAAAAAGTGGGATAGTAGGGGAAATTGCTAGTAAGGAAAGAAGAGGGGGACACAAAGAATGCTGTATGGGAGAAAAGGAAGCGGGAGGGAAAGGAGTAAAAGGGGGGCCTATTTGTGATGCGAGGTTAGCGGTTACTTGCCCTATCTGCCCACCTATACACAGTCACAGCTGCAATAGATAAACAAACCGGGAAATCATTAAAATGCAGCCACTTAGATAAGGTTTTATTGAAATAGGCCACAAAGATCCACGTGGTTGATGAAAATCCCCTTTGTGTGGGTTTACTGTGTTCACCTTATACCAAGTTGGCAGCTAAACAAGCCCAGATGAAACCCATGGCCAGGGAACAGGTCTGGGTGTGTATGCAGGGTGGACAACCATCCCACATTTTGCAGGACTGTCCCATTTGCATTGGCCATTTCCTGTGTATCGCACACAGCCGGCTCGGGACAGGAATAAAGCCTTGATGTTCTTCTCTGAAGCAGAATCAGCCGTCCAAAGCCTTCCCTTTTCATGTGACAGTTAAAAGCACAGGGAAGCACAGCACCTTTCCCACTGCCCCCCAGAATCCAGAATCCCTGGGTTCAGCTTTGTCTCAACCTCATTTCAATACACCGATTAGACGTTGATGACCCAGGCACAGGGGTGCATGGGTAAGAATTACTGTGCCTTAGATGGTGCAATTGGTGGGCAATATTACATGGGGCTAGGGGGTATAACGTTGCATGCTGTGTAAAATAATGGCTAAAGCAGATGACCTGATATTAAATTCTCTTTCACTATGAATACCTTTTTAAACACCAAATTATATTGTTTCTAGGTCCACATTCGTTTGCAGGCTGCTACTGCAATCATGTACTCAGGGTGGTGAAAATAAAGCTATGCATATATCTTTTTGCTTGAGCTATTTCTATAAAAAAAAAAGTATATAATGTCAGGTTGCTTTCTTATATTATTTGTGTACTTTGCAAGGCATTGATAGAAAAACAAATCATTTTGTTTTTGGAAACCCACCCACCATATAAAATATTCATGTGACCTATATGTGGTCAAGTGCTTAACTGACAGCCTGGGTCCAAATACTGATTCACCACTTTAACAAAAGATGTGATCCTGGGCAAATCATTTAATCTCACTGTGCCTGATCATCTGACATTGTGGGCCTGATTCACAGAAGCGTTTTATAATGGTGCATTCCCATTGGAAAACGATCTATGAATCAGGTCCTCTGTGTAACTTGAAGTGATTTATGTTCCAATTTTTCCTATGAAGAAAAACCTTCATGATTTATTAAACTATTGAGTTGTTGCATATTAATGATAATGACTATTTATATATTGCACAGCATATTATTCTCCTGGCTTACACATGAAAACATCTTTAAACGTCTTTAGCAATAGTGTTCTAGAATACTGAAGACTGATGTCACTGCTTCTAATGTTATTTACTTTGATGTCTCTTCTGATCCTGGCAATCCATATTGTGCAAATTAGGGCTCTGCATATCTTTTTCTGGACAGGCCTGTAAGCCAAATTAGAACATGCCAGTGCTTTTCTGTTGTTCTGTGTGTGTGTTCAAGAGCCTCAGCTGCCCCTGTTTTGACTACTACACAGCAACATATTTCTTTCATGGCATTAAATGTGCACTTTGCCTTATCCGCATGTTACAGGCTGCCCTTTGCTGCCCGCTGTCACCTTAATTGAAGACTTTAAATGTGTGCTTTGCAGCAAGGTATACATTGTCTTTGATAGCATCCAGCAGTGTTATCACCTCTTTCCCTTTTACTCTGGTTTCACACGAGTTAGCACCTTGCTGAGAGAGCAATTACTAACTTTTCAGTGGCTGTTTAGTGTTTCAGCTCCCCTCTGGCTGCCTGCCCCGTGAGACTACAGAGCATTCCTTTGCATTCATTCTTATTTAAGCAACCCAAGGGTGCCACAGACTGTCTTCACCCTGCCCCCTTATAACCTCCATTTAACTGTAGGCAAGGGGGCCCAATTATATTGTAATGGGCCCCTACAAGCCCTGACAAATGTTTAGTCGGGCCCTGTGAGTGATCGCTAAGACTGCTCTTTGTTATGAGGATGTGTTGTGGCTGATGTGATGAGAGTGGGATGGTGTTGGACCAGGACACAGCAGGGCCCGCTCACCCGCTTGCCCTTTGTCTGTCACCAGAGTGTTAAATTCGCCTCTTCTCTCCACCCTCACTCCTGCTGACTTCAGTGCTCTTCCTTTGGAGGGAGAAGGCTGCCATTAAAAGTTGCTTTGGGGTCTTGGAGCTGGCAATGGAGAGGGGCTTGATAACAGAGTGCAAGCAGGAATCTTAAAAAGTCCTGCCTGCTATCTAGGAGAGATTGAAGGCAGCTGGGACCTGCGCTGGTAACTATAGTAGGAAAACCCTATTTCTGGGATGATACTGCTGTCCTATTGCCCAGATGGCCCTTAAACATCTCTGCACCCATCCTCTGGGCTGCCTTGTTTACAAGGAAGTATATGTGTAAAGCAGATGTTGAAAAGGGATACATTTCTTGTGGGGCCCCAACAGGCCCCTAGAAATTAGTTCTGGTAGCCAATTGGGGCCTGCAGGTAACTGACTTGCTTATCGTGTATGTGTCGGTGTTCAGAGAACGAGGTCATTGCTACAAGAGATGTAAAATGATGGCCAAATATAGATAAAAAGGGGCGATACTCAAGATTTCCTGACAATCAAATGATCAGGGAGCACTCATGGACAGAGATTATGAGTGCACATTGTTATCCGGATGCTTTCAAAGCAGGGCTTGCATTATCTTCTATTCAGAGATGGCTCAAGGAGCGATCAAGTGGTGGCGTCGCACACGGGTGCAGCAAAAAAAGGGTGCCAGCTAATTTATCTTAGTGAGTGTGGCGTGTGACCCTCCCAAGTGTGTTGCCCTATTAAGGGAATGTGTCCCTCCCCTCTGTATTGCCCTTTGAACATGGCGCCTATGCAGACACGTGCACCAGAACGGCTGCAGACTCCCAAAGAGGAACGACTGAGTCTGTCTCTCATTCATGTAGGCCTACAGGCCCCCGCCGAGTGAGCACGGGCCTGCAGGCCATGTTGCCGTGGGACCCTCGTGCCAGGACGGCAGCAGAGGTCCGCATGGTTGTGGGCATGGTTTGCTCTGCCCCCACTCCCAGATGGTGCTGATGCCCCATAGCACCCTGGGGCCTGCTGGATGCCCCTAGTAGCCCCTCCCCTCCTACAACAGTGAGTGACATTCTCTGTCACTCACTGGAACAGACTAATCAATGTTTCTGCTGGACGCAGGGGGCCAGGGGCTCACTCCGAATCTGAGCACCGCCTGCAGTCCAAGAGATGGTGGTGGGGTGGCGTGGCAGTAAAGACGGTGCCTATGCTATGATGCTGCGTGCCTCAGGCACGTGTGAGGCGTGCAGCTGCGACCAACGACGAGCAGCATCACAGTGAGTGAAAGAGCAGCTACGTGTGACCCAGCCTGGGTCCAGACCATCACCATAATCATGCCAATTTGATGGTCACTGAGGCCTACGCGCATGTGGGCACTACTGCACTGGGCATTCAAGTCCCGGGTGGCGAGCCAGTGCTGGCACTGCAGTGAATCTGAATCAGTCACTGACCCTCCCTACCAGTCCCTTCCTACAGGCCCTGGCAGCAGGGACCGTGGCTCACGTACCCGCCGCTTCCCAGGGCAGCTGACTGAGCCAGCCGCAGGTGAGTGAACTGCCAGGCAGCCTGAAGGGCCCAGGGGCTTCTGTGCATCTAGACATCCCCAGTCCCAGAAGTGGAAGTGGAATATAAATCATTGGTACGCGGCACCGTACTACTAGTTTGTTTGCTTTTTACAGAGCGTACCGTTAGTTATTAGCCCGCTTATTAATGCATGCGGACATGAAGAACACAACAAAATATGCTGTTTTTGGCCACCCCAGGGACCAACCAGGCTCCTCTCCATTGTTCACCAACAGTGCCAGCTATTGATTGTCCCCCTCCCAGAACATCTTTGGGCAAACACATGCAGCACCACGGCAACACTGCAGCCCTCCTCCTTTCCAGGGCCGGCCTTAGTGGCAGCAGTGCCCTGGGCGAATTGGCACACCTTCCCGCCCTCCAGACGCGCCCCGAGTCAACAGGTGGAGGGAAGAGGGGGGGGCAGAGCAACACATTTGTTTCCAGCTCCCTGCTCCAGCACCTGGCAGGGAGGTAATAAAAACCGCCTCGCTCCCGTGTCGGAGCGGGGAGGTAATCATCTCAATAGGGTGCTGATTGTTATTAAATGCGCCCCGCCACCGCAGGCAAATTTGCGCCTGCCCCCACTGAGCCAGCTCGGGAGCCCTTGAAAGACTCCCCTGAGCTGGCGTGGTAGGGGGCTAATGGCGCCCTCAGGGGATGGTGCCCCGGGCGGTCGCCCGGCCTGCCCTGCTCTAAGGTCGGCCCTGCTCCTTTCCTTCAACCATCCCACCGCTCCCACGCATCCGGGTTTGGTAGTGTCTAGCGAGGCCGCTGTGTTCGCAATGTGCACAAGATCACTAAAACTAGGTTGCGATGGGGAGCAAGGTACATTTAAACTGTAGCACAGAGAGGGGAAGGGACTTGCCCCAATCACACAATTTTGTGGTTGTGTGCTCGAGCCAGGATTAGAAACTGTGCTCCAGATCCTAAGTGCGGCTACTGAGCCTACTGTGGAGGTGGCTCTTGGAACTTAGAGAGAGAGAGAGAGAGAGAGAGAGAGGGAGGGAGAGAGAGAGAGAGAGAGAGAGAGAGAGAGAGAGAGAGAGAGAGAGAGAGAGAGAGATTGTCACATATGTTACTCACTCATGGACCTGACTAGTCACTCCCTCAAAAAAAAGGTCTCTGCGCTGGCCCTTATGAAATATTGGCATCACATGCTTCCAATCTTTTCCATAGTTCATACAGAAACACTTTTAATACAACACTTTAGAAATTGAATTTTAAAAATATGTGTTTGAGTGAATAAAGCGGGTCATACATAGGCTGAACTGTTCAAAGGCTCTAGAAACGGTCCTGGACGTGTTTTCTTTCTCCCACGCCAATTATAGAATCGGCTCAGGCCGGACATTCAAGCACTGCCACTTTCACAGCTAAGCAGACACACACATCATCCATGGCACTGCAGGTTCTTAAGGTGCTCAGGTTGCAAACACATTTCTTTTATCAGCGGCAAAACCTTTCAAATGCAAGATGGAACATTTCCAACTCAAAGAGCTCGCAAGGCACCAGTTACCTTGCAAATCTGTGATAGTTAAAGTGAGCAACACAAAGGACCATTTTAAAGATTTGTTTATAGCCATGATCTCTACTATCTTGACATGGAAAATATTAATTTGCTTTATGTCACTAATCAAATGTTTTCAACATCATGAATTACAATGAGCCGGAGGTTTGTTGCAGAGAATCTCCATATCTACCCGAGTTTATTACACATCTTTTATTACATGGCTTAAATCACTGAAAGTATGGTGGGGGTTGGCATTATCTTGCATTCTGGGACATACAGTTTAGCATTCAGGATATGAAGATTTAACCACCATGAAATGATTTTGCCTCAACATGTAAGGATTGACATGTTGCCATGTGGCTTTATTATGCAATTTGTGTTTTCTGTTTTCTGTAAGTAAACTCTATAAGACCTTATTAATTACTCTAGGCCTTGAAGTCCACACTATTTGTGCCCAGTAAAGCCTGGTAGGTATGTGGTCATATTCTGTTTGTGAGCATTTGAGAGCAAGCCCATCGGATGGTCCCCAGAGCAGGGTTTCTTTCTGGAGCGATTGTTTACCCATGTAAGGATGGATTAGATAGTGCATAGCATTGGTGGTTAAGCTTCCTCATTCATTATTGCAACGAAAGAGTGTTTCATATCTAAAAGGAGCGTTGATCTGCATGGCTACCATCAGCCAGACGTGAGTCCGTGCGGCTGCCCCGTCTGAGTTGCTGCTGCCTGTCCCTACCAGTGTTGTCAGAACGGTTGGTGGGGGTGGGGGGTGCACCCAGAAATCTCGCACAGGGTGCTGGTAGACCTGGGGCCGGCGCTGCCTCTATTAGCACCCGGGAGAGTGCCTTTGACCAATCAGCTGGCGAAGAAGGTGAGCTGAATTCACCAGTAATCATGTGTGTTCTATCCTGGCCACCTGTGCCTCTTCCACTATGCCCTGCGCCATTTTCCTGCCTTGCGCTGCACCCCACCCCGACCACCTCAACTATCCTCCCTCTCAGCTTCAATCCTGCCCTGCATTTATTGCTTGAGTGCCTTGGGGATGTTTTACCGAGGATCCTACGTCCGCCCACCGGTCTTGGAAATAAAAAGGGTCTATGCCCCTCTACTATTCCCAAACACAGCCATTGTTGTGTAGTTTGTTATTTCGGGATATAGGGGCGCAGACAGCTTCCCTTAAAAAAAAAAAAACTATCAACACACCAGACAAAGGCACCTGGGTGCTAATAGCCATACCCCTGAATGTTACAGCGCCTCGATGCCCCTGGGCTGCCAGTGTGCTTTATAAATTCAAATAAATAAATAAAATAAATATGGGGGTAGGAAGGAGCGATAATGCACCATAGCCCTGGCCATGGCGCTGACTTCTCTTGGGCATACCTTAGACTTGGGCTAGCAGACCATTATCGCCCCAGTTGGCCCCAGGATCTGGGGGGTATCACTATTGCGAAAGGTTCATGGCTAGCCCCAAGTCTGGCCACCTTTTGAATATTCTGCTCAGTTTTGACTGTGAAATTGGAAAATGTTCCGAGTCGACTCACCAAACGAGTTAAAGGAATGGAAAATATGAGTTACAGCGGAAGGCTGCACCCACTGGGGTTTTTTGTTGTTGTTGAGAAATGGAATCTGCCCTGGGATTTGTTTACACGGCTGAAGTGTGCAAATGCGATGCCATCAGGAGTTAGGGGCGAGCGGGTAGGCGAGAACCTGCGACCAGCCATTGAGGTTGCGTGGCAAGTGTTTGGGTCGCTGCCGGACAGGAAGCCTTTTTCTGACAGTGTGAGCAATTCTGAAGCGGAAAAGTTGGGCTTTCTTGCAGCGCCATTACAGATGTTCGGTCTAGGTGAGATGAGCTTTCAGGGAAGCAGGGCATTGGTGGGCACTGGATTAATGCAGGCATTCATAAAAAGGCGGACCCCTACAGGCTTGACATTGCAGGCAATAACCTACTGGTCCACTTTCTACGTCATTACAAGATCAGCAATGGCATACCGACCCAGCGCTCTCTGCCCCTCTCTCTGCATTGCCCCGTCTGTCTCTCACACTCTCTCTTTGCTCTCTTACTCCCCTGTATTCCTCTCTCTTTCAGACCCAGCGCTCTCTGCCCCACTCTCTGCATTGCCCCGTCTGTCTCTCACACTCTCTCTTTGCTCTCTTACTCCCCTGTATTCCTCTCTCTTTCAGACCCAGCGCTCTCTGCCCCACTCTCTGCATTGCCCCGTCTCTCTCTCACACTCTCTCTTTGCTCTCTTACTCCCCTCTATCCCTCTCTCTTTCAGACCCAGCGCTCTCTGCCCCACTCTCTGCATTGCCCCGTCTCTCTCTCAAAACTCTCTCTTTGCTCTCTTACTCCCCTGTATTCCTCTCTCTTTCAGACCCAGCGCTCTCTGCCCCACTCTCTGCATTGCCCCGTCTCTCTCTCACACTCTCTCTTTGCTCTCTTACTCCCCTCTATCCCTCTCTCTTTCAGACCCAGCGCTCTCTGCCCCACTCTCTGCATTGCCCCGTCTCTCTCTCACACTCTCTCTTTGCTCTCTTACTCCCCTCTATCCCTCTCTCTTTCAGACCCAGCGCTCTCTGCCCCACTCTCTGCATTGCCCCGTCTCTCTCTGAAAACTCTCTCTTTGCTCTCTTACTCCACTCTATCCCTCTCTCTTTCAGACGTAGCGCTCTCTGCCCCGCTCTCTGCATTGCCCCGTCTCTCTCTCACACTCTCTCTTTGCTCTCTTACTCCCCTCTATCCCTCTCTCTTTCGAACCTAGCACTCTCTGCCCCGCTCTCTGCATTGCCCCGTCTCTCTCTCTCACACTCTCTCTTTGCTCTCTTACTCCCCTCTATCCCTCTCTCTTTCAGACCCAGCGCTCTCTGCCCCGCTCTCTGCATTGCCCCGTCTCTCTCTCAAAACTCTCTCTTTGCTCTCTTACTTCCCTCTATCCCTCTCTCTTTCAGACCTAGCGCTCTCTGCCCCGCTCTCTGCATTGCCCCGTCTCTCTCTCACACTCTCTCTTTGCTCTCTTACTCCCCTCTATCCCACTCTCTTTCAGACCTAGCGCTCTCTACCCCACTCTCTGCATTGCCCCGTCTCTCTCTCACACACTCTCTTTGCTCTCTTACTCCCCTCTATCCCTCTCTCTTTCAGACCTAGCGGTCTCTGCCCCACTCTCTGCATTGCCCCATCTCTCTCTCAAAACTCTCTTTGCTCTCTTACTCCCCTCTATCCCTCTCTCTTTCAGACCTAGCGCTCACTGCCCCGCTCTCTGCATTGCCCCGTCTCCCTCTCACACTCTCTCTTTGCTCACTTACTCCCCTCTATCCCTCTCTCTTTCAGACCTAGCGCTCTCTGCCCCACTCTCTGCATTGCCCCGTCTCTCTCTCACACACTCTCTTTGCTCTCTTACTCTCCTCTATCCCTCTCTCTTTCAGACCCAACGCTCTCTGCTCCACTCTCTGCATTGCCCCGTCTCTCTCTCACACTCTCTCTTTGCTCTCTTACTCCCCTCTATCCCTCTCTCTTTCAGACCTAGCGCTCTCTGCCCCACTCTCTGTATTCCCCCATCCCTCTCTCACACACTCTCTTTGCTCTCTTACTCCCCTCTATCCCTCTCTCTTTCAGACCCAGCGCTCTCTGCCCCACTCTCTGCATTGCCCCGTCTCTCTCTCACACTCTCTCTTTGCTCTCTTACTCCCCTCTATCCCTCTCTCTTTCAGACCCAGCGCTCTCTGCTCCACTCTCTGCATTGCCCAGTCTCTCTCTCACACTCTCTCTTTGCTCTCTTACTCCCCTCTATCCCTCTCTCTTTCAGACCCAGCGCTCTCTGCCCCACTCTCTGCATTGCCCCGTCTCTCTCTCACACTCTCTCTTTGCTCTCTTACTCCCCTCTATCCCTCTCTCTTTCAGACCCAGCGCTCTCTGCCCCACCATCTGCATTGCCCCATCTCTCTCTCACACTCTCTCTTTGCTCTCTTACTCCCCTCTATCCCTCTCTCTTTCAGTATCACGCTCCCTGTTTCTCTCTGACTCCCTCCATCTCTCTCTGGGTGGGTGGGAGTCATGTAGTTGGGTGAGTGTTTGCTATAGTCACCCCAGTCTTTGCTGGCAGTTGCACAACGAGAGAAAACAAAAGCAGATACCTTTGAGTCTACCCTTATTCAATTGTACTAGTACTGTGAGCTGTTTCTTTTTACCGTTTTGCAGTGTTTATTTGTAATGATCATAATAAGCATATTACCCTTGTCTTACTGAGTAAAGCACATGGTCAAAACCTAGAATAATCATGTCAGTTGGTTTCTGATAGAAGTTTATCAGAGTTGAAGTCATACAACTAAAATAACATGCGCAAAGCCAAATTCCCCAACCCAATTCTGAGGATTGTCCATACTGACCGTACACACCCACATATATATACACTACATGTCTCATCCTCACGTTTGACAGTCAAGCCGCGATGATCAGACAAATACTGCAAAGACATTGGAAGATGTTATTAGCAGATGAGGACCTCTCCAGCAGTTTGAACAAAAACCCAGACATCAGTGTATTAAAGACACACTAGTGCAGAGTTTTATGACTAAAGAGGAAGACAAAAACTCGGGGACCTGGCTCTTTAACCAAAAGAAGGGCTTTTGTAAATGCATGAAGTGCAATATGTGTAAATATGCCAAAAACTGTTCATCATTTCAACATCCAATAACGGGGAGCGCCATCTCCATCTCGGATAGTGAAGCGGATTAGGTGGTGTACGTCCTGTCATGTGCCTGCCAAAAATGGTATATTGGCAGCACAAAGTATACATTAAAGATCAGGGTCCAACAGCATGTATGGGCCATTTTAAATAATGACTCCAATGACCCCATGGGTAAACACTTCATAGACTGCCACAAGAACAATATGGAAAGTTTCGGCTTCTTCGGCATTCATAGGGTTGCACCTGGACCACGGGGAGGCAATAGAGAGCAAATGCTTCGGCAAAAAGAAACTCGCTGCATCCTCGATTTTGAAAGCAAATACCCGAATGGTTACAAAATTGATGAAGAACTGTATACTTTCATAGGACAATGATACGTTTCTGTCAGCGTTAACCAACTCTTCTTTGATCCGCAATGGGTCCCCTCCTCCTCACCTGTATCAAGGTCTTCCTGTTGAGGTTTTTGTAGTTTCCTTTCCCATAAACTCTTTTCTTTGTAAGTGGATATGGCTTGCCATGAAATGAAGCCACAGTGGAAGCTTATCCCAGCAACCAGGTGACCCCTTTCTGGAACACAACCGGTACAGGGGAAAAAGTCCAAAGGCATAAAAAACCCGTTGGAAGGTTCAGGTTACTCTTTAAACCGTAGACGTAGATATAGAATAGTTGTTTGCAGGAGAAGTTGAAGCCCAAGCTGCCGCGTAAGGAGTGGCGGCGGTAAGTATAACTGAAGGGAGGCAGAAGGGAGGAGTCGACCAAAAAGGTAAAGATAAGTATAATAGGAGTGGAGTAGCAAGTAGTACCGGAATAGGTAGACATGGGAAAAGAAGCCAGGAAGAGAGGAAAGCGAAGGCATGAATGAGGCTGGTATACTCCAACAGAGACAGACAGAAAGAAGAAGAAGAAAAGCAAAGCCGCCGGGGCCGGGGAAGTAAGAGGGAGAGAAGCGTACCGTGTGTACGAGTAGAGGAAAACTCCAGCGAAACAGCCCGACAGAGGAAAGCGAAAACACCAAGCCTGGGGTTGCAACGCATTGCCCGCCGGGAGGAAAGGAAACAAGTACCTCCCGGCGGACAGGCTTGCAACAACTAGACCACTGCAGCGCGCTGTCGGAAAAAGTGATGGCGCAAGCAATGGCCGCTTATCCGCCAACGATCCCACAGGCATCTTCCCAAACGGGGCATGACAGTTTCCGATTATTAATCTGCTCCCCTAATCAATTGAGTTGTGCTGCAAATGAAAGATATTCAGGTTTCTTTTTGAAATAATGAGATTTGAAGATTTATAGCTCACTGATAATAATGTAATGCAATGCTATGTGCTTTTACTCAGAATCTTAACTTTTAATCTTCCCCTCTGGGTGGTGGTTTCCTTGACCTTTTGTTGATTGTTGGTTAACAGGCACATTAATGTGTCTGTGCTGTCCAGGTGAGATTGTGTTAGACTATGACAAGGTCAAGCAATTACGGATAAGTTGTGTGTGTATATTATAGACAAAATAAAAAAAAAAACTGGTTATTATCTTGCAGGCGAGCAGACATTGTGAGAGACTAATATTGAATACTATGCATTTCTCTCTGCACACATGTCTGCGCAGCCTCGATTTAGAGATATATATGAGAGGCGCTGAGTCAATTATAACCTCAAATGCCCATTGTTTCGAAAATATTGTGTGATGTAAGGCCGGCTATGTAATGAGGATATATGCAGGTGGTACAAATGGCATTTGACTGGGTACTACAAACATGAAATAGTAGACTTTATACATTATGGGCATACTCTATGTGACAAAGTGATATACAGTACATTCAAACTTTATTTTACGTGCCCAACAGTATTACTGCGGGAGAAAATGCATTTTAATATACTCTAATATGCTCTGAAAAGCACTATGCACTTTATATTGATCTGTTTACATTTAAAATGCTGCTGGCATGTGGCACTTTTAAAATGAAGTAATAGGTAGCACTATGGACTTGGCAGTCACTTGGCTGCTTTTAAGCCTGCTGCTAGCACTTTGCACTTTAATAACGTAGGAGTATGCAGTATTGATATAAAAGGCTGCCAGCAGCTTTGCATTTTAATAATGCTGAAGCACGCAGTATTGACATACAAGTATGGTAGGCACAAAATACTCTATATTGGCTTGTATATAATTCACAGAAAAGGCAAAGATATCACGGAAAAGTAATATGCCTTACACCTCCACTGACAGCTAAAGGATGAATGTTGGGGATAAACACACATATGAGTAACCAGATTAAAATGGCTGACATACACACATACAAAAAACGGGAGGAATAAGTCCTCTTTTTACCTCTGATGTAGTCACACACCAGATATTTTAATGTGCACATTTCTACGGGAGACTAGTTTTGAACAAGCGGCGAGGTAGCTGTGAAACGCGTCAACGCCACCATAATTGGGTGCTACACTATGGAAGTGCCATACCTTATGGCTTTTAATTTTTGAATGCTGTGTTATTTTTTTCCACAAGATGTCCAATAAAGGAAGTATGTTTTTGAATCGAGGTGGATCCTGATCATTATTTTGCAACGACTATGGAGAGTGGCACTCATTTGACTGATGCATGATCAGTAACAAGGAAATATATACATATATATATTCAGTAAAAAAACGTTGTTAAAAGGACGTTATGGTTACAAGTAAAATCGAAAAACCCCTGAAATTCGCCAGTTATGGTAAGATAAGCAACCTTAACTCACGCCACCTACGTGCACTGCTAAGACTAACACCCAGGACATCAAAGATGACATCACAAATATCATTGATGACATCACTGATGACATCACCTGGCTAGCCCCTTCTTTTTTGTTCACTGCCATATCTAGGCCAGGTAGGTTTATTTACTGACAGTCAGAAACTTAACTTTCAAAAATTATTACATTTATAGATATTGCTATTCTCACATGTTCTTACACTACTTTCCTTAGAATTTAATGACATCTTATGATGTACATATATAGGGGAAGAAGCAGGCCTGAAACACAGCAATCTTTTTTGTACGTGAATACAATCATGTAGATTATACACAGTTGCTAATGGTACTGCCTCTTGTTTGCTTACTTTAGTCTCCATATATAAGCCCCATATGTGAATGCATTGTAGTCTATTTATGTTTTGTGTGTATTAGTAGAAATATGTAGCAAGTGATGCATTATTAGCTACTTAGTACATGTTTCACAGTATGGAAAAGTCTGATACAGAAACATTCACTGTGTTATATATATAACTTTGGAAAATTACAAATATAGCACCTGTGTGGTGTATGCTACAGCCAATACCTACATTTCTGTATGAGTAGGTTCCTGTACTAGAAAGAACAGTGCAATGGAATGTTCTTTAGAACACTACATTGCGTGATGAAGTATGTAGTTTATTACACATCTCCTGATAATCCCTGATACTTTTTTGCCAACATTACATTCACAACCCCTTGTATGAAAAGTAAATGCACATGTGATGTCATCAGTGATGTCATCAATGATATTTGTGATGTCATCTTTGATGTCATGGGTGGTAGTCTTAGCAGTGCATGGTGGTGGCGCAAGTTATGGTTGCTTAGCTTACCATAACTGGCAAATTTCAGGGGGTTTTCGATTTTACTTGTAACCATAACGTCCTTTTAACAACGTTTTTTTACTGAATTTCGTAGGTTTTTATTAGTGCAACTTAATCATAACGTCCCTTTAACAAAGTTTTTTCAGTGAATTTCGTAGGTTTTTATTAGTGCAACTTAACCATAACGTCCCTTTAACAACATTTTTTCAGTGAATTTCACAGGTTTTTATTAGTGCAACTTAACCATAACGTTCCTTTAACAAAGTTTTTTCACTGAATTTCATGGGGTTTTACCAGTGGATGCTATTTTCCTACAATTTACTAATATCATACTTACCAAATATAACAATATTTGTGTCCAATTTACAAAGTGTCACCTTAAAACTCTGCCATTTCCCACCTTCTAGAATCATTTGTAACACTTCTATACACGTTTTGCAACTATTTCAACTAGTTTTGTATCCGTAGACATCTACGAACATCTAACTTCATTGCAGACCTTCCAGACAGTGCCACATGACCATATGCTGGCGCGCGGCATGATGACATGTCCGAGAACCAGCCCGCACTTCACGATAAGATCCATCCTTCGCTGACAGTTTGGAACTGCATTTTCTACTGATCTAGGAACTTTCAACTTCAAAATCTCCCTTGCACACCTCTGACACCTTTTCGTACTCATTATCCATTAGCAATCTAGTGCCCAGTACATACTCGGAAGAATGTTATCAAAACTGCTATTTATCTTAAAAATGGCATCAGTTATTGCCATCCCTCCTCCCCAAGAGCCACCACCACCACCACCAGCTGGAGGACCTTCACACCAAAAAAAGCGGAGTACTTTCAAAGACAATGAAGAGGACCAAGAAGATGAGGTAGAGGAAGTGCCTACTTCTAGCAACAAGATCAAATCAGGGGTGTGCCAGTTCGTTGCTACTGTTGGGAGTGTATCAAAGGTTAAAGCTACCAAAGTGAAATGCACTGAGTGCAATTTTGTACTCAGTCGCAGACTACCTGGACAGTACTCCTACGGGACCACCTCCATGTGCCGCCACACCAAATCCAATGACCGCAATGCTCTCAGAAAGGTTATTCCTTTCTCAGTAAGTAGTAAGCTGTCTTCCTCCACCTGATCTTCCTCAACAAATACTGAAACCACACAGCCTGATGTCTGCGGCATTGATGTGTTATAAATAAATAAATAAATAAATAAATAAAGAGGGCTACGGACCATTATCGTCCATTGCAGCCCCTGAAATGGGGGATAAAGGCCATTAGCTCCTCTGGTTCCCAAAGCAGGAACCAAGGGTGCTAAAACAGATTTTTCTTCCTATAGCGGGACGCCTGCGGCGGCCCGCTCTAAGAAGGAAGGATTATCCTTTTCCAAGACAGCCAACAATGAAAGAGAAGGCGGGGCTCCATAAAGAGCCCATCTTCCCTTGCCATGGCAGCCTGCAAAACCCTATGAACATATTACTACAAGCACTTTTTTTCCCTTTCAAACCTGTCCTGCCTTCGAAAAAGGTTACCACATAGCCGGTCCCAGGTAGACATAGCCACTTTAACACCATTTTTCGTCCCTAGCGGTAATGGCCAGTAGCCAGATTGGCCGCGTCAGGACCTTATGCCATGACCCAGTCAATCTGGCTACTGCCCACGGCCACAGGCTATGCCTCAGTCACCAAAGGTATATGACTATTTTTTGTACCTACATTATTACACTTGTCAAAAAATAAAACACAGGCACATTTGCAAAACCATGCTCTAATGTCCTTGCTCGAAATCCACCCATGTTTTATTTTTTAAAAAGTGTCAAAATGTATGTACATACAATAGTCATATAACTTAGCCCCCACTTGACAAAAACCATTCAGTCTTTACACAAACATTGAAGGTTGGGTCTATAATCTTTCTCAAAACTTTTGTCCACATTTGTTTAATATAGCAACAAAGTTCTAAGCCATCTAAAAATGTTGAGACCCCCCCTCTAATTTCGCCCCCTCTTGAGAAAATCCCACCAAACTTTAGTAAACCATTTATATCTAGATCCAAAATCGTTTTGCCAAATGTTGTGCAGATTCGTCAAATGACACCACATTCATATGCCTTTACAATTTTTTGGGACCCCCCTCTAATTCTGCCCCCTCTTGACAAAATCCCGCCAAACTTCACAAAATCATTTATATCTAGATCTATTATCAGTTTGCCAAATTAAGTGTAGATTCGTCAAATGGCACCTAATTTATAAGCCTTTAAATTATTCTGGGACCCCCCATCTAATTGTGCCCCTTCTTTACAGAATCCCACCAAACTTTGCAAACTCATTCGGGATCAGGTCAGGAATATAATTGCAAAATTACATGCAGTTCCGTTAAGTGGTGTCAAAGTTATAAGCCATCCAAGAACTGCTTTTCCCCAAACCAGTAATGCAGAGGTGTCCGTGAACTTTCACAGGACTGTTCGCTGACTTTTGCTGACGAAAAACATCTGTTTTTTTGCCTCTTTCAGCCATATCCCATCCCATCCTCATCACCCCAGAGATTATTTGATAAATTTGACAAGTGCAATGGTGTGTTTTTTGATATATTTTCACCGCAATGTCCGCGGACAACAGCCGATGTCCGCAAATCCAAGATGGCGGGCGCTTCCAAAAATCTGATGCACCTCACATTTCACTTCAACCAATCAGCGAACACGTTGGGTGTCCGCAGACATGACGCAAGCCGATTAACCAATCGGTGTCCTGTCCGCGGACCGAACAGGGAAGTGTGTCCGCGGAGCGGACATAGATATCACTAATTTTTTGAACTTACATTTTGGTCGTTTTTTAAAAAACTACTGGACGGATTTACACCAAATTAACAAAAGCACGCTTTTGGAACCAAGCCGCCGCTCCTGCCGCATATTTGGTGAACATCCGTCCAGCGGTTTGGGCTGTAGGCGTGAGCAAAGTTGTTTCCCATTATGTCTATGGGCAAAAAAGACATTTCGGGAGCCCCCCTATACCTTTCCACCCCCTGGACCAAACCTCACCAAACTTTGCAAAAGAATTCAGTGTGGGCCATATACTTTTTTTGCAAAGTTTGATTCGTCCAGGGAGAGCGAAGTTATAAGCCGCCCAAAAAGTGCTCTTCCTATGGAAACAGCAACGTAACCATAACTACTGTGGCTGTGTAATATAATATATATATATATATATATATAAAGAAAGCAAACATACAAACGTATAAAGTACGGTGCACATGCACTCCTCCACCATCAACTGGCACATATTAAGAGACAGTGTTTGTGGCACAAAGATACTTCCTTTATTCATGGATCCGTCCGAAGGGACATGGAAATCAGCAATGACGCGTTTCGCAACACACTATTGCTTGTTCACATTCAATTTACAGCGCAATCATATATACATATATGGTTGGTATGGAAAAGTTTGAAAAAAGAACAAATGGTGTAAAAAAGTGGAGGGAGAGGCAGAGCAAGGGTAGGGGTATTGCTTGGAGCAAGAAGGAATAGAGGAGGTATTCCTTCTGTAGTATTATATTGAGACCACTCTTAACCTGGGGAGTTCCTTTCCCCCAATCATGGAGCCCACAACAATTTGCTTCAGTTTTTTTTTAAGCACTGGCCCTATTGACGACTCCGATAGAGCCACATAAATCTCCCCCCTGTGCCAACAGTGAGCCAAGAACCAGACCGGGGTATAGAAAGAATATATATTTATTTAAATTATAACCTCAGTGAATCGTACGTTCATTAAATCACACACACCATCTGCTTTGAAATAAAACTTCAATTACAAAACACACTGTTTAGGATGTTACTTTTAAACACACTTCTTCTGCATTTACTTTAGTCTCCCAGACATGGAACACAGGCTAAAGAACCAGTTAAACCCTCTTGTCCCACAGGCCCCTTTTGTCATATTAAAGAACACTTAGTACCATAAGCAGAGCATACACATCAGCACTTCTTGATAAGGGAATACTTTCAAATGACATACACATTTCGGTTTTCAACGCAATCTGACATCAATATTTGTTAGGTTAATTTCCCTGCCTGCTTGAAATTGTTTTCAGTTTTGGAAACATAGATTTGAACAAATGCATGTGGTAAATGGCACCCCGTTTTCCTTTTCACCCAAAAGCAGTGCAAAATCCTTCTTTCGGGGTGACTTACTCTCAGGAGAGAGTGTATATCGTTCACTGGAAATTGCACTAGTTTCATTTTTGAAAACACTTCTCCCCCAGTACCAAAACCCGTGCAGCAGTGCTATGCAACACCCCTCTTTTTAAATGAGTTTTAACATTTAAGATTTTTTCATTTACGATCTATACTTTGTTTTATTTATGTTGTCCAATCTCCCACCGCAGCAAGCCAAAGCAAGGCAGGTTTTCATTCATACTTATACATTGCGAGATCAGGCTGTTTCAAAGTTACAGAACAGTAGACACTCATACAAATTCATAATTCCTGAGCCAGAATGAGGAAAGTTTGCTCCCTTGACAAGTGTATCATTGAGCTGTACACAAGCATACAAAAAGGTATCAGAGATGTACAGGAGTAATCCGCGATTCCGCGCATTGAGTTGCTGAGTCCACTCTTGTCTCCATGGCAACGAGGTAGCGCTGGATTAGGCTAGTTCAAAAGTGATACACCAGTAGACACACAAAACGTAATCTTTCTTTAGCTACAATGAGGAAAGTTCCAACCATGCCTTGCTCACTTGCCAAGTGTAAGATTAAGCTGGATTCAAGTAACAATAATAGAAAAGTCAACAGAGATGAGCAGGAGAAATCCTGCGCATCCAGTTCCCGAGTCCACAATTGCCGACAATGCAACATGGAACCGCGTCATAGACGCAAGCCAGTATTTTATTTAGCGAGTAAACGCCAGGAGGGAAGGAGCTTCAATTCCACCTCAAACACGATGAACTCGGCACCGCGGACTATGTTTTTGTGACTACGAGATAAAACGCTCTCACACATACACAGTGCTGGGTGTTTTCACACTTTCTGGTCACCCACATGGCTGTTTATCACACATACGCACGAGGGCTTGATTGGTCAATTAAATCGCAGCGAGTGCACATTTGACAGAATTAAGCACTGTATGTAACCAACGCGGCATTTAGCAGTAAATACCCAGGAATTTGGGCAAAGGGTCTGTTCTAATCTCCATCTCCAACGAAGATTGTTTGGGGTGCTAGATGTGTTTCAAAGAGATACAGGGCTATTTCAACCTGTAACACAGTGCAGAAGAGAAAAGACACATTTTGTTTGCTTTCCCTTTGACTTCATTCATGACATAGAGAATGGACATTTCTAGATGTGACGTGTGCCCTTTCAAGAACAGCGAGCGAAAGATAAAACAGCACAGTAGAACGTTTTTTAAAATTTGAAATGAAATATTGGTTGAACACTAAGGGCCTGATTCTCATGTAGGTGTTAAGTACCGAAAAGGACGTTAAAAGGCTTAATTACCTTTTCGGTACTCAAGACCTATTCTGAAGGTGGCGCACCTTCAGAATAGGTCTTGTTGCCATTAGAATCCGCCTGTTTCCATTAGAAACAGGCGGATTACAGCGAAAGCACTGTCGTGCTTTGCGATGACGCCCTGGCCCACTTCATAATAGCAGTGGTGCCTGGGCGTCACAAAATGGCGCAGTGAATCGTGCTATTTAGCATGTTCACTGCGCCATGATGAGATTCGGGCCCTAAACAAACAGTTTGGTGGTGGGATGCACACGTGCTTCCTTTTCAGAAATAATCATACATGTGTGCAACTTTGGAGTGAAGAATTTTGCAAAACATCTAAATTAACGTGTGCTGCAAGAAAGTGTATGGGAGTTCTGGCTTGGTGAATGAATAGACATTGGTCATGTGAGAGTGAGTATGGAACTGACAGAAGAATGTGTTTGCTTGCAGAAGCTGCTGAATGAAAATAAAAGGGTCCACCCAACTACTACATTACAGATCGAACATGGTGATACAAATCCCTCGTTATATCCGGACGAAGGCCTAAAAGAAAAACGGAGAGGAGGGGCGCTCAATTTAAGAGCAGACTCCAGCTTGTACAGGCTGAAACACAATGTTGGCGCCATTTTGGTTTTCATGAACAGTGCATGAATAAATCAATGCAAATCTGAAACAGGAAACACATAGGTTACCATCAGTTTGCTGATCCGTTGTGTTTGCCGACCAAACATGGCCCATTGAGATGATCTACATTAATTGTTAATCAGAACGGCCCATTTCTGAAGATTAATGACATCTAGTCCAGATTATTACTGTGTTGTATGGAGTGAAAATACACCATAATTTGATTGTAGCCATTTAGAAGATGATTTAGGTGCACCTTTTTACTAACTCCATCACAAACTTAATTTGTGGAAGATTCCACTATGGGGGAATAGAGACTATTGTTTTTTTTTTTTTTAATTTTAGTTTTATTGGTTTTCCAGGCGGAGGCTTCATCATTCGAATACAAACATTTTCAGTCAAACATGGTATGAAGAATGAAAAGACATTGCTCATAGTACATATTATTGACTATAAGATACACAGCTTTCTCAATAATATTTCTAATAATGTTCATCCTCAACTCTCCACCCCTTCCCCATCCCATATGACCGTAGGTGAGGCAGAAATAATTCCATTATTTCGCGGTGGAGTCTTTGGTGGAACCATAACGATGAGCAGAGGCACACATTAGCACATTATGACTCTTTGCAGGCATTGTCAACTGGTCAACTTAATGTCTATTGTGTTTTGACATATTGCGCACACATTCTTTCATACAATATTTTTGGTACGAAATTCCGACCATTCGTTATCAACAGAGGTACGGTCCCCATGGAGGGCAGCGCTCAGGTTGTCCATTCTGAAAATGTTTCGCGAGACACCTATCCATTCAGTCTTGGTGGGGAGAGTTGCCCTTTTCCAAACGGTCGTGAGGCAGGCCCTTGCGGACATCAAAAGGCCCTGTATAATTTTGGGTACCTTAGTGATCGCCTCTTCCGTTTCGATTAGACCAAATAGAATCAACAACGGCTGTTTCACCCTCTCCTTTTCATCTAACTCTTTAATCAAACTGAGTACTTTGTCCTGTATGCTTGCACCGCCTTGCATTCCCACCACATATGCCAATAGTCTGCTTTTGGTACACAACCCCTCCAACAGTATGAGCTCACATCCTGATACATCTAGGCCAACCTGAGCGGGTCATATTGCCATCTATACAATAGTTTAATGGCATGTAGTTTGTACTGACAAGATATAGATGATTTCGCTGTTCTTCTACATATTTGTAACCATAACCTCTGTGAGAGATGCCCTCCCAAATCTGCTTCCCATCTGTTCTTCAGTGTGACCGAGGGGGTCATGTGAACCTCTACTTGTGCCGTGTACATCGCACATATGAGGCCTTTGGGGCTTGTGCAAGTGTCGAGGATTTTCTCGAAAGGGGTGCGGTCCCTCTGCAGGTGGTCTTTCCATACCTCCCATGTCATGACCCCTTTCAATTTCAAGTATTGAATCACAGAGGGGGGCCCATACAGAGTGCTTCTTCGAGCTCTTGGAGGGTGAAGAAGATCTTATTTCTCCACAATTGTCCCGCCCTGTCGAGCCCTGCCTCATACCAGGATTGGAAGATCCCTGGTTCCGGGAGACCGCCTTGGATCCCTGGTACCCATAGATGTCCTGGGGGGGGGGGAGACCAGGTCGTGGCCCCTCTCATGTCTTTGTTCGGTGTCCACACCACCCATATTGTTCCAAGGATGGGGTGGTTCTTTATTCTATTCTGTAATTGGGGCCCAGGGACCCAAAGCCATTCTCCTACAGTAAATGGGTGGAGGTGTTAATTGTCTAAGACACTGTATTATTTTTTAATATATTTTTGATACTGAACAAATAAATGTATATATTTTCTATATATGAGTGTTTGTGTTGCCCCTGAGAGGTGAGAATGGTATGATTGGACAGAGAAAGTGGAAAACACAGGCTGAGAGAGGAACAGCCAGAGTTACTTAGTTCTAACGTGTCTCCTGTGGGCGATGTTTTTCACAATTTGCACTTCTGACATACAATCAGGTTATCATTCAAAGATGGACAGCCTGCTATACTCATGTTGTACTCTTTAGAAATACCCCAAATTGCATAAATGAGGGCTTCAGGCTGCTCTGCATAAAATCAAAGAGCATTTTGGAAACATAAGAATGAACCGAGATCTTTATATTTGACAAATACGCTTGAATCACTAAGTACATAAGGCACGCTACACTTGTTGCTCATTTAATTTTCTGCGCATCACTCACCCTACCGTTCAAATGCTTGTACCACTAAAGTATATATACTGATTCGTACGGACTCAGAATTTGGTTGTGAGGATGGAATGGTTGTGAAATCAATCACTCATTTAGGTCCTGAGGCCTTTTGGAGGTTTAGTTGGGTCTCAGGGTTAGGGTGACTGTGTACATGCCCAGTTGCCAGTTGACAATTGACAATGGACAGACACCCTAAGATATATATATATATATATATATATATTTATTTTTTTTAAATAAAAATTTCCTTTTTAACTATAATCTGCACGATGTATCCTGATTCCTGCAGGTGTGCTGCTGTCACATAGCCCAGGGAGGGTGGGGGGTTGGCCTAAAGTTATTCATGCGTTTATAAACCCGAACATGCAGGCATTTATTTACAGTTCTGTGAAATCTTATTAGTTATGACATCACAACTATCTGATTATGCTATAACCATCTTACATCATGATATTTTATGTGAGTCACGCTTGTTCACTGCTTTCCCCAGCCAAAGTCCAACTTGCCAAGCATTCATGGGCGTGTTCCCGCACCACACCCAAAGCCCGTCGCTGCTCCTCGCCAATGTCCCATCCCACCTGAAGGCCCACTATCACCCTGTAGCCATCTCCATTTGTGACCAAACCATCCTAAATCCCGCCGCCACCCAAGGCCCACCCACACCCTTTAGTCCATTTCTGTCCCGAGGCCAAATCCTGCCCCATCTTACTTCAATGCCCATCCCTGCCTCTTCCCCTCTCCAATGCCTACTCCTAAGGCCGTCTTCACTACAAAGACCATCTCCGCTCTGAGGCCAATTCCTGCCACCAGGCGCACCCCCACAACGAATCCCACTTCTGCCCTGAGGCCAAAATCTGCTCTCAGGGTCTAGGGCCAGAGCTAGGAAATTAGATAAAATGCTGGTTCACCTAAAACTTCCCAATGCAATTGAATTCCCAATACATTGAGCTTTTGGACAATCACAACAGAAAATGTGTATGTGTGTTACTTTCTCACTTATGGCATTATAAAGAATCCAGTGCTGCCAGCCTCATTCTTAATGTGGCACAGAATCCATTCTGAATTTTCAATATCCTTGTGATGGGTTGGGGTGCATTATTGTTTGTACCTCGAAAATACAGGCAATATGAGTTTGACAGGAAACGTGGGAGACTCCCGGGAATTCATTGGCTAGGTGGAATTAGCCAGCGATAGGGAGGGGCTCACTAAATGCACCCCATCATTCCTCCTGTAAAGAAAAATGTATATTTTCATGGATAGGCAGCTTCTATGAAATAATGAAACAAACAAATAAATGATAGGATGGGTGAGCCGAGAGTGAACGGATCACACATAATTGAATTCCGCTGTGCAAGATTGAATCATCATCCCTCGTTGGGATATAGCGAAGGCTGGGATTAATGAACCTGGAAACTGAAGTATGAAAGTACTCTCAATATAAAATGGAACCTGAAAATGGTTGGATGTCACTTTTCCACTCTCACCGCCTGTTTTTGGCTTCAGTGCCATGAACATTAGCCACCGGAGCCGATACAGAGGGCCTTTGTTTTCCCTGTGCAACGGGCTAACATGTCCCTGATGAAACAGTGGGGCATGTCTCGAAGGTTCCAAGAGGGGAGCAGAGGTTGCCCAGGTTTCTCTCTTGAGGGACATGTGAGTTTGGCATGCATGGTCTATCCGCTCGTTATTCTGTGTGTTTAAACGTTTGACTGTATTGAAGTTATTTTATTTGGCATTTTATAAAATGACACAAGTATCCGGGGTACTTGGAAGTGCAAAGTGCAAGGCGTTTGCGGACCAGGGAGGCAGAAGGGACATCATGGTTCAGAGCAAGCACAGGTAGACATCTGTGGAATAGAAGATAAGGCATTACAAGTGCTGCGTGGACAGCATAGTCTCATCTTCATGGTATCATATTAGTGAAATATAAGTGCATTGGCTGTGCCCTATGCATGTTGCATCTTTTACCACAGATATCCACCCTGTTCTTCCTCCCATTAAAAAGGTTTGGAGTCAGCTCTCTTCCTTAAAGCGAAAGGGCTCAATGTTGACCTTTGATGTGTCCTCCTCGTTGGTGGTAGTGCTCGTACTGCTAGGATAGACCCTCTCATGTCAGGGCATGGCACCAGCAACACTATGAGTGCCACCCCCTTAGGTGCTGTATATTGATACTGCGAGCCAGGGCTCCAGACAGTGGCGCAGGCAGCTTTTGGTGCCCGGAGTGGGATGCGGCTCTTGTAGCATGGAAATGGATGCATCAGGAAGCAGCCTTGCTAAATGGACGATATTGTTGCAGAATGATGTGTCACCCATTATAAACCCCGCAATCTGAAAGGGTGAGGCTCACCTGGGTAAGTCACCCATAAGGATGGGTGAGGATTCTGAATAATTCATGGGTGAGCCCACACTGGTGGTGAACCTTTTCATTGAAGGGGTCTAAATATGTCCACAAATTTGCATAAGTAACTGACTATAGCAAGGGAGCCCAAAATAATTAAAAAGGTTCGTGGTGGGGGGGGATATTGTCCACTCTGAGAATTTCTTTTTAAATACTGTGATGAAATGATGCATTTTGGAGCAAACTTTCTGAGAAAAATTGGGGTTAAAGGTCATACAATGTACAACTGGTTCTCTAGGGAAAAATTAATAAATCGGGTAAATGTAATAATTCACTGTCACTCATGTCTGTACATTTTTACAGTGGAAGGATCTAAATATTTCCTCAAATAGCATGAGCAACCGAATGTAGTGAGGGAACCAAAAATAATTAAGGTGGTTTTCCCCCCGGAGAAATGTTTTAAAAATAATATGCTGCAATGATTCATTTGTCAGCAACATTTGTGGGAAAAACTGGGTAAAATGTCATACAATTTACAAATAGTTCTACAGTAATGATGCACGGCCAGTCATGTCTGGCGAATATTTTCAGTGTAGGGGTCTAGATTCTTCTTCAAAGTAGCACGAGTGACTGAGCGTAGCAAGGGAGTTCCAAATAATTAACAGGAAGTGGGGTGGGTGTTGAAATAATGCAATTTGCAGCATTATTTTTGGGAAAAATCAGGTAAAAACATACATTTTACAGTTTGTTCTCTAGGGTAAAACATTAAAAGGTCCAGTAAATGCCATGTCGCCGACAGCACAATACACAGGATCGATCACTTTATACAATGTTTACGAGGCTGTGGCCACAATCTAGCTATACCAGAAATGGTCAGTGTGAATCGCATGTGCCAGTCTGCGGCCACAAACAAGCTATGCCTTTAATGGTCATTGTAAATACCTTGCATGAGGCTGCTGCTACAGCCTATCCATGCCAGTAATGGTCACTGTATGTCATACGCATGAGGCTGCTGCCACAAACTTGGTTTGCTAGTAATGATCACTGTAAATCACATGCATGAATCTGTTGCCACAATCTATATATGTCAGTAATGGGCACCATAAATTGCGTGACTGATGCTGCTGACACAAACTATCTATGCCAGTATTGGTCACTGTAAAATCCCTTGCCGAGGCTGCGGCCACAATTTTCTAATGCCAGTAATGTTCAAAGTAAAATACCTTGCGTGAAGCTGCGGCCACAATGCATTTGCCAGTAAGGGTCACTGTAAATCACATGCTTGAGCTTCTCTGAGTATACGAGCTACAGTTACTGTAGCATGAAAACTGAAGAAAAAGCATTACTCTACCCCACCTCATACCATACAAACAAATGCATGTATGTTCATTCGAACTGAGGGGCGCACACGCGTGCGCACTCACACACAAACACACACACACACGCAGGTGCTCATATATACAGGCACAGCTTCAGACTCACTCAACTAGTCACCCACACAAACACACCATGCATTACATTCAAACACACATGCAAGCCTACATGCACATCACACAAATTACACTTACCATATATCTTCTCTTCTGCCTTCATTCTGTCTTGCATGGGGCGGTAGCAGGCGTATGGGCACAGCACAAGAGGCAGAGGCACGGGCACAGCATCCGGAGGGACGATTCCAGGTGTACTGTTCCGTTGCACCCTCAAAGGACTAGAACACCTGGGGTGGGATGGTGGCTCCAACATTGATCGGTAACATGGTTGCTAAGCAACTTGAGTTGGTGTTGCACACCGCGCCGCAGAAGTGGACGTGCGTGCAAAGCAGGCGTTCTTTTTTAAAATTAAATTTGAAACTCCAGGGCTGGTACCTCGTGCACCAGCACTGCAGGAGGCATGAGGAGTGAACCAGGCACTAGCCCCCTGCCCCTCCCTGGCTCCAACACTGACTCCAGAAACGATTTTGAAGTGTGAGAATGTTGTTCCTTTGTTTAAATTGGAAGTACAATAGTTTTTTTTTAAATATTTTCTGTTTATTAATTTCATGGAATGGTGCAATATAAACACAATGAGCATAATATCAGCATTTGAAGAAAGAAAAAGAAACAGACCCACATCATCCGTTGTGTTCATACACTTGTAGCAATTTAAAAGACCAACTCATTCAGGTCTAGGTTCCAATGTTACTGCACATTTCTCAAAATTCGTAACCTCAACCATTTGTAAACATACACCAATTTCTGAAGTAATTAACCTCCCTGCATACGCGCCCGACCTGAACATTCACCCCCCAAACAGTGGCATCCTAGGAAATGAGGTGTGGAGTAAGGAGCCAGCCCTCCCTGGCAGTTCTTTCTCACATGGGTGAGCTCTGAGCCTGTATGCGTTATACAAATAGTTCTGAAGTGCTCATTTTTTGAGGGCAGGTCAGCTTATCATGATCAGAGGAAAGGTGGCGAATTATCTGACCACATGTGACCGTAAACTGGCCGGCTAGGGAGAAGGTTACCTGCTCTACTCCCTTCACGCCCCAAATCCTCTGAATCCAGCTCAAGCATGGGGGAGTTGGGTTTCTTCCACCATGCTGCAACAACCATTCCAGCTGTGGTGGGCGGGGATGCCGAAATGCTCATATGGTTATTTGGTTATTTCTTAGGGAGTAAAAATGTTACTCCCATTCACCATTAAGGTATTTTTAGCCTAAGCAATCTATATATTTAAAATGTGCAACAGATATCTTTTCATAATCCATACATCTATTCACTCAGTAATTCAGGCAATGAAAAGATGTATGTTTGCCCTACGGTGGTACTTCTTCAGCCTGCTCTTCTGCTACCACTGAACCAAACACATGCAGCTGTGTGGTTGGGGGTAGCCAGCATGCTCCTGTGCGTATCTTGCTTCCTATTTGTGTCAGCGTATTTTGAATCCCTGTTTTTATTCTTGATTGGGAGTATTTGCCTTTTTTAGGCGGTAAAAGCAGCCGTCAACCCTGCATCCTGGCTGCACTTCCTGATCAGCACTTCCTTGGGCTGATTGCAGCAGGAAAAAGAGGGGGTTTCATGGTGGCATGAACTATCGCTGCCTTAGGTATATTGCTATTCATTTCCATCCTGTGACAGAAGCAGCGGTGGTGGATACAGTCGTCATCCTCTACTCCAGACACAAGACTCTTTCCTCGCCATTTTAATGCTGGCTCAGCTTCTTCTATATAGACCAGCTGCTCCATTCAATACATACCACATTATACTTGAACAAGGACCTACTTAAAATCGCTTGCTATAGCGCCTCGATGCCTTTACAAATCCAAACAATAAATAAAAGATACTTGATATCTTATTAAGAAGTGGAGCCCGCCTGTTGTCAACAGTCTAGAAGATATAATGCACTAACCAAGTGCATTCTATTTTCAGACCTGGCCATGGAGCAGAAGCAGGCCTAGTGTCCCAGTAGCTCCTTGGGTGTCCTCAGGCAGGATAATGCTAACAATCCTATCACTTCTCATTCTATCAGCACTGGATTACATACCGCAGTTCACAGCACTTTGCTGAGCAGTCTCCTGTCGATTGGGCAACGCATCGACACATGTACATGAATTTGTTCCGAACTAATCAACATGGAAACCGTAAACAAAGTCAATATGTCTTCTCATCCCCTCCCATTCCATAAGAGACTTGCAGGGGCGCCCTTTCCTCCTTAACATCTATATTCCCGGCTGCCCGCCCAGGGCTCAAACTGCAGAGTCATGGGATATACCTCGATTACTACATGAATGATGCACAACTGTACTTGGAATAAACCAACAACAAGGGCGATGGCTCAGTCCTGAAGGAATTATTCAGGGACATTCCAGAATGGCTGGTAAATGCTTGCCAAAGCTTAGCGGATCCAGTACGGAGCTATGTGTAATGTGGGTAAAGACTCCATTTCTGAGAGCCTTCCTCCTATTATCTATTACACTCCATTACCTCTATCAAATGAGCAAGAAACCTGGGTGTGGGTTTTGATGAAGACATGTAACAACACTGTCAGCTGTTCAGAGAAATAATGTCAGGTTCAAATCATCTTTCTCCAAGTTACTTCCTTTCTTGTGGACAAAGGGAGGACCTTTGCCATCAATGAGCTTCTCAAAAAAACGTATTGCAATGTCACAAGTAGGACATTCATCTCTCTCACAACGCATTCTCTAGCTAAAAATACCTCATTCAGAACTGCACAGATCGATGAAGGGCCAAACCAAAGCTTAGGGGACACACCACAATGATAGTGTAGAGGATCAGATGTGTACATCCGCAGCAGATCCTACCCCCCCTTCCCATCCCTGGATTGGAGGCATGAGACCGTGCCCTGTCTAACACCAGCTATTGTACCAATACCGCAGCGAGTATTTGGAAGACGGTATCCATTAAGACAACCATATCGAATGTACCCTCGAGTTGATGACAACCTGCAGGAGAAGGAGCTTAGAAGATTGACTGATGGCGTCATAAGAAAGTGTGCACAAAGTCCTGAAATACTGAATGAAGACAATGTATGAATCCTAGAGGAGAAATGATGAAGTAGAGACTCGAGTGAACCTTAAAAGTGTAAAAGACGAAGATGACACTTTATAAAGTGCTGCCGAAATCAGAAGTATAATGCATGTACATACGCTGAAACGCAAGAAATATCAAGTCATCGTATAGGCCAGCTACAAATAGTGAATAGAATGCAGGCGGGGCCGCCATTGTACAGAAACTGGACATTCGTGTCATGAAATAATTAAGCCAAAGAACCATGAAGAGAAAATGAAAGGCTGTGTTGCAGTAGAATAGCAGGTTATTGGAGCTGCGTTGGGAGGCTGTCTGGCCTGAAGTCAAGAACTGAGAAGTCAACGTCAGCTATCTATGCTGAAGAGGAACATGTGTGCGGAGGATGAACCCTCTCAAGTTAAGGTGCAAGAAAGAACCCAGAAGATGCCAAGTCTTAATTCATTAAAACGTTTAAAAGTTTGCAGAAATTAACAGAATTGTTGTCTCTTGTCACGCGAGTCAGAGCTGAAAATAGGGCTTGAACTTGGAGTTCGAGACACGATAGTGAGTGCCCTCCCTCCCGTTGCATTCCAAGAACTAGAATACTCTGCAAGCCAAGTACAAAGAGATTTTCATGCAGACGGCATGGGTGATGAGAGATGTTGGGCTAATTGGGTGGTACAGAAGCTTCATGTTCTATCTACTTGCACCTGGGTCTTGGCTTATGTGCTGATAATTGAACTGAATGTTCCAGGCATGGCAGAAGCATGCCAAACCAATTATATTAGTGCATATAACGAAGGATCTTATAGCTTGAGAAACCAATGAAACACGGTGTAACTGATTTTGCTTAAATGACACGTATGAAGATTTAGTTGTAAATTGTCCACCTGATATCTGGCAGCCAATAACAAACCTAGCTCCTACATAATTGTATATTGAGATGTGTCCCTTAAACAATCCCAACCCTTGATAGGTTTTTCACTATTGCCACATAAGATGATGTCATTCTGACGTACAAAGAAAGTATATAATTGTATTTCATGTGGAAATCTCTGAGAATGAGCTTACGTCCGTCGATGTTCGTTGTAACCTCCTTGTTTTGGAAAATTGCTAATAAAACAGAAACTTGCCATCTTTTTGAGTTCGTCCAGTTATTTGGACTCTGAATTATTCTGGTGTGATCACATCCAGTAACAGATGCACGTTTCCAAGGGCCAAAAGCTCAATAGACATAACTTTTCACTCGATTTTGGGACAAGCCTGCATTGAATTGAAGCTCCAATGCCTTTTGCAGGTATCCAGTGAAAAAGTCTCCTGGGAAATGGCCGCCAGAGGGTGACATTTCCCAAAAAATGCACCTCATTAAAATCAAACACTTTCCCCAAATAGTGGGAGTATATAATATAAAATTACACCCCCTCCTAGAATATTTGGGGAAAGCATTTTAGGGGTCCGGAAAAAAAGTCACCTACCTGTCGACTTTTGTCAGGTGACATTATCACATGTAACTCTTTTGTATAATAGTCCACATTATTGAACACCAGCATCCCTGACAATAACATGAAATTCCATAGATGGAGCTGGGAGCTTTGTTCTATTGCCCGGACCTTCGGTTACTTCTCAAAGTGCACCTACATTTCAATGCAGAACAGAGATTCTCTGCAGCAGGCCCGAAGCTTTGGAACTATGGGGTTTCCAGAAAAAGGTTAACGCCTCCTATGTTCAAATGATAACAATGCTGCAATGTTCTTGTCTGGAGAAAAGTCTGCTATTATACAGGTGCCCGCTCAAGTGCCCCTTGCTTTTATGCCCTCATGAAGAGAAAACGGCACCCCATCTAGCGGATCTGAGGGTAAACCTATATTATTTATCCAGGCATCTGAACACCCATGGGATGGGTGACATTAGGGCTCCAAAAACAACTGCTGTGTTTCGCCTCGAATGAGCTTTCACAAGTTAAGTGCATTACCATGATCTAAAGTGAATGATGAGCAAATTAATTCTGCCCTAACACAAGAAAAGCTGCCATTGATCCATCGACACTGCGCATTGGAAGTAAACTGCGCATTGGAAGTGTGGCGGTGCGCTGTGCTGCATTATTTGCAATGTATTGATGCTCGGCAGGCTGCATGGACTTCTTCAGGGTGTGTACATTTGCAAAGGATGACTAGGCTCTGGCCCATTGGGCTAGCAAGTGTGTATTATGCTCCTAGCCTTATGGTGTGCAGGGTCAGAGGAAGGCCCCGAGACAAGGATCCCCGGGAAGGGATATTAGTGCACAAGGATCCCCCCTCTCCCTGCCGCAGTGAATATACTGGCATTGTTTTATTGTCATTAGCAGCCTGGCCTTGCTACATTGCAAATGGGCATTAAGTGGACGCCCATGGGGCCGTGGTTTTAGGTCTGTTTTCCTTTTCCATGTACTTCTCTGAGTGCTGTGCTCATGCCCCACTATGGGTGCTGTCTGTGCAGCAGTGCGAGTGAGGCTGCACATCCGGGCTGCACATCCGGTAGATGTGGCGGGTGCTCCGGCTACCGCCCCCCTCTGCCATCCTTTCCGCAGGTGCTTGTAGTGTCAGACTCTGCTCCAGGCAGGCGGCACACACTGTTCCACTGAGCTTCCTCTGGTGGTTCCTCTCCATTTATCTGTGCAGGACATTGATCCCTGGATCATCATGAGAACAGCACCAAGGTGGGCATGAGCATATCCCTGCCGCACGATGCCAACATCTAAGAAACAAGGCCACCTCAACACAAAGCGTACCTCTTTTTCAATCACATCTTGTACTATTCTAGACAAATTCACTGGGACAGCAGACCAAACAATTGTACCATGAGGAGTCAAAGATATGCCAATACTCCCGAAGCAGTGTGAAGGCCCAGGCCCAGAGATACCTTCCCTTTGCGTCGCACCACACTGTCCATCCAGCTCCAGTCCCCTATTAAGGGATTTCACCCTGTCTTTTCCTCCTTCTGTCTTCCCTCCCTCTCGCTCCTAGAAACATTTGTGTACAGTTGCCCTATAAATGACTTATCACATCATATCATATCTGTCCTGAAGCGCACTCGGAATAAGCTGGAGTGCAGGGGTTCCCTTCATCTTCATTATTCTCCACGCTGGGCATGCATTGCGACCGCACATGCACTGCACAGACGTAGTAACCTTGCATGTGGTATTGCATGGACATTTCAAGGCGATCAGAATGTCTTTCATTGATTGGATTGTGTCTGAGCTCGCTGCATCAACTTAATCTAGGCAAAATGTCACCGTTTGCATTCTGGGCCGGACGGGGTATCCATTCTACAACTCCAGATGAGCATGCGCGGGGAGAAGATGTACAGGACGCACATTTAGGTCTGGCTCCTGAGGACCGAACTTGGCGACCCTTGATCCATGGTCCTCTTAAATTTGGCTCTACCCCTTCTCCTGAGGTCGCAGGTCCCACGGCTTCCCGTCCCGTCATCCCTTTCTCCTCCGTTGCTAACCCTCTCCATTTCTTGTCTCCGTGGACGTAAAGGCAGTTCCAAACCACTGTAAGTTTCATGCCGTCCCTCACGACCTTCAAGCACTTCTAACCTCTTTCCTTACTGCAGCCCCAGCAATGTTCTTCCAAGAATACAAACCTATTGTAGTTGCACTGCCTGGTGGACTAGGTCCTAACAGCATCCAATTCATTCAGGGATATGATTTCTGCAACCCTACATAATGGCAAATCTTGAACTCGATGCAGAATAAATACAGCCTCGAAAAGGCTGTGTGGCCCCGTCTACGGTGGGAGGAGTGAGGAGGGGCAGAACACCTCAGCAGGGACCCACAGCAGGGGGGATAAGCATTGGAGTGGGGAGGTCATTTACTGACATCCCCAAGGGTCAGGACCGGAAGTGACAGTGGGGGGTGGGGCCTCAAAGGCTACAGACAGCTGGCCAGGCGATACTAGTTGCTAATCTAGAAGTGCAGTGTCCTCTGGAAGGAAGAGTAGCGTTATAAAAATGGATTGCCTGGAGGGTAACTCTTACAATAAAGCAAGGCTCACTTTCTTACAAAGCGCATCTCTGGCCTGTGTTTTTGGTTGTCCCTCCTAGGCAATGATATGAGTCTTTAATACAGTGGTCGAAATGTACGAAAAAAAGTAGTGAGACTATGTTCCCTGCTGACCTGCCTCTGCCCCCCACAAACCCCATCGCCACGCCCCTCCCATGTGCAATCCAAGCCCCCAAACAAACACTCCTGCTGTTTAAGGGAAGGTTCAGGGCAGCGCACTGGCGTGCAAGCTTCAACTTCTTACTACATTTTTTGTTTAAAACTCAAACATTCCAGAAAGGTTTTAAAATAAAAGTATAGGAACAGTCAAACAAAAAATAAAAATAGAGGAGCACCTCTCACAATCGCTCCCGCCAACTTCGACCACTGCTTTAATCACTCACTGACGGGCCACAGCCTGGCTGAAAAGAGCTGATGTGTGAAAGGCAGGGAGTCACTTCAAGTCTTCTCGCCAATAGACGTCCAATCCTTTTCTGTACGTAGTCTGATTTTGGGATTCACTCAGATGACCGTGACTTTACAGTTAGTCTCTCACGGGGTGCTAGAGATGCTGTAACTTAAAAAAGGAAAATTGTGTGTCTTGAATTCCACTCTCGAACACAGCCGAGCAGTAGCGACCGGCGGCATACGTCATTGGCTGAATGAAACACAGCCGAGCAGTGGCCGATTGAAACCCAGCAAAACCAGTAGCGACCGGCTTCATGCGCAAGTGGCCGATTGAAGCCCAGCCGAGCAGTAGCGACCAGCGTCATGCGTCATTGACCGATTGGAACCCAGCCGACCAGTAGCGACCAGCTTCATGCGCAAGTGGCCGATTGAAGCCCAGCCGAGCAGTAGCGACCAGCGTCATGCGTCATTGACCGATTGGAACCCAGCCGACCAGTAGCGACCAGCTTCATGCACAAGTGGCCGATTGAAGCCCAGCCGAGCAGTAGCGACCAGCGTCATGCGTCATTGACCGATTGAAACACAGCCGAGCAGTAGCGACCAGCGTCATGCGTCACTGACCGATTGAAACACAGCCGAGCATTAGCGACCAGCGTCATGCGTCATTGGCCAATTGAATCCCAGCCAACCAGTAGTGACCGGCTTCATGCGCCATTGGACGATTGACAAACAGGCCAATTGTTTTAACAACTGCAGACAGAGGTCGAAGGGGGGGTGGAACTAAAAGGTTCAGTGATCCTCTACTTTTGGTCAGTAAAATCAGCCATCGTTCCCTTACTTTTATGCTGCCCCCTTATTGGGGATTCCAACCTCTGACCTGGTGGGTTTGCTGTAATATCACATCCCCTTGAGCTATTGTGGAGCTCCCGGTTAGCTATTGTTTCTTTCAGTAGCCGGCTGTGGACATAAAGCCCATTCGTGAGACACCCTCATAGCCCTGGTCCCACAGTAATCAGCATTGGTCTTCTGAATTTAAGTAACCGATTAACGAGAAATTGCTGCAGGCACAGCTGTGTGTGAAGGTATTCGGTGGAAGGGAGGGCTGTCTGTAGCATGACCCTTAAAAGGTGTGAATGGTGGATGATTAGAAAGGAGAGGGTGTATGGGGCTGTATGCTGTCGGGGACAATGACTGAAACTAACAGCGGTTAAGATGCATTTGCTGGGGTTGGAGTAGAAGTAAAGCAGTGGCCCACGTCACTTGAGTTTTGGGAAGTTGCTTGCCCATCGGATAGGGCTGGCTTGGCATTCCTGGCAGGAGTCTCTGTTTCACTGCAGATCTCCTCTGGAGCCACAAGTCTCTGATCCCTCTTGACCTGGCACCCTGGCATGCACCTGCAAATTGATGCTTCAGATGACCTACAGAGTGGGCATACCTGAGGCACTCATCCTGTGTTTGTATGTGGGTGCCTCAACATAGTGGCGAAAAGGGCTGGAGCAAAGATGCATGCTGCCCCATCTGCTAGGGTGACCAGATGTGCGGTTTTCCCGGGACAGTCCGGGAAAATCACCATGCGTTCTGGGGTCCTGCGAGTTTGTTCATTTTTTAAACCGTTTGCATGTTTGGGGGGGCTACAGTAATTAAAACCATAATTATTTTTCACAAATTTCAGAATTTTGAAGTTGGAGGTTTGGCTTACTTACTGACTGTGCCACAGAGATTGGCTTGGAAATGGATTCACAGACAAAACTGCACAAATGAGATTATATACAGTTTATAGAAAGGAGAAGTGCTGGAAATATGGTTGTGGGGGCGTGTTGGGGGAGGGGCGGTAATTGGTGGGCTGCGATGGGGTAGCCCCTCTTTTCAGGAGCCGCAACGGACGGAGGAATATAGCCGTATACAAGGGCCCAACAGGTGCCACGCCTGTCTACACGACAGCAACCATTCCAAGACCAGGACCCCACAGGGGGCTCAAGAATTTTGTCAATAGCCTTGATAAGGACCCTTCGGGTCAAAACACGTTTCGGCTGACAAGCAAGGCATGCAATTGCCTTCAAATGTACATGACGCTGATGAATGTAATGTGAGAAACTATCCAATACTATCACGAATAAAAGCGAAGCCTTTATTGCATTAACCACAGTGTTAAAACAATCGTTTCAACAATTGAAGCAAGATAGCCAGGAGGCAATTTTTCCTTATCTACCTAAACAACTTGGGGTACTGGCTAAACCCCAAAGCTCCTGTGATCTTGCAAAACTGAAACAATTTTATTCAGATAAATAGCGGGCCTAGCACAGGCTGTTTCCACATCTAGAGCCAACCTCGACCTTATGTTGTTGGCCGTCCCGGTTTTTTGTTTTGAAAATCTGGTCACCCTACCATCTGCCCACCTTCTCTGACAAAGCAGCCAGATTTTTGTTTTAGGGGACAATGATGCTCGAGGAACCGTAAACAGCTGCTCGAGAATGCCACTTCCGGCTGGTGAGTGAACCAAGAAGTCAATATCCTTCATGAAGTCATGCACAGCACATGATGCTATTAATACATTATTGTAGTGGTGTTACGTTTCCACATGTCCTCTGAGAAAGGCGTGTATCCATTTCGGAGTAGCATTCTGAACACTCGATCACAAGCCTGCCTTTATGAATGAAGTGGTCAGATGCTCAGGGTAGTAAATGGGCGGGGACAAACAGGAGTGGAAATCCGGCAACGTTTGTCTTGACCCAGCGCTGCCAGAGGAGTCTGGAGGCCGGCGAAGAGCAGTAAACTCCCAGATCTGTCCCCGAGCCAGTCCTTCACCCAGGAACAGC